>NW_004567107.1:30091567-30131068 GCF_000260355.1 Condylura cristata
TCCCACCAGCAATGCAGGAGAGTTCCTTTTTCTCCACATCCTCGCCAACATTTGTTGTTGCTAGTTGTTTGAAGATGTGCCATTCTCACTGGGGTAAATTTACAAATAAGATAATAGGGCTTGGCCACTTTTGTTTAACAAAAACACCTGTCTCCTAACCTCCAGTTAAATAAGACCAGAAAAGTTTTACAAATACATACATATATATATATATATATATATGCATACACACACATATATGTATGCATATATATGTATGTGTGTGTACACCTATATCTATATCTATATCTATCTATTTTTTTTTTTTTTGAGTGAGAGCAAGAGAGAGCTTACTGTTTTTTAGAAATATTAGGTGGGAAAGCAGGGGGCGCTGTAGCCATTGTGCTAAATTCCTGTTCTATTTCACCCTGAGTCTCTCAGCACTGTTTGGGCAGTGATGTGTTTGACTGTGCACCCCAGGGCCATTCACTTTCTGGTCATTGTCACTTCTGCAGTACATATATGGACAGCTGCTATGTGGCTAAAACTGCACCATGGACTTGACAAGATGGCCGCAATTCATACCTATTTCTAATTATCTCTCCCCAAGTGTCTCTGTGGGGGTGATAACTATGCTTGGTTTAACTTTGTCTTACTGTTTCTTATTAAGAACTCTTTAAATGTTGTCTGTTATTACCTTTCCTCTTCTGCAATCTGACCAAACATTCTCTTATAGCACAGATTAGTGTTTCCAAATATGGACCACCATCAGATCATTCTGGGAGCCTCCATAAATGTGTATTCTAGGGACTCATTCCAGAACTGTTGAAGCATGAGCTTGGAGTAGACCTAAGAAATTATAATTTAAAGTGCTGCCTGAGTCCAATGCTTGGGAACCACTGAATTACATAAGACTGTGAGTATGTGTGTGTGTGTTTGGTAAAGACAGTTGGGTAGAACAGAAATTTCATTTTGTTAAAGAAAAGGTGGAATTTCATCTTTGGTCACAGGATAGTTCAAGGAATGAAATTCCACATAGAAATAAAAAATCCATGAAGAGAACTTTCATATAGTATGTAACATTAACAGCTATTTGAGCAATTTCATTGTAATAAGACACTAACAGGCCACATTTTTTTTTTAAAGATTTATTTATTTGTACATACAGAACTGGGGTACACGCCAGAGGCTCAGGGGCGGTGAGAGGCTTCACCAGAGACAGAGTGGGGAGCAGAACAGGCAGATCTACGAAGTACACTGCTGAGGGGAGCAGCGGGCGGGTCAGGAGAGGTCTGCCACACCATGTGGTCACCTCCGGGGCAGGAGGGAATTGAACTCATGCAGAAGTGGCTTTAGCTTCTCAGTGCAGTGCTTTAACCCGCTGCGCCACCAGGGAGGGCCAGAGGCCACATTTTTTAAAAAAAGATTTATTTATTTATGCATACAGGTTTGGAGTACAGGCTAGAGGTGTGTGTGTGGGGCGGGGGGCGGTGCAGAGGATTCACCAGAGATAGAGTGGGGAATAGAATAGGCGAATTGACTGAAATCCACTGCTGAGGGGAGCAGCAGGTGAGACACGAGAAGTCTGCAGGCTATGTTTGATCCCTGTCTGGGGATCAAACTGGTACTGCAGTGAATAGCTTCATAGCACTGTGCTTTAACCCCTTGCCCCACCAGGGAGGCCCTAACAGACAGACCACTTTTAAAGAGATTTTAGTAAGAAACCATAAGGCAGAGTTAGCACACAAAAACAATGTCATGACTCAGCCACACTATCTAGATGTTAACATCCTGACCTTGGAATGCACAGCCTTCAGATGTAGTTTCTGCCACATTTTGGTCTTCTGCTACAGAGAAATACTTCTCAATCAAGCTTAATGACACTTTGTATAGAGATTCATTTTCATGGTATCATCAAGCTTCGATTTGTCCAGCTCTGTACATTTAAAAATCATTATTTGGGGGAACAATATGCCCCTGAACGAACTCCACTGACTGATGTTTTTGGACTCCACCCCCACTTCCATCCCAAAGAGGTGCTTAGGATTATAGTTCCCATCATGCCTTGGCCCCACTACTTTGCTTGCCTTCTTGCGGAGGATTGCTGGGAACGAAGGGTGGAGATAAGCCACACTTGATAGGAAAAATAGCTCTGGTGGGCAGATTTACCAATCAGATGTATTAATCAACTAATCTCTACATACCATTCTCTCACTCTCTCACCCTCTGTGTGCCTCCTCCAAGTCTACTTTCTCCTCTTCTACCTCATTTTTTTCTCCCTCTTATTTAGCTTCTCCTCATGCCCAGCTCCACCCTTCTTTAGGATTAGACAGGGAACCTGCGACCTTCCTTTCTATGGATATTACACTGTTCCAGTTCTACTAAGTTACTTAGTTTCACCTAAAAGGTAGGATGGGGGGAAGTCCAAAAAAGATGTAATATGCAGTTGATCCTTTAGGCTTTCTTATTTACACTTTAAATTTCTACATGCTTGAGTATTGGTTGATGAGATTAATCTGGTTGATACTAATAGCATAAGTGGTAAAGGGCAGTAATTTCCAGGAAGGGTTGTATTGGGCATAAAAGAATCACAGAAAATAACTGGCACACTTTATTATGGATCCAGGGGTAGCTCTCCCAGAAGGGCTTCAAGCCTGCAGCACCAAGGAAAAGAAGATAGCTATGCCTAAATTTCTGACTTTTTGCTCATAAATCCATGGGGAACTTCTTGGATGTGCATGAAAAAAAAAAAAAAAGGAAAGAAAAACTGGTTTCCTACTGTCTGATAGATTATGTGAAAGTAGATAACTATGCTTAGAACTTTCAATGCAAGTATTCAGGACCGGTGTCCTTAGTCACTTGTCAGACCTCATAAGAAAGCTCTGAAGTGGTTGAACCACAAGAGAAATAAATGTAGGTTACCTATTCCAGAGCACATCCTGGAGATCTGTTCCCCAAGGGATTTCTATTACATTATCTCAATGACCTGCTTACAATCATAAAAATTTGAAGCAACGCTGCTATTTGCCTGGTAAGCTTTAATAAGCTTAAGTTGGGTGAGGGATTGTCAAAAAGATCTTCTGCATGTCACTTAGAATGGAGATAGTCCATGCACTTGGTAAGTAATACAGGTTTTCATTCCAGCCAGCAAATTACGTTTTTCACCATTTAAGGCTTACAGGTGTCACCTTTTCTCCCAGCTCCTGCAAGGGAGATGAGAGATAGTTTGGCACAGTAGTTGTCAATATTGACTGCACTTTATATAAACCAGGGGCTTTGCCTTGGGTACGGAACCCCGGGCTACCCCTGAGATTTTTAACTCCACTCCTTGGAGTTAGGTTTTGAAATTCCTGTTTAAGCACCCAGGTGATTTTAAACAGGCCACATTTCAGAGCCATTGGTTTATATATACTCACAGATAGCAAATGGTAATTTTGGCAGAGTTTGAAATTTTTCTTTTAGTTTTCTCCCTGTATACTTCTGGACTTCTGGAGAAGACAGTACACAACTGAAAGGGGATGTACCTTCAGTTTGCCAAATTTGGGAAGAAAACAAAGGCCTCTTGTTTCAACTACGTCTCAGATAGCATGTGGGTTCTCTTCAATACATGGCTCTGCTTTCTGCAAAATTGTTAATTATAGATCATAATAAGCTGTTAGGAGCAAAACACACACAATAATTTGAAAGTGAAATGAGGCACAGTACATAGATAAAGCAATTGTTTGTTTAAGAGGTGATTAGCAGCAGCAAAACAAGCAAACTGATACTTGAACCTGAAAGAAATTACACCCATTTGGAATTGGTGTACTCTTGCGTTATTGGTGCATTGCAACCTAATCCAAAGGTGCGAGGCTGTCGCTGTTAGTTCTCTTTTTTTCCTGTGTGTAATGTAGGGAAGGTAGAGTGTATGCCATCTTCAAACTAAGATGATATTAAAAGAATAGCCTGTCAGAAGGAATAAAGAAAGGAAGTGTCTGCGTTTCTCAAAGGAACACAACTGAGATTTAAATTGTTCTGAGCTATGATAAATTATAAGGCTTTAAAACCACTGTAATCACTGAATGAACAAAACAGTTTGCCTTGGGTAATTATGCCTTTTTGGTCTCCTTCACTTTCAAGTTATTTTCCCCTTGTAAATGTTACACTCTGGCACAGTGTGCTGTGTGAGAGTGTTAATCTCAGTGTGAAATGCTGGGGTTGTCTTTAAGCGTAAGTGAGCCCAGAAATATTCACAGTTCAGACCAAGTTAAACTAAAACACCATTAATGCTTGAGTATGACATTTGGTGACAATAGTTTCTAAATCACATGTTAACCTGTGCTAAGGTAGGGTGAGGTGGGGGTGGGGGCTTCAGCCACTGATTTGCCACGAATGAACAATCTTGCAGGCTCATCCTCAGCTCTGGAAATTCCCAGGATGGTTGCTGCATGTGGAATAGATGCCAGCTAATGAATAAGGGCACAGGAGAAGGATAAATAACCATGTTATTAGGGTAGATTACAGTGCTCAAGGTGGGAGGTTTAATAAGCAGCCGAGGTTCACAGGAAATTCTTAGTTTTTTGTTGCCAGAAAATATTCAGATTCTGCTGCCTGATGCTTGGTAAAGTTGAGGAAGGGCTGACTCAGTATTTAGCAGAGACACCAGAGGTCAGAGCCCAGAGACCAGTCCCAAGCATCCTATCTTATTAGGATGTCAGCAGCAGAATGTAAGGCTACTCAGTGCGGCTTATCTGGCATCGTTGTCTTGGGGTGTCTTGAATGAGAAGGTTTAGTCAACAGACAATTTGGGTGCCAGCACTTTTTGAGATTTCCTGTGCTATCAGTGTTGATATTCCATTCCATGTACGGGCAGAGGCTGTAACATCGTGGGTCCTTAGAGATAACATAGTCAGTGTGATTAGGTGTTTGGAGATGTCGCATTATTGATAAGACCTAGTGTGTATTGAGCAATTACAGCAGCCATCCCTTAACCAGAGGGATACATTCCAAAATCCCAGTGGACGCCTGGATTCTACTGGACCCTAAATAGACTATGTTTTTTTTCCTATATATAAGTATAAGACAGTTTATATATCAGGCAAAATAAGAAATGACAAAATAACTACTAATAAAATATTACTTATAACAATATACTATAATAAAAACATTGCAAATATGGTCTTCCTCTCTCAAAATATTCTCTTGTACATAATATTTTTGGACCTTGGTTGACCTCAGCTAACTGATACCACAGAATGGGAACTGAAAGGTGGAGGGGGGGGGTGGCTTGTCTTTGTGCCAGGCATCATTCTACCCCCATCACCTGTATTAGCTCCTTTAACACTGACAAGTGTTCTATGAGGCAGGGACTTTCATTCTCTCCATTTGCAAGAGGAAAAGGAGACAGGCTGGTTGGCTAATTTGTCCAAGGATACAAATAATAGAACTGAGTTAGAACTAGGCAATTGGACTCCAGAGCACTAAGCATGAGTCACCACCTGTTATGGTTTCCTAGACCCAACTGTCTCCCCTTCCCTGTGATTCCCAAGTTCCCTGAACCTCCACAGTACTTGTTTTAGAAGGTTAGCTTTTGTCTTACCTAGTGCCTTTCCAAAGTTTGGTTTGTAAAATGTTGGGATTTATGAAATTGTTCTGGAGCAGAGGACTGGAGGGAGAACATGTAGATGGTGTCAGCTATAACTTCCCTAGATGATCTCATAATATATCCTCTCCAAAGGACCATGCACAAGCCTCCTGCTAGTTGTAAACAATACCACAGACCAGGGGATTTTAAAATTTGAGCAGGTTTGCAGCTGGAGCTGCAAATGGATAATCCAAAAGGCAGGGAGATGAAATGAAGTCTGATAGAGTTGCATGGAGGAATTATTAGAGAGGCCAACCTTCCTAGAAATGTAATAGGGCTTGAATTAGCTGTGGGGAGGACATTTTCGGGCAACAGTGGGTTCGGCCTACCTGTGCTGTACTTTCAGCTGGCCAGCTTCAGAACTGCATGCGTTATGGTCCTCTGTGAGACTGGTAAGAATAGGTGCTTGTGAACTTCTGAGGTTTGCTCCCTAATAGACTATTGACTGGGCTCGTGCCTGCATGTGCAGTGGCTGGTTTGCATGCAAGACCACCTCTTGCCTCACAGTCAGCATCACGCACTCACTAAATAGTCCCTCCTTTAAACTCTTTTTCAGAAGCTTGTTTTGAATCCATTTCTGCCTCCTCCTACTTCTTCCTGTTACTAATGAGCCACTCTGGGTGAGAGTCTGTGACATCTAAGGGCCTCTGGGAACAGCAGAAAAAAACGTAGATCTGTCCACAGAGTTGTCCCATGGCACTGACCATTTATCTGGTGACCATGCGGGCCCAATAAACAAAGCAAATCTGTCCGGCTGGCCGCCCTCTGTGACTTTCGGGCCTGTGTGTGTGTATTTCCCAGGACAGTTGCAGGAGACACCAAAACTTGTCTTCATTATGGTTCTGACTCATAACCCAATTAATGATGTCAAGAAGTGAAACATGGGCCCCATGCTTAGCTGCCTTTTGAAAGCAAGTCCAAGCCTGTTGAGAGCAGTAACGAATAGTGCTCTGGAGAGTGCCGCTCAGAATCTGTTCTACCAGCCAAGAGCAAAGCGGGGTTTCAGGAAGGCAGTGTACAACGCCAGCTCTCAGTTTTGGGGTGTGAATGCACTTGTCTCAAGACTGAGAGGGGAGGGTGGCTGAGCAGGAGGAAGTGAAAATGTCCCTTCCTCCCCCTTTTTTTTTTTTAAAGATTTATTTATTTATGCATACAGAACTAGGGTACAAACCAGAGGTGCAGGGGCGATGAGAGGATTCACCAGAGACAGAATGGGGAGCAGAACAGGCAGATCAGCAAACTAGACTGCTGAGGGATAGACAGGAGAGGTCTGCTGCACCATTTGGATGACCTCCAGGGCTAAGGATAGAACGCCCACTGAGTGGCGACAGCCAGCTTGCAGTGCTGCGTCCTAACGCATTGCGCCACCAGGGAGGGCCCCTCCCCAGGACCCCTCTCCTGACTGTTAACAGCGGTTTCCTGCCTCATCTGCCCTGGATTTCTTAAGCTTAGGGCAGGACGACCTGTCACCTGAGGACTGTCACCTGAGGACTGAGTTTCGTTAGGAGACTCTGTTCTCATTAACCACACACTTAGTTTTTCCCATAGGGTTTACATTAGTGTTATTTTTGTTTGTTTGTTTTTATTTTTGTGGAAGAAGGAAAGATGGGGGCTTAATTATCAAATTTATTTAAAATACACACATTCAAAAAACACACCTAGCTCGAAACATTCACTTGGCCACAGAAGACATTCACTTTACTCAGTCACTTAAAAGAGGATGTGAAAAACTCCCACCAACTGGCTCTTCCCCCAATTCACTGAATAAACGAGGGCTGGTCAGGCACCAGTTCTGTGTCTTTCCTCAGCAAGGTGGTGAGCCTAAAATGACCTGAAAAGTCTGGGGAGGAAAACAAAAAGTGCTTTGGTAAGTGCCTTCCACTGGGGTGAGCTGAGAAGGCTTCACCTGAATTCTGGCTCAGCCTCAGTGAAATGGGTTTAAAGACCTAGATGCCCACGTGATGGCCAGACACAGCGAGCTCTCCTCCACCCCTTTCCCTTCTTGCTTTGTCTTGGTGTCCATATACTCCACCCTCTGCATGAACTATTTATCCTGTGTCCCCTTTCTCTCTACTGCTGGCTGTGGGGAGAAGGCAAGCACCACAGACCCGGTCCCAGCTTCCATTGTGAGGGTATCTTAGAGGTTCAGACATGCTGGTTTTCAGAACAGGGTGTGCTAGTTGCAGGGCTCTCGGGAAGAACAGGGCGCGTTGTTCTTCAACCGTCTAACTGAATGCGTGTCATTTTAAAAGCAGGCTTCCCGTGACTGAGAAGCAGTGCTGCTGCTTTCTAGGAAGCCATTTACCTGTTTTTCTGGAAAAATACAGGCCATTTTATGAATCAAATGCAGAGCCCCTTCAATAACACAAATGAGTGATGCCATTCAGGGTGAGCGTTCTGTTTATCTTGTCCCTGATCCACATAGCACCCCTTCCAGTGGGAAACTGCATCCCTTTTTCTCTGATGAACCCCATTTTTCATTTCGAAGGAAGCAGGGAGAGGGAGGTAGATGGGCATATTTCACTTTGGGATGGGGACAGGAGTGCCCGGGGCCTGCAGCTTCATAATCTATCTCTTATAAGTTTCTTGCTGCAAGTTGCCTCAGGGTTTTGAAAATCCCAGTGGTCTGAACCTTATTTCATGTCTCTAGAAGGGTGAATCTCCCAGGGAGAAATTTAGAGGACAGAGAGAGAGAGACCCTTGTAGTATCACCCCAAACACCTGTAGCATCTCTGGTCTCCCTCAGTGGCCTCTCCCCAGCACAGATAACCCAGCTTTGCTCTGTGGATGGGCTCCTGACAAGATGACAGCCTGTGGTGACAGGGAGGCTGTGAACATCCAGCCCCTGCCTTTCCCCTGGGATCCCTTTCTTCTTTCTCAGTCAAATGCTGCTCTGTTGAGAGCTCTGGAAACAAAACAGTCTTTGTTGCTTAAGCCGAAATCATTCCCATGGCTGATTGTTCCAGTGGTCTTGTTGTGAACAATAATCCCTCCTCCACTTCCCCAACTCCTCCAGTTCCTCCGCCCTAATTTCACCTCCTCCTGCCTCCCTTCTCCTGGCTTCTCTGCTTCCTCTTCTCCCACTGCCTTGCCCTCTCTGATTCTTAGTCAAGGTGCTTCTGAAACATGACAAATCTAATAGAATCTTGCCAAAGGGAGAGATCCTAGAGAGTTAGCAAAACGTCTAAAACAAGAGCCAACACATTTGGAAGGGTTTGGGTTTCATGGGAACAGTTTGGTGCAGTGAGAAGGAGACAAGTGGGGAGACTTCCCAGCTGATGTCTCCTGGGATGGTTGCTCAGGAAGCGAGGCCCTGCACTGCATTAGTGCTTGCTCATACATTTTGGATCATGGATAGATGTCTGAGCATTTGAGGAATACACATGTCAACACAAGGTTTGGAGTGATGAGCAGGTTTTCCTGAGTGCTCACTCCAGGGGCTAATGCTCTGTAAACTTCCGACTTCTTCCTACTGGCTTTATCTATCCTGGTTATAAACCCAGTGAATATATATCTATAAGCAATCTTGCCATGTCATTTGTTGTTTTTATTGGGGTATTTTTGAGAATGATAGAGGAACTATCAATATTATGCTGAGGTAACAGAGAAGATCCCATCCAAACTGGGGTAAGTGCCTCTTTGCCCTTGACATGGGAAATGGGGGTAGGCGTGGTGGCAGGGCCCAGGATTGACAAGTGGGTTCTGTGATGAACAACTTACAGTCTGTTGGCAACCCTCAGCTTACCTGACTGAAAAAAAAAAATCAAAGAATTTGACTGTGTCTTTATTGTTTCTTTGAGGGCTGGTATTTTTGAATCCTTCAATCATTTATATGAATGGAAGAAAAAAATTTTGTCTGCTATTGGTTGGTGAAATCAATGTATCCACTCAAATATCTGGGGAAAAAAGTACCTGGACCTGTGGGAATAATGTAGTACAAAGAATATATAAGGTTCTTTCCTTTTTTTAAAGAACAGCACAATACATTTATGAAATGTCTTCTCTTTCCTCCAAGTAACTGACCACAGTATTGAATACTACTTTTTTTTTTAAAGATTTATTTATTTATGCTTACAGACCTGGGGTACAAGCTAGAGGTGCAGGGGCAGTGAGAGGATTCACCAAAGACAGAGTGGGGAGCAGAACAGGCAGATGGATGAAGTACACTGCTGAGGGGAGCAGCGGGCGGGTCAGGAGAGGTCTGCCACGCCATGTAGGTCACTTCCCTGGTCAGGTATCAAACTCATGCTGCAGTGGCTTCGGAGAGCTTCATAATGTGGTGCCTTAACCTGTTGTGTCACCAGGGAGACCCCTGAATACTAATTTTTAAGGCGCATCCAGTTTACTTAGGCTGGGAGCATGAGCATATAGAAAAAAGATGTTCCCTGTCTCAGGGACCTAGTCTCTCTAACATATGGGAAAAAACAAAACTGCTTTTATAAATACACTGTTGGAGCAGGTATTGAGACACTGGAGCTTGTTGAAGGTTGGGCCCACGGGTAACCTGGTCTTGTCTCCCTGTACATTTCGAATAGGCAGGAATCACAAATATGAAACACAGTGAAGGACTCACGGGCAGGTGAAAATGAGCTCAGTTTAGAGCTTGGGCTCTGGAGCAGGCTCGTTTGTGGTTGTCCTGGGTCAGGCCTTGAGTGTCGGCATGACCACAGGCCAACCCTTTCTACTTATTTCAAGGGTTTCATTTTCTCCTGCTGTTCACACTGGATGAGAATTGACCAGAACATGGTAAATAGCTTAGCCACCAGAGTTTTGAAGAAGGCAGTGACTGGAGGTTTGAATGATGAGGAATCCAGTCACTGGTCCTCACTCAGTATGTATGAACTTGTGGTCTTTTTACTTGAAAGTCTCTAGTTGTTCATGAGAAGTTTCCTTTTTCTTTTTTTTTTTTTTTTAAAGCAAAAGATTCCTTTAAAAAGAAGAAATTTTATACAGATCTTGTATAGAGTCTCTCAAATATATTTTATGTAAGTATAAAGTATATGTTTTTAAAGCATATGTGTTGCATATACTTACAAATATATATATATAATATATAAGTATATATACTTTATAAACAATTGAAATATATTTTCCATATATATGAAATGTACTTTATATATTTATAAAATATACACAAATATGTTAAAATGATTATTTAAGCCCAAAATAGAGCAGTTCCTGTCCCAGATCAAATGGAAAGCAAATGGAAAGCTTTCATGTCTCTGTAAATGCTCCACTTAACCTGAAATGCTATGAATATTGTTACCCGACTCCCCCAGATGCCAAGCTGATTGTGGGTTCTACACTTCCTTACTTACTCCTTTTGTTTTTCTTGTCCATGTTCTTTATTCTTTACATCTGCCTCTACCCCATTTTGTAGTTCTTTGAATGCTGAGGAGTACAGACTGCCTACTTCAGGAAATATTTAGATGCAACTTGTATCATCTAAATTGTCTTTCCTCATTTTAACATTTAAAAGGCATTTTGATTGAAGAAGATGCAGGACCTGGACGAACAACTTGCACCTGCTCAGATTTCCCCCTTGCAGACCTCCAGGGCCCATTTGGTTTCCTCCAGACAGTGAAATTTGGATAGACTTTAAAGGTGCCACACTCTATTCTGATGTAGCCACTAGTACTTGTGCAGTACCAGCACTGGGGAGAGTGGGCAAGAGCTTAGTGAAAGGCCATCCATTTCCTTGCCCACAGGCCCTTAGCACTTGAAGATCATCGGACCCTTCTCCAATAACCTCCTCCAGAATTTGACCTTGTGTATGAAAGCACCCGGAAGATTGCAGACTGGAGCCTGGCCCTGTTGAAACACTGGAACTACCCAGCGTAGACAGGGGGCCAGAGGTAAATCTCTTCCCACTTAGAGCATCTGACTGGAGTCAGTGCCGCCTCTACAGACATTCGCTCTGCCACCTAGCCCAGCGTCTCTGCTCTCTGCCCACTGAACCTTTTGCTCCCTATGCAGTTCTGGTGCTCAATTAGATTGTTCACCCAAGAGGGTTATCCTGGGCTGTGAAATATGATTCTTGAAGGCTAGAGAGAAGTGAGTGTTCCTCAGGGACCAGACACCTTGGGTTATAAATCCATCTTCACCATATAGATGCTCCAGTGGTCTGGCATTACAAGGTGAAGAGCAGCCCCTTGTGGGACACCCCGCAGTGTTGCTTGTTAGCTGAGATGACTTTGTTTCTGGAAATGCTGAATGGAAGACACAGAATTCTCTCTCAGGACTATGATTTGGATGTGGGAGTATCTGTTAAAAGGGAATGAGTATAGCTACATACTGGGAATGACTTGGGGAGTAGATTCTGTTTTTTCTGAATTAAAAAGGAACAGGTGTGTGCATAAAATATATTTCTTAGTAATTCTGTTAATATTTAATAAATAACAACCCTCTCTTAACCATCCAGAAATGGTAGATAGAATCTCCGTAGAAGCTTAGTACACTGAATTATTATTTCTCCTAAAATTCCCTTTCATTGGATTATTTGAGTTAGCTTAATTTTTGTATATTTGAGCAATATGTGGGGAGAATAATAATAATAACCATTGGGGTAATCTGTCTCGTAATAATAACAGAAAATTCAGATTCTAAATGTTCATATCAGGTGTTAAACTTACATTTCTCTGTTTGGGAAAATCAAAACGTTCTGGGTGTGGGTGGTAGTGATGGTTACATCATAATGTGAATGCATTTAATACCAAATGTTCTCATTTTTTTTAAGATTTTTTAAAAAAGATATTTTAATTTGGTTTAGATTTTAGATTCATGGCCCAAGAGGGTATGATCTATTCCATTTATCCCTAAGCTCATTTATGAATCTCAGACTTGCAAATGTTAATTTCTCATTTCTCTGTCATGTTTTTGGCTCATTTATTTCAAATACAGGGTGGGGGGGTGTGTGCCAAATAAAAATTAGGCAATGTTTCCATTGTGCAGTCATGTAAGAAACTAATTAGATGAGAGGGCCCTGCAGAGATGTAAGAATCAAGAATCTATTTACTTAGCACTAACTCCAAAATTTAGAATGGTGGCAAATCCTATAAACTTTCCCATCAGCTGACCAATTCATGGTCTTTCTGCTGCTGAGTGTTTCACTCAATAGGTTCTCATCACACTCTATAGTGTTCAAGGTATGCTATCAAACACTTTAAATTTAGGAGACTGGTCTACTCCTAATTCTAAAGCCAGGCCCCTGATCTCAGCTCCCCATGTCTAGAATTTCTAATTTGATAGTACATCTAGGCCTCATTTTGCTTGTCCTATGTGGTATTTAACATTCATCCTCCTTCCTTCTGGATACTTCCTTTTCTGACTTCACTGATAGTGTTTCCTCTTGACTTTTCTAGATATTTGTGACTGCTCTATTTCCATTCACAGGTGTGAGTTTTTTTTGAGGTCCTGTTAGTAGACCTACTTGGTAACAAGCCTAAAGCCACATTATTCTTCTTGACTTCTTTTAGCAAAACAAGGTGTAATTTTATTAGTCTTTTACCAGATTTGCTTTACTATTTTATTCTTCATTTGCTCAGTAAAAAAAAAGGTACTATTTATTGAGTCTTTCAGAGATCCCAGTGTTTTTCATCTTCCTAGTCAGCCATTTCATAGTTAATATATAATGTTATAAACCAATGTCATTTCTATGAAAATCATTCTGTTTTCCCATTATCTACAAGATAAAACCTAACCTATTAGGATGGCCACAGGGTCCTTTGTGATCTGGTACCACCTATACTTCTAACCTCATTGCCTAGCTTCTGCTCCATGGATGCTTAGCCCCAGCCATTTCTGAAATTTTTCATTCTCTTAATCTAGTTTATACATCATGCCTCCTTGTCTTTGCGTAGGTCTGATTCCTCTCTTGAAGATCAGATACATACTTAAATGTCTTTTAAAACTTGGCCCAAATAGCACCTTTACAGTGCTTTCACATATTTCCCAGTTTAAAAAATTGGTTCTTTTAAGCCACCATAAATGACATAATTAAAAGAAATATGTGCTTTAGATTGGAGTCACAAAACTTTTAATATGAATGTGAAATGGTCACTGTTATAGCAACTGATGAACATTGATCTTTCAGAATCCCTGGAAAATCTATTGATCAAGTAAAGCTAAGCTTAGGTTTATTGAAGTAAGTGAGAATGCCAATTTGAATGACTTTTAGTAGTACCACAAAATGGAAAAAGGAGAGGAAGTTGTTTATGGTATTTTAGGGCCCATGAGTTTTTAAGACAGTTATTTGGGGCAGGGCAGCACCTTCTTAAAATAAATTTTGATTGTAGGACCAAGCAAGGCAAAAATCTTAAAGGGACCCCAATGAGCAACTTAGTCTTGATAAATCAATTACTTTAATTATAGCCTTTTCTTCTAGGAACAAATATTTCTGGAACAAGTGTTTTTTCTTAGTCTTAGTATTTTGAACACATTAACAGAGAAATACTGCCATAGAGTTGTTGAGCATAAGTTCAGGAGTTGGTAAGTTCTCATTATCTCAAGGATATGTTGTAAGGATTGACTGTTTTTAATGCATGTGAAGTATTTATCAGAGTAACTATATAATATGTTCTTAATAAAAGTGCTTTACATGATATTCTGCATATTTTCTTCATTAGAACATCTTTAGTACTTCATTTCATTGATTTGTTTTAATGTCTCTCTCTCTCTCTCTCTCCTACTTTATCATAACCGCCAAAACTCCAGTATTAAGTTTTATTCATTTTTATCTCCAGCTTCTAGCACACAGCTTTGCCACTTAATGGGTGCTAAATAAATGTTTGTAGAACGAATGAAGGAACACATTGTGTTAAATAAGCTCTCTATGTATGTAGGTTAACACAGGGGAACTTGTTAGTTATATTGGTGAATAAAAGGGAAGAAAAAGGAGGGCATTGTCTTTCTTCCTAGAATGAAAGGGGTGAGTGAAGAAATGGAGAAATCAAAATTTTCTCTTCTTCTTGCATGCTAAGAGAGGTTTAATACATTTAATACATTTAGCATATAGCCATCCATCACTCCTTGTTTGCAGACAAGAGCAAGTGATAGCTCCATTAACTGTGCTCACAAAGCTCATGGAGCAAAACCTCCAAGGTTAGTTTGGATTGGGACCTGGTGCTAGCTGATGTGGAACAGGCCAGAGAGCATGAGAAAGGCAAGCATGACTGGTGACTATTTCTCTTGTTTAATGGGAAAATTTTGAACTGTTGCAACCCTTTGCACTAAGAAGGTAGTGATGACTTAAGAGAAACCAGGACCATAGAGCAGCAAAATGGAATTGATAGTTCTGTCTCTTAATACAGTGAGTGACTCTGTTCATGCTAAAGACGCATGCTGAAATTCTTGCATTCTGTTTATGCTTTCCTTTTCTTGGGACTCTATTGTACACAGATAGGTCCAATTAGACCTCGCACTGAGACAAAAAGAGGTGGTTGGGTAATGTAAAGCTATCTGCTTTTTCTTTATACTATTATTAGAGCATTGAATATAGGGTGCTAGGTTAGTTTTGCAAACATATGTCCTTTGCATTGAGTATGAATTATGTAGGAACAGATCAGCATCATATCAATAAGGATATTGTCAGATTCTATTTCTGACAATACCAGGCATATAGAAAATGTTGGTCAACTTGATGGTAATGAAATGAATATTTATAGTGGGTCAGCTAGTGAATCAAATAATATTATTTCAAAAATATTAGTTTATTTTAATTTTTGAATTATGAAATGATGTTTCATTAGGCAATACATAACTATAATCAATTTTTACTAAGAAAAAATAATTCTTAAACAATGCTGTAAGCCCTATAGTCATTTATTTTCATGTACACACATACACACACATAATTATTCCCATGCACATGCACAGTGTGTACATGTATATGCTTTTGAATACATACTTATTTGCACATGTGTATATATGCACATATTCCTCAAAAGTTGCTCTGAGACTCTTTGTGCCTTCCAGGATCTAGGAGATCTTGGTGCTGGGTCTATGATCATCTCTATTTATCATGTGGTTTAAGGATACATCTAATTTATTTGGGTTCATGATTCATAAACAACAAAAAGAAATGCAGAGTGTAGTCTCATTCAAAATCATGAATATACATCCTCAGAATAAAAGAAACATTTTTGTATTAAGTTGAATAGGCTGTTATAAATGAAGAATGCATTGAAGGAAACTGGGAGTTTGAAGTACAGTGGCTTTTCATTTGCCAGGTTCTGGTGTCCTGTCAGTTGAACTGCTGCTGGGCAAGAGGAACCTCCTTGCTATAGTTAAGAGTCACAGCAGCACCCCTTCCTACTGGAAGGGGGGCTGTCTGTTCTGGTAGGATCTGGCAGGTAGAGTGTGTATGTGTGAGAGCTCTTTTCTAGCTTCCCTGTTTATTCAAATGAAGTTTCTGTATACTACTTTTCACAAAATCAAGAAAGAATGTTAGATTTAATTTGGCAAATATTGTGAATTGAAAGCAAAAGGCTGACTTTGGTTTGGTTTAGTGTGATGTGATATATGTTAGAAGTAGTACTTAAGTGACCCTGAATTCAAGTACCGCTGTCTGAAAACTGAGAAAGTTATCTTGACAGGACATGTACTTTACGTTAGTGGCCTCATCAAATAATGGCATCAATAAAATTCTTGACCTAAAGAATATATTTCAGTAGGTAATTGATTGTGACTATTATATATAATCACAGGAAGGAGGGAGAGGGAGGGGAGGAGGGAGAGAGAGAGCTATGGGAAGCTTTAAAGTCTGAATTTCTTAGTGTCATGTAGAGCCGGAAGAAGTTGCTTTTTATTAAAATTCTGCCTTTTCAGATGTGCCACCTGGGATATTTCCATCAACTTTTTCTTTGTTCACCATCAGACAAGAAAAACCCAACTGTTCTCAGTGTAGTTAGTTTTCAGGAGGATTATTCATTTATATTAAGGTAAGATAAAAAGGAATACCAGAGTTTCTCAAATGAGAAGTCTTGACAATATAACATCATTTTTCTGGAATTTTTCATAAATCTCTAAATTTGTCTCTATAAGTCTTTCAATTAACTGTGGCACTGCTCATTGCCCAAATGAAACCACCACTACCACCACCACCAGCAACAACAACTCCCACCTAATACCGTCTCTGCTCAGGGCTGCAGGCTGCTGCTCAAAGGACCGATTAGGGCTGTTGTCAAGATCATGTTCTCTCTACTCCTTTTCATTGAAAATTAATCACAGTCTTTAAGTGACATTTTTGCCTTATCCTTTGTTTAATGGCTTTCTTTTAACTTATGTTAGCTTGAAACTCAATGACTGATAGTGTGTGAAATGCAAGTCAAAATGCTGAGCAGCATGGACAAGTTGTGTGGTGCCAGGAACCGTGGGGGGCAAGTTGGAACCTATAGTAGCCGAGAATCTTTAGCCACAATGAACTGGGACTTACTGATGGTTCATGTGCCATTCGCCAAGCCGTCATGAGCAATTAAAGAGTAGTGGTGTAATTGACCTGATTTGAGGATGCAGGCAGCTGAGTGCTTCTCCCGGGGGCCAGCCCCCCGACATGAACACAGCAGATGGCCATCTGAGGGATTACAATAATAAGGGCAGCTGAATAGTCAAGTGACCAGTCAGAGTAACCAAGGGGACAGGCCAGTCAGATCTCTTCTGGATGAATGGGCAGCCTGTGCTTAGCTGGGCAGTGCCATATGGCCCTGTCTGTGGCACAACTGTGCCCCTCCCAGGAGTGTTCCTTCCAATGCAGAATGTAAGGGTGAAGGATGTGTTCCTTAAACAGATTCCTGTAGGTTGGTGTTGTGATAAATGATAGTAATGCAGAGAGGAATAAGGCACTGGCAATGACCTCAAGGAACTTATTCAGAGGAAGTGGAGCAGGCATGAATATAGGGATGTGTTACCTAAGTCCTACTTTCTAAGTGCCGCCAACACACACTCTATGATGGATGCAAAAAAGGAAGGAGATCATTTCTAAATAGAGAAAACATCAACCAAGATGGCTATTTCTAATAGCACTAAAAATGGCTCTATGGCTTATTGCATTTCAAAAACACCACATAAAGATATATAACACACATTAGCCCATTGGTATAATATGAATTTTATTTATGAATAGCAAGAGCTTGAAAATTGTTCAAAATTCAAAATATTCCATTCAGTTTTCTCAATGGAAGGAAACACTTGCACTTGCACTGTTTCTAGTGGCCCCTTAGAAGGATTTACTTAGATGATGACACCTAACCCCACTGTTACCCTTACATGAAACCTTGATTATTTTTTCACTTCAAATATTTTCACAGTTTTGAGCTTGAGAATTTTTTAAATGTCTACATCCTATTCCATTGTATGAGATTTACATTATTTATTTAGTTTGACCTGAAATGAACAGTTTTATAAACAATACTTTGTAAATTTTCTTGCAAATGATTAATTTCAATATCTAAAAAGTTATTTTTAGGGGTGATTTCTAGAAACAGGATTGATAGGAAAATGGGTGTGTTCATCGTCAATTTTAAGAGAGATGGCAAAATTGTTTTTATGAAAGTTTTTCATTCCCAGCAACAATACATGGGTCTCTCTGCTTCCCATTCCCCCCCCCCCCGCCAAGATTTATTTATTTATGCATAAAGAACTGGGGTGTAGGCCAGAGGTGCAGGGGAAGTGAGAGGATTCACCAGAGACAGAGTGGGGAGCAGAACAGGCCAACTAATGAAGTACACTGCTAAGGGGAGCAGTGGACGGGTCAGGAGAGGTCTTCCACTCCATGTGGATCACCTCCGAGGCTGGGGATCGAACTCATAGGGAAGTGGCTTTAGCTTCTTAGTGCTGTGCTTTAACCTGCTGCACCACCAGGGAGGACCCTGCTTCCCATTTTTTAAAATCTTGTGTTTTTTAAAATCTTGGTCAACATGATAAGCATAAATGTTATTTTCCAACTGATTTCTTTTTAGGTGAGTGGTATAGGGGTGAAAGACTATTCTGTTAGGTTCTGTAAAGGGGTGGCCAATTAAATTGACACTAAGCAGATAAAAAGGATATATATTTTTTACTGATATTAATATTCTTATGTACGTGGAGGCTTTCCATAAAACAAGTGAAAAACCAAAGAAGCATTTAAATTTAGAAGCTTCTGTATCAATGGCACATGGGTGAATTGGTGGTGGGAAGTCCACGGGGATTACAACTGAGATAAAAAAAGTACACAAAAAGAAGAATTGAGTAAAAAAAAAAAAAAAAACAAAAAAACCTTCTATATCAGTTTAATAACGGAGAATGCATTGTGGAGAAGTGACCAGATGGGAAAGAAGGGGGGGACTTAAGCATTTGGAGTTAATACATTTTGGGAAAGTGACCAGGGAAAATACATGGAAGGTAAGGTTTGTTTTGGTAAGATCTGTGTTGACTCAGCTCTGCATAGATTCCTTGTCTTTGGTGTTGATTTGATTCATATATTTCTGTGAATACATCTTCAGAGGTCATAATTTTGTTTCTGTAATTATATTTTTATGAGTAAATCAAGTCTTGTCTACAAACAATGAGATTTTATTGTCTTTTTCATCTCCCTTTTTGTCACTCATTTTTTTTTTTGCATGTTATTTTCAGTAATCTTACCTTTATGTCTTTTTTTTTTTTAATTTATTTTTTTCATGTTTACAGAATTGGGGCATAGGCCAGAGGTGCAGATGTGGTTAGAGGCTTCACCAGAGAAAGAGTGGGGAGCAGAACAGGCAGATGAAGTACACAGCTAAGGGGAGCATGGGTAGGTTAGGAGAGGTCTGCCGCACCGTGTGGGTCACCTCTGGGGCAGGGATCAAACTTGTGCTGTAGGAGCACCGGCCAGCTTTGTAGTACTGCACTTTAACTGATTGCACCACCAGGGAGGGCCCTTCCCTTTATATCTTTAATACATTTGTAGCACTATTACTGATTTACTATAACTTGACCCTTTGTGTCAAGTGTTAAAAAAAATCCACCCACATTCATTTCTTCCCATCTCCCTTTTTCTTATCAGCTTTATTTACTTTACAGGGATATAGCATTTATGTGCTCTGCTAGAGCAATGATCTCCAAATTATTTTAGTCATAGCTTTATGATAAAATGAATCAGTATACAAACTAAAAAACTGATCAATTCATCCTTTAGGTAGATTCCTAGGAGTGGAATTGCTGTGTCACATGGTAGATCTATTTTTAATAGTTTGAAGAATCCCCACACAGATTTCCATAGTGATTGGACCAGTTTGCATTCCCACTAGCAGTTTAGGAGAGTTCTTTTTTTCCTACATACTCACTAACATTTGTTGTTTCCTATTAAAATATATATATATATATTAAAATGTGCCATTCTCACTGGTGTAAGGTGGTATCTCATTGTGATTTTGAAAAAGATTAATTCAAAAGACCTCTGTGTTTATTGCAGCTCTATGGAAACAACAGAAACACCTCAATGTCCCAAAATAGATGATTGGAACAAGAAGATTGGTATATATACACAATGAAATACTATTCAGCAATCAAAAAGGATAATCTAATGCCATTTGCAGCAACATGGATGGATCTATGCTCAATAAAATAAGTCAGAAGAAAAAGAAAATTATCAGATGATTTCACTTATAGGAGGAATATAGGAGAACAAATGGGGGAAATAAATAATAAATAAAAAACCTGAAATTGACAGACAACTATAAATCAGAGACATTCTGCAGGGGAAGAAAAGATTGAGGAATCAAAACAGTGGAGGAAAGAGCACAAGGGACTATGGTGATGGTGCATGGGTGAGTTGGTGGTGGAAATTCTATGGGGATATAAAATATAAATAAATAAATAATATATATGTGTGTATATATCTGTATATAAACAAGTGGCAGATGGAGAGCTTGTATCATTTTTTGGGTTATGCTAGCTCTCTATCTGCCATCATCAATTTCTTCTTCTGTGCTAGGACTTTCCTTTCAGTATATAAATAAAGTTGCGTTCTGGTTTTCCAAAACCATAGATTGCTTGCCATAGATTGCTTTCAACAAAGGCTTAGTTTTTATAGAAAAAGAGTGGTGATAGTGGTAGAAAAATTAACTGAAAACAAACCCAGAAACTATTTTGACAAAGCTGCAAGGTCATTCCATTTTAGCACATGGTGACATTTCTCTTCATATTTTTGCTCAATTTGCTTTCTTTTTGTCATTTAAGTATCATCAATAGCATGATGAGTTGATATATTTGCTGTCTAGTCAATCAAAAATATCTACTTAGTTGTTTTCTCCCATTGCTCTGATTTAGCTCTTCATACACCAGCTTCTACTCTGTAATATTCTTTTATTTTTAAAAAATGCTTATTGTCCATTTCCACTTACTCTTATGAGTTCCTTGAGGGAAAAGGCATTCTCTTTCTTGTCTGATGCTATATTTTTAAAGCCAAAAATAAATCTGATACTTATGCATCAATAATATATAGTTACTGAATAATAATAACTTCAAATAACATTTTGTGTTTATATACTACATATTTGTCACCTTAGTAAAATTTAATGTAAAGGATTTGAAATATGATCCTGTCATTCTCCAGACTTATTTGAATTATTTTTATAAATTTATTGAATGCAAAACAATCACCTTTTTCATATACTAAAATGCACAAATAATCTCTAGTATAGGATGCCTCACAAAGACAATATTATTTAAGACAAGCTTAAACAACAATAGAAGATACTTTTAGCACTTGGTGCTAATTGCT
Organism: Condylura cristata; assembly: GCF_000260355.1. Classification (NCBI taxonomy): domain Eukaryota; kingdom Metazoa; phylum Chordata; class Mammalia; order Eulipotyphla; family Talpidae; genus Condylura; species Condylura cristata. The sequence goes on from NW_004567107.1 coordinate 30,112,903, forward strand.
GGGTCTTTTCAACTCTTGTAGGTTAGTTATTGAGTCTTCAGAGCATTGTATGTTACAGCATATAATTGTACTTGTTCTAAGGTGCTAGACTGAATAATATATGAATGCTTATTAAGGATTATATTGGATTATTTTGTTGAAGTCACTGGTTTATGGTGCCCATGTTTTTTGGTATTTTATGAAGAAATGGCTCAAGAAAAGAAAGGAACCTGTGAAAACTAAGTTTAAAAGCCAAGAAGTTGGAGATGTATTTCAGTTTACTTTCTGGAAAATAATATTAATAATACCTCAACTCTTCTGAATTTAGATGATGCCTGTGACAGTCAAAGTAAATGTATAAAAACTTGAAACATAGCATGGTAAAAATGCAAGTTGTTATTAGTAGCTACAACAAAATTATCACAGTAATATTGAGTTAGCTTTAGGACATTAAATAAAATCCATGATTCCATAGGTGGCATATTCTTTCTCTCTCTTCTGAGATAGTGTCATTGCTTTGAAGAGCTAGAAGAGCTCAAACCCATAAGATTCTCAATATATATTTAATACCATTCATGAGTCAACATTTGAGAGTGACAACCACTTAACCACCATAAGTAATGACTTTCTCCTCATTACTTGCAGTTATAAAGTTTGTTTTCTGTTTATCACTTTGTTTTAAGAATGCTGAGTATAGTGGTAAAGATGTCTCAAGTTTACATTCTTTTCTTTCCTTCTTTCTGTAACATATGATCTTTTCTGGAGAAAATCCTCATGTATGCTTGAGAAGAATATATATGTGTATGTGTGTGTATATACATATACATATGCATATGCATATACATATACCTATACATACACACACATTCATATCCTGATGTGAGAGCCACATATTCTCAATTACTGTAGCATTATAACAATCTTCCTCTAGCTTCATTGAGATAGATAGACAGGTTTAATAGTTTGTTATACAATCTGATAATTTGATGTATATATTGTGAAATGATCACAATATCACATCTATCATCTCAAATAATTACCATTTTCATTTATTGTGAGAACATTTTCAATTTACTTGTATATCAACTTTAAAGTATAGAATACAGTATTGTTAATTATAGTCCCCGTGTTTTACATTAGATTTCCCTATAGCTTGTTAATCTTGTAACTGGACATTTATGGCATCTGACCAACATCTTCCCACTGTTTCCAGTCTCAGCTTCTGGTGGCCACTATACTACTCTGTTTCATGAATTAAGCTTCTCTTTGTCACCTTGGTGTCATTTAAAATCTTATTATAGTCATGTCTTAGTTTGAGTGCTTTCTTTTTTCTTTGTTAGCCTAGCTAATGGTTTTAGTTTTGTTTATCTTTTCAAAAAAGCAATTCAGCTTTATTGATTTTTTTTTCAATTTTCATTCTAGTCATTTCTTCAATTATATTTTTTCTCTAAACAATTATTTCTCTTTTCTGCTAACTTTGGGCTTAGTTTATCTTTTCTAATTTAGTTAGGTATAATTTAAGTTGTTTAAGATTTCTTTTTTTACTTTGTCTAGAAAATTCCCTCAGAATTCCTTTGGATGTACCCTATATATTTTCATATTTTATGCTTTCATTTTTAACTTGTTGTAGATGCTTTCTGATATCCTCTTGGAGTTCTTTGACTCATTTAGTTATTCAGGAGTGTGCTGTTTATTTTTATCTTTTTTTTTTAAAAAAAAAATTTGCATTGGAGTACAGGTCAGAGGTGTGGAGGGCTAGAGGGTTCACCAGAGAAAGAGTGGGGAATAAGCAGATAAATCGACTGAAATACACTACTGAGGGGAGCAGTGGGCGAGACAGGAGAGGCCCGCTGAGCCATGTGGGTCAGCTCCCTGGTTAGGGATCCAGCTCATGCTGCAATGGCTGCAGAGAGCTTCAAATTGTTGGTGCCACCTGATGACACCAGGGAGGTCCAGGAGTGTGCTGTTTAATTTTCATGTGTTTTTGAATTTTCTGGTTTTCTTTTTGTTACTGATATGTGTAGTTTCATACCATTGTGGGCAGCAAAGGTATTTGAAATGATTTCAGACTTTTTAATTTTGTAAAGGCTGTCTTTGTGCTTCTAGACATGATCTTTCCTGGAGAAAATCCCCCTGTATGCTTGAGAAGAATGTGTATTTTGGTTTGTTAAATGGAATGGTCTGTATATATCTATAACTTCCATTTGGTCTAAGGTTAGTTTATGATTCCTTGAAACTTTCTCTCTGGATTATCTATACAATGTTGAAAGTGGGATATTGAAGTTTCTTACTGTTCTTATATTTCTCCCTTTCATTCTGGAAATATTTTCTTTAAATATTTAGGTGCTATAATATATTGTTATATTATAATAATTGTTATGTCTTCTTGATGATTTGATTCATTTAGGATATTATTATAGGCCTGATATTTTCTGATCACTGATTTTGATGGAAAGTTTCTTTTATTTAACGTGTCATCACTCACTTTCTTTTTTCATTACCATTTGAGTGGAATATCTTTTCTATAATTTAACTTGTGCCTAAGTAAATCCTTAAAACTAAAGTGAATCTCTTGTTTGCAGCATATTGTTGGATTAAAAAAAATTCATCGGGCTACTCTAAGTCTTATAATTTGAAAATTTAGTTCATTTACGTTTAAAGGAATTTTTGATGGTTATTACCATTTTAATTGTCTACTGTTTATTTGGTTCCTTTCATTTATGATTTTTTGTCATAGTGGTATGTTTTACTTCCTTTCTTTTTATCTTTTGTATATAGGCTATAGTTCTTTTTTCTTTGTTTTATCCTGAGGACTGTAAAAAGCATCTTATAGATATAACAGTCTATGCTAAATTGACAGCAACTTAACTTCAATTTCATATAAAAGCTCTATCTTTTTACTTATCCTCCCTTAAAATTTTATGCTATTGATGTCATACTTTATATTTTTTTATATTGTGCATCCATTAAAATTATTTTAGACATAGTTATTTTAATATTACTGTTTTTTCAAACATTTATATAAGACATTAAAGTGCTTTATAGAGCACCATTACAGATTTGGGATAGATTGAATTTCACTATAAGTTTACCTTTAAAACTTCAAATGAGTTTTATAATTTCAGATAGTTACACATCTCACATAGATATTTTCACTTTTATATATTTTAGTGTTCTTTCATTTCAACTTGAAAAACTCCTCTTAGCATTTTTTATAAGGCAGCTCTAGCGGCAATAAACTCCCTCCTATATATATATTTTTAATTTGACTAAAAATTTCCTATCTCAGATTCATTTCTGAAGGACAGTTTTTCTGTGGTAGTAGGTTTTCTTTCTTTCTTTCTTTTTAATATACCTGTAATTTATAACATAACAGAAATAGCACTGACTAGTCATTTTTGGCCAAATTAAAACTGAGAAATGTACTTTCAGTTATGACTACTATCAGAACGTAAACTTTGAGTCTCAATTTCCAACCTCTGTATATCATATGTAGAGTAGGAATGAATCGTCCCCAAGTTACTTAACATTCAAGTCCTATGAATTCTGCAACAACATGCATAAAAGCCGACACACAGAATCCACGTATGCCTTGTAGTTATAGTGCTGGGGACCTTAGGCCCAAAGTTTCACAGCATTGACATAATTTTTTCAATTGCAGTAGGAAAATAAGGAATTCTAGGAGGCAAGTGTCTAGAAAAAACAAAAATGCAATGTTATATTACTTCATGCATTTGACAGTGTGGGAAGCACAGTAATATTGAGAAGAAGTTAATAACTCAGCAGAAGCATATGGGAAGAACCAGAGTAAAGTATATGGAAAGTAAGCAAATTTTAAAATGTCTAGGGAACTAATAACCTTAGGCAACACAAGGAGTTGTATAAGAAAGGAAATATAAGAATAGTTACATGTTAATAGTACAGATAGTTTCACTATGTAGTAAATATTTATTTCAGTGGAAGTAAATTTGACTATATCTGTGGAAAGTTAGGGTATTTATATTAAATAATATATCTTATAACAGGAAATAAATAATACATAAATTTTATATAGTTGTTCAATCAAATCAATAGACAATAAAGGAATAGATATAACCAACTGCTGAAAACAGAAAGGAACATTTCTGGGAATAAGGAGTGGAGTGCAGGAGGATGGGGAGGAGCCAAATGCTTTTCATTGTGAGCCTTGAAGAGCTAACTTTCCACTTCGCTAAAGCTGCTTCTCATTGTAAATATTTTCGAACAAAAATATATTTCAAAATTTGACCATAAATAATGTGCAATTCTACCATCTTGCAATTTGAGTGCTATTATCATCATAAAAACATTAATAACATGTGTGCTACAACTTACAGACATACAAACATTTTTCACACTTATCATCTCCATCCATCTTCCTTAATCTGTGAATTAGGTAGATCTTTTTTTAGTGCCTCCCAGTTATACCATTAAAGAAACATCAATGATGTTAAATAATTAGTGGATGTCGTCAGTAAATAGAAAATGCTAAGCCCAAGTTCACAACTTCTATTTCCCAACCTCAAATTCTTTCTTCTCAACCAGGTTCCTTCTGATCTTTTGCTGATAACATAAAAATTAATAGCTGTATTTTAATTTACCTTGGAAAATTACAAGAACTTTTCCATGTTCTTAAGCTAGATTTTCAAATTGCTGTTTACTTCTAAAGGATAAAATAAGAACAAGCATTTTAAAAATTTTCCTTTTGTCTTTTTTCTCCTTCATCCTCTCTCAAAGTTCTTGCACAAAAACACACTGGCAGTTGAGTTCATAGATTTTCTTAAAATTCACTTCAGAGAGCTTCATTATTTCTATTAATATGACTACTATTAATAACAACAATAATCATGTTGTGCCCTTCTCCAGTGCCTCTTGTCCAGGGATCTCAGAATGCTTTTCAAACATTAATTAAAAATCCTCTCATCATCCCTGTGAGTTCCTAGGGCAAGAAGAGAGGAAGAAATCGTATCTGTTCTGACATTAATTAAGCTCTCCCTTGGCTTGCAAACTAGGTAAATAGCTTCTCTTCCCCCCATTAACAAACAAACGGCTCTCCACAATGATGATCGCAGATGTTCACAAGTGAGGAGAGAGATTACTTCTGGGCACTGAGGAGAGGGACCCACATACTTGCCAGACTTGGCTGCTGAGACTTTGCTTTCTAACATTCATTCTGGAGCCCTGGCAATCAACAGCATCACTTCAGGGATTTTGCAAATATTCCTGTATCTAGGCCATTTACACTCCCTTCCTAGAGTTCTGATTTAGTAGATAAGGAGTTGTGCCCAAAAGAACCATTTATTTGCAACAGGTGCCTATGTGGTTTGAGAATAATTTTTTTTAAAAAGTGAAATAACATTGCATTATCCCATCTGTTTTAAATATGTGTCATCAGCACTAAACGTCCAAATCTATCCTTACATTGTCTTTTCTGTCCCAATTTACCCTCCTCCCCCCCTTTCTTTCTGGTAACCACTAGTTGGTCTTATAGTACAAAAGGTTATTTTTGTTTTATTTAGCTCATCTGTTTGTTTATACCACATGTAAATTAAATCATTCAGTGTCTTTTTCTATATTTTAATCAGCATAATATACAACCCAGGCCTATCTGTGTTCTTGCGAATGGCATAATTTCAAGTTTTAATCAATTAATGGACATAACATTGAATTATAACATTTTATAAATTTCAGATGTGCATCATGGATAATCAGTATGTGTATAATACTACCTTAAGTTCATGAGGTAAAGTTGGATATTTAGTGATGAACTTAAGGTAGTATACCCTGATTTGTTTTTTATACTGCTGACTATATTCCATGGTGTATATGTTTTCTTTGCTGTATGTTTTCTTTGTGCATTCACCAGCTGATGGCTCATGGTTTTTTCAGTTATTGACTATCGTAAATAATGCTGCAAAAAACATGGAGGTGCACATATTTCTTCAAGTTACCATTCTTGTAATTTTCAAGTAAATATCTAGAACTGCATAGAATTTCCACATTATAAGTTTTTGTGGAATCTCCATCCTGCTTGCACCAAGTGACATTCCAATTCATGTTGTATAGGGGTTCCCTGTCCTCTCCAATACTTGTTTCCTTTTTTTTTTCCTTAAAATTTATTTATTTATACATAGAGAACTGGGCACAGGCCAGAGGTGTGGGTGATGAGAGGATTCACCAAAGACAGAGTAGGGAGCAGAACAGGCAGATCAATGAAGTATGCTGCTGAGGGGAGCAGTGGGCGGTCAGGAGAAGTCTGCCAGTGCCGTGTGGGTCACCTCCGGGGTGTGGATGGAACTCATGCTGAAGTGGCTTTAGCTTCCTAGTGCTGTTGCTTTCAACCCCTGCGCCAGCAGGGAGGGCCCTGTTTTCCAGTCTTTTTAGTCTGCTCTGATAGGTCATTTTTCTGCAGACAGCAGAAGATTGGGCGTTGTTTTCTAAATCTCCTCAGGCACGCCATACCTTTTAATCAGGGAATTCCAGTCATTTACATTTAAGGCATAACTGCTTATTGCTATTTTCTATTTTGATATCTTCACTTTCTGTTTTGGTTAGAGTTCATTTCCACTGAGTAGGGTAAACTACGTTGCTCAGGCTTTTTAGCCATTGGTCTCTATAGTTATCACCTGCGCCGTGGGTCATATTAACGCAGAAGACGTGTGGGTGTGGGGCACGTGCTGCTCCCGCCTATGGACACCTGAGCGTGGCTGTGTGCGCATGTGCAAGTGTGCACACCTGTACCTAGGTGGGAGGGGATAAAAGGACCGCTACAGGAGGCTGTGCTGCGTGATTGCAGAGGCACTGTCAGGAGAGAACGCCACAGAGAGCTCAGAGAAAACCGAAGATTCTTGGGGGCTGGGAGGCTCCCATGTTCCCGGCTTCCTCCCACCAGGCCAGTGCCTGCCTCCAAGTCTCTCTGCCTTGTCTCCAAGCCTTTCTGCCTTGCTGGCCGGCAGGCTTGGCACAACACAGTGCTTCTTTGGTACTGATTTTTGCTTGAAAGTTCTGCTGAGGTTTGTATATGAAGGACTATTTTTGTGGCCTTTTGGATAAATTGGTGTCCAGTTCGTTTTGACAGCCGTATCTTTACCATTTTCCTCCACAATGTATTTCGGTGTTGGTTACCTCTCTATTTGTTTTGTTATTCTTTATAATATCCCTTTTAGTACTTTAATGCCTGGTGTGATGGTGATATACCCTTTTAATTTTTTATTTTCATTGAAACTCATTACCCTTCCTTCTGTTTTGAATGATAGCCTTGCATGACGAATTATTATGGGCTGTAAATATTTTTCTTTGAGCACTTTAAATATCCCCTGCCATCCCATTCTTACTTGTAAGTGTTTCACTGAAAAGTCTTGGGACAGCCTAATAGGTGTTCACTTAGTTTCCTCTTCTTCTGTTGATGTTTTTAACATTTTGTCCTTGTCACCAGCTTTCAGATTTAATCATAATGTGTCTTCAGTTGTGTCATTCTGGTATTTTGTTTGTAGCTCTTTGGATCTCTTGATTCATTTCCCAGATTGAGATGATTCTCTGTAATTATTTCTATAAATAAATTTTCTATACCATTCTCTTTCTCTTCATCTTTCAGAGTTTCCATCTTGTGGCTATTATTTTTCTTTAGGTTAGCCTAACCAATTCTTACATTATTCTCATTTCATTCCTTTTTCTCGTCGTTGTTCTATTTGTTTGTTCTCTGCCACTGTGGTTTTAAATTCACTAATTACCCCCACTAGTTGTATTTGTCTACTCTTGAGGCACTTTATTTTTAAAGCTTGTGTATGGTAGTTTAGCTCTATTAGTTCTAATTATAATAGTCTTATATTTTCTAGACTGTTGTATTCCTCTTTTCATTTATTCGTTCCTTTTTTTTTTTTTTAATTCAGGCAATTGTGGTTACTGTAGACTCCTCCTCAGGCATATTCATCCGTTATGTTGGATTGAGACTTCTCTCAAGGACTTTAGTTTTTAGTTTTGCTCCAGTTTTTGATCTGTTCCCCTATCTCTTCATTTTCTTTTTAATGGATTGTAGTAACGAGTTTCTTTTTTCACCTTAATTGATTCTAAGCCTCGTTTACAAGAAGCTGCATATAATTTTAGCTGTTTTACCCAGAATCTTTTAGGTGTCTTTTATTTCATAGACTAATGCCTTCATACCTTTTCAGATAGGGGGGTGCTGGTGCAAGAAGGGCTAATAAGTAGAGAAGGGATCAGGAGAGGAGGTCACTGAAAATTTATCTCTAGTGAGCATCAGGGTTTCAAGATTCAAGAGTTGTGTGGTGAGGATCCAATCCAGCTTACTAGTCAAAAAATCTACAGCCTCGTGCCAGACTCAACTTCTAGACTGAGGGTCAGTAGTAGGTATAATGCTGTCTGAAATTCTGGTTGAGACTAAGCCACAAGCCATTCTTGATTGTGAGAGCATTCAGTTGTTATTTTGGCTTTGGTCTTGATGGGGGTTAGTTGGGCGTTTTGCATATCAGACTCAGGATGTAAATAGTAACTTCATCTTGAATAGACACAGTGACCTGATTTGGTTCTCCCCGCAGGTCTGGGCTCTGACCTAGTTTGTGAGTTCCAGCCTCAATACAATAATCACCACTTAGCACCCTTATTCCTGCAATTCTCCTCTATTGCACACACAGTCCAAATCTGCATCCCTGGCCTAGAGCAGTGCCAGCTTTTAAAGTCGTTATGGGCTTGTATCCTTGGGTTGACAACACCAGAGAGACTCCTATACAGCAGCTTTCCCTCCCTTGCCTGGGGATGTACTACAATAGAATCCCTGAAGACACAATTCACTTACAGTTTTTCCTATCTTCTTCAGTCATGCCTTAGGTCCTGATGTATGGGAGAATTAGCTGTTTGTCTGTCAGGGTCTATCATTCTTTTAATTTAGGTGTGGCTATGTGGAGGAGGTGAGCTGGTTATCTTTACTTTGCTGCCATTTTGCCAGACTTAGCTGGCTTCAGGGGAGTTTAAGTTCTCACAAAGAAATTTTTGGTCCATTTTGAATTAGTTCTTATAGATGGATAATATTGTAGTTTCACTCTTTTGCATGTTGCTTGCCTGTTTTCTAAATACCATGTAGTGAAGAGACTTCCCTTGCTCCATTGTATGTCTTTGACACTTTTGTCATAAATTAGTTGTCAGCATGTATGTAGTTTTATTTCTGGACTCTTCATTCCATTGAACTGTTTGTTTTAATTTCACTATGGAATTGTTTAAATTATTACTTGGTAATATAGCTTGAAATTGGGGGAGCACGAGATTCCCATGCTTGTACTCCAGGATTATTGTTATTATTATTATTATTATTTTTGCTGTGTGAAGACTTTTGTAGTGTCAAATGAATTTTACATTTTGAGGTTCTATTTCTGTGATGAATGCCATTGGAATTCATGGTCAAAGGTCTGAATTTCACAAACCTTTTCTAAATTGTTCATTTGTAGGCCCTCCTTCTGATATATTTCCTGGGACTATTTGGTTAACCCTAATGTTAAGGTGGAGACACAGGGTCAGTGACTAATTTCTTATGCAGCATATCTGTAGTGAGGCCAGAACTTCAGATCCCTTGGGTAACTGAAGCCCACAAGTGATTGACCACTGTTTTAGTAGCGTGTAATGCTTCTTTACTGGATAATGGTGAGTGTTGAAATATGTGTGAGTAGATGTTTCAATTTGTTTTGCTATTTGTAGATTGAAGGGGAGAAAAAGGACAGGGTGCTAATTAATTGAATAACCACAATGGAAGTAACCCCCAAAGGCTTTTCACTCCATGTATCATCCTTGCAAGATTATTTTGGGCAGGTTACATGTGTCACATTTCACAGATGGAAAAATAAAGTTTCACTAGGTATCTCGCAGAGTTATGGGTTGAACTGGATCATACACACCTACACTTTTTATGCTTTCTTCATACCTAGAAACATGTTTTCTTATAAAACAAAGATGGATGTCCTTTATTCAAAGTCATGCTTTTCCTGTGTACTTCTGCCTACTCACATAGAATTTTCTTAGGTTGGTTGTTGAAGCAATAGCACTTTATTTATCTACTGAATTAGCACTAATAGCAGTGAGTTTTTCAGTAAGAAGACACTCACAAGTGTCTTTAATCTACTGCAGAATAAAGAATAAGCAAAATGGAGCAGCAGGATGTTCCAGCAGCATCATGTGGCTGGTGTTCTGAGCTTAGATCTACACATTGGAAGCTCTTGGATTTCCTGTGTCATCCAGACCATTGTTTTTGGTAAACAGGGTGAGTAAACTAATCATTCTGTGCCTGCCTTCATTCTCCAATTAAGGTGGGTCATTAGTATTTCTCACCCATCTGTGTCAAGAGTGTGGTGGTAACCTTGTCATTATGAGTTTCTGGGCAAATAATTAATAATACCCAGGTAGCAGAAATATTCCCACTCTCCCAGGCTTGCTGGGTTGGAGAATTAGCAATTCTGAACATGCTTACAACTTGGTGGTTTATAATTCTGGGATGTTAGCACTAGAAGAATTTTCTAGAGGTTAACTTTTTCTAGAGGTTAATTTGTTTGAACCACACAGCCTGCAGCTAGGGAAACAGAAGCCTGGATTGGTATAGGGGCTTTATCAAGTTGGATGCAAGTTCTAGACAGAGAGGTATTAGAACCTAGGTCTCCTGAATCGTGCTTTGGCTCTGTTTTCCTCCTTGGTCTTTAGCTGTCCTGTGGATTTTGGGGAGGATTCTGACTCCATCTGGAAAGAGTGGCTGTGGATGAAAGTAGGCCTGAAATCCAACAACTGCTGGAGGCTGCCTTTCCCGTCAGACACACACCACTCACTTTCAGCTGAAAAACCTCACTCAAATACAACTGGGCAAGCCAGGCAAACCAGATGGGTAGTTGCCTGGAGTATGCAGGGAGATGGTGGAGAGTGTGGGTCACTGAGTTCCCAAGGAGGTTTGGCACATTATCCTTTCCCACCATCCAAAATGTGAATGACCAAATCCCAGTGGTCTGATCCTGTCAGATTAGTTTTATTTAACAGAGCCATGCCTCTGAGCAGAGCTGTGCTCTGTACTTTGTAATGAATAAACTTACAGATATGAAATTTTGTTGAGAAAGTTGGATAGTTGTTGAACTGCCCATATAGTGGCCCTATTATCTCTGAGAAAATCATTAAGCCCTCTTTATTTCCTCTCTTCCTCCTTCCTACTTTCACATCTTCCCACATGTACTTGGTGTCTTCTATCCTCTGGGGAGTCTAACTTATTGAAAAGGACACACAAATTCCTTGGCCGAGAGAGACCTGAAAGATGAAAAGTAAACAACAACAAAATCAACAATCAAGTTTCAGAGTGATCTATGTTAGGGGGACTAAAGCAGGGTGAAGTCTTGCAGACTGAGGGCATCTGTGGAGATGAAATTTGAGCTGTGTCAAGTAGGAGGAGCAAACACAGAGGAGGGAGCAGCATCTTCCTATCTTCCTTGCAGAAGCAATAGCAAGTACAGTGATTGAGACAGTTTGAGGGTCAAAACCAGTTAATTGAGAATGGATTAATTATATAGTCAGCCGGAAGAGAATGGTAGGTCCTGAGAAAAAAGATGAACTGGCTTATGTCATATTTGTTCTTGTACATAGTGTGTGTGTGCGCCTGCATTTTTTTTTTTTTTTTTGCTTTGTTTGTTGGAAGTTAGGAGAACAGAGCAATCTTGTAGGTGATAATGATGTAACAGGAAGTGTGTGCTTCAGGAAAGATAAAAAAGGAGCAGATGGACTTAGTCTATTTTGGAAATGAATCTGATGTAAAATGTTAAAGAAATTGCATGTGAAGGAGGAAGATGAGGGACAGAGGGAAATCAAAATGATATTGAATGTACCTGAATATTTGGGGGTTGATATATTGGGAATTGGGGGTTAAGTACAAAGTTGCATGTTGGGATAAAATCAAGGGTATTTCGGCTTTGTTAGAACTAATAAGGTAAAGTTAAGTGGAAATGTCAATGGTAGAATGACAGTTAATTATACTGTATATAATATATAGTTAATTATAGTTTAATGGGAGGCCAGTGACAGAAATATACATTTTATCTGGTAGTTAAAAATTGTGGAGACATATAAAGTATATAAAATCGCCCTATTAGATAATTCCCAATAAACTTGAAGATGAATCAGTTGTTTGGAAAAGATAAGGGCTAAGGAAAGATGACTTGACCAGAAGTGAAGAGTGAGACTATAAATAGTCCTTTCAAGGACTCTTGTCATGCAAGGGCACAGAGAAATATGTTAGAAATTGCAAGGAGATGGATTCTAGAACAGAAATGTAGGTGTAGTTAGGGGAAGTGTATGCCATTGACTATCATGTGGATACAGTCCAGCTGTGGACAGTCCTGGAATGACAACAGGCTTGGTGGTGGGATGATGAGACAGTAAATTGTGAGTTGTTTATATTTTCTTAGTCAAATATGAAACAACATATTTGGGGGAACAGTGGTACTAGACACTTGAGAAAAGATAGTGAGACTGTTTTGGGCGGTAGGTGAGTATATTATGGAAGTATATCTGGATCATTGAGAGACAGCTTTGACTTGCTGATTAATTGTCTTCAAATCACACTCATTGTGATTTTCAAATTTTGACTTAACATAGTTTTATATGGCTACAGTACTGTTTTTTTTTTTTCTAGCACTATTTAGTTTTATGGGAAAAAGCATACAATAGGGAGATAGTTGGCTACAAACAAGGTTGGGATTTATCTGGAAAAGTATAATGAAGGAAAAGAGTAGAGTGGGTTGCAAGTAACTATAATATGAAACAAGTTCAGAACAGCATATGCAATCAATGCCAACCTGAAGTGGTGGATTGTGAAGACACGTCCATGGATTGGATGTATTAATAAATATTGGATGTAAGAAAATATACATTGGTCTTTACCTGATAGAGGGTTCCTGAAATCTTTGTGAATTCCTGAATGACAGCACTAGGAGCATTTTTTGTTCTATCACTTGGTCTTTGGCAACAGTTCCTACCATATAGCTCCTGCAATTCTTGTGGTTTCCTGGGTGGTAGCAACACCTTTATTTTTTAAAATTATTCATGCAAAACTGGGGTATAGGCCAGAGATGCAGGGACGGTGAGAGGATTCATCAGAGACAGAGTGGAGAGCAGAACAGGCTGACTGACGAAGTACACTGCTGAGGGGAGCAGCGGGCGGGTCAGGAGATGTCTGCTGGGCCATGTGGATCACCTCCAGGGTGGGGATCAAATTCATGTTGAAGTGGCTTTAGATTCTTATTGCTGTGCTTTAACCTGCTGCACCACCAGGGAGGCCACAATGCCTTTTGTTTTAATGAGGCAACTCTGGTGGGTTCTTTGGGCTCTCTGGAGAGAAGCTGAAAGAGCAAATCATCATAAGATTGACATTTTCATCCCTACCCTTAATTCTCTTATAAAAGGAGAACTGAAAAAGGAGTTGATCCATATTGCTTATGCATGAAGCTTTCATAAAAATCCAATATTGTGAAGTTAGGGGAACTTTTGGGTTAGTGAACATATCCCCACTGGGAGGGTGATGCACCCCAACTCCTCAGGGGCAATCTCCTGCACCTGGAACCCTCCTAGATCTCAACCATTGTATAGCTTCATTTGGCTACTCATGTTATCCAGATCACATCCTTTAGTAAACTGTAAACGTAATATTCCCTGAATTCTGAGACACTCCAGTAATTTAATCAGATTTGAGGAGAGGGGATCATGAGAACCTCCAACAGAGGTTGAGTTACCCCTGGGACCTACTCTTTGTGATTAGCATCTAGAGTGTGTGGGGGTTGTGAGGGGGGTCAGCACTATGGGACTGAGTCCTTAATCTGTGTAACCTGATGCTATTTCCAGGTAGATGGTGTCAAAATTAAGTTAAAATGTAGGAAACTCAGCTGGTGTATGGAAAAGCCTCCATAAATTTGGTGACCAAAAATGTCATACTTCTGGTGAAGGTAAAGAAGATGCAGGGACACACCGTAGTGAAAAGCTGTTTTTTCCCCTTCTACAGGAGGAAGAACTTGAGTTTTTCAACTTAGTGAGAAGAAAGAATAGTAGAATGAGAATGTCTGTAATATTAGTGAATTATAGATCTGTCTCTGCACCTTCCTGGCACTCAGGATAAACTCTAATAGAAGTTTTGATGATGTAACATTTATTTGATGAAAAGGAAAAGGATGTAACCATGAGTTTGAGACTGAAATGGGGTATTAAAATGACCACAGTGAGATCATACTCTTGAAAGACTGAGCTTGTAGATGGTTTAAACAACATGGTTATTCATGTTGACAGCAATACTTGGTTTTATCAGAGAGCAATCATATTTGTGGTGTATTCAAATTAAGATTAGGAATTCAGTCTTATAAATCAATGTTAACCTATGTACAAATAAAATAAAAAAATGGAATTCTATATATCCCCACTACTTAGAGTTTTAACATGTCATTTCTAGAACATGTCCTTGATTTATAATTTTATATATAATGTTAAAGACATTTTAATTTCCTAAGCCATGAATGCTTTGAATGCAACCAACTCCAAAATAAAGGAGTTGATTTATCAAAAATGAAGGAGCTTGTTAAAGTATTTGGTGTCATTTCCCATAGTAAACCTTTCTGTTGGTGTGAGATGGTGTATTCCTCTGCTTTATATTGACATGAGGTGGTATATTACCTAACTTATAAAAAATACCTAATATCAGTCTCTATCTTATGTAAAATGTATTGTTTCTTAATAGCCCTGTCGACCTGCCTCTGATTAAAGTGGATACCTTAGAAATAGGTAGTGATTGCTTGTAATGAATACTGCCTCCTGGACTATCTAGTCTATATATTTGCTTCTCACTAAAAGAAAGTGAATTCTGTTTAATGCAGTATTTTACCTGTCTAGAAACTGCTTAGCATGTCAGTCTCATAAAAATCCAATCTCTTTGCAATAAGGAGCAGTTCTCCAATATTGTAACAGCTACAGGGGGACAATAAAGGATGGTACAATTATATTTTCTTACCGGGGGTGACCTCTAGTGTGAAATGATGGCATTTTAGCAATCCTTGGGGATTGAATTAATAGCACTTTACCAATTATGACAATTTGACTTTTTTCTCCCACCCTCAAGATCACAGGCAGTTTGTCCTGGTGGTGTTTATTATCTGACTTTTGTAGTCAGGAAATCTATGGGCACCCTTTTTTCTCTCACTTTCCTCTAGGTCCTCAAATAGAGTATTAGCCATTTTATTTTTAGTAGGCTAGAGATCTGTCCTATATAGCTTTATTTTGGCCTATTTAATTTCGTCCTCAAGCTCACAAGTGTACCATTTCATTAGAATTCTTTGTATTTATCCATTTTTTGGTCACTGAAGTTAATTGCCTTTTGCTATGCTCCACATGTTTGTCACTGGGACTGAGGCTCTGCAAGCCGTGTTTGTTTTGCCAGCTGTCTATATTGGATGCTGCCGATAGGGGGCACTAGAGGGGCTGTGCTCCTTCCTACATGCTTCCTGTTCTCTGGCACTTCCTCAGCAATACTTCTTAGCAGCAGCTATTGCTTCCTGTAGGAACTGCTGAATTATGTGTCATTATTTTTTCAGCACTAGCTAATCAGGTATCTTCTTTTCAGAGTCTGAATTTCACCTCTGTGAGGCCTTTGTTTTAAGTTTTGGAGTTTCCATGCTTGTAACCTGTCTTTTGTGTATTCTAGGTCTTGAGACCTAGTTCTTTCATTCTCCAGTTCTAGAGAAACTTAGAGTTTTTCTTCTTTAGTTATAAAATTACAACTTTATACCTAGTCAAAATTCTTTGTATTAAGTTCCCTATTAAAATTACTGAAATGGCCCTCCCTGGTGGTGCAGTGGGTTAAAGCACTGCACAAAGAAGCTTAAACCACTTCCGCATGAGTTCGATCCCCGCCTGCCCTGGAGGAGATCCACAGGCAAGGCAGACTTATCCTGACCTGCCCGCTGCTCCACTCAACAGTGTACTTCGTAGATAATGCCTGTTCTGTACCCCACTCTGTCCCTGGTGAATCCTCTCACCCTCCGCACCTCTGGCCTGTACCCCAGTTCTGTACGAATAAATAAAATTAATCTTAAAAAAAAATTACTGAAATGGTTGCTAGTTCTTGATTTGGCTCTGACTGCTACCTTGTCTCAGCTTTCTATCTCTTAATAGTTTTGAGTCTTTACTTTCAGGTTATCAGTTATTTTTTAACGTGTGATTTTTTTTTTTTTAAAGATTTTATTTATTCACATAGAACTGGGGTATAGGCCAGAGATGTGGAGGGTGAGAGGGTTCACCAGAGACAGAGCCGGGAGCAGAATAGGCAGATAGATGAAGTACACTGCTGAGGGGAGCAGTGGGCGGGTCAGGAGAGGTCTGCTACTCCATGTGGATCTCCTCCGGGGCAGGCGGGAATCCAACTCATGCGGAAGTGACTTTAGCTTCTTAGTGCAGCGCTTTAACCCCCTGAGCCACCAGGGAGGGCCCTTTAATGTGATATTTTTAACATGATCTCTGAGGTGATTTTTTAAAATTTATCTTAGTAGGTAAGAATATGGGCTATACATTCTATACATGTTTATGCCTTGCTGAACCTCAGTTTCTATATCTGTATTGCAGGAAGATTGTTCACCTCTAAGGTATAAAGAATTTGAGGAAATTTAGCATATAAATCACTTAGCACAGTGTCTGGCACAAGGAAAATATTAACAAGTGACTGCACCTTAAAATTATATGTATAAGCTTAAAAAGGAGTTTAATCTTCAATCCAAATTAAACAAAACAAATTCTAAGTAAACATAGAAACAAACAAAAGCAAAACCTGGCACCAGCAGGATGTAATGTTGTGTTTTTTAATGAATGATTTTTAGGTTATTGATTAGAATTCAAAGTAATGTTTATCTCATATGCCTTCTTCCCTATCCCTCAAAAGAATGGAAGGTGCCAAAGAGTTAAAAATAACTACTGATCTGACTTTCTCTCTGTAAACACACACATATACACTCAAGCATGAAATGGTATTCTTATCTTACATTTTTTATTAATTTATTAAATATGTATTGAATACCTAAAATGAGGAGTGCTAGATGGCTTTTTAACAGAAAGCTTTGAGGAAAAGAAAGAAGGTTCAGGACTTTGTTCCAGGTTTCTAACAGTAAGGGGAAGGGCAGGAGTTAAGTGGGTTATAGGTGGAAAATATAGAAGCTGTAGGAAAGGCATACAGCTGTATGTGGACTATGGAATATTTTTTCTAAATGGAAGGTTAGGAATAGCTTTGTGGAGAAGACCCCATTTGAGCTGGGTCCTTTTAACAGAGGTTAGTATTGCATGACCATGGGTTGGGAAGGACAGAGGAAACCAAAGCTTGGAAATATGAAGCAGATAAAGTGTTTGGGTGTCTAAAGTACTTCACCTAGTTCCCTTTGAGTGCCTTGAATGGTGAACAGAATGAAACAGTTGGATGACTAGTGTGGGACTGAATCTCAGAGATGGTCTTTGATACCAAACTAAAAAGCCTGCACATTAATATAAAAGCATTAGGGGAGTTTCATATGGTTTTGAGGAAGAAAAAAAAAATCAGAGCCCTTCTAAAAGGCAATCTGATAGTATTGGAGAAATTTGGAAAATGCAGATGCTAATATCTAGCAGTCGTTTGCATGAGGTTGTAATGGGCTGGGTTAGAGATACAGAAAGCTTTTTGTTGGCAGTAGGGATAGTGAGGAGACAAATATGCCACAAACGCACTGAACTTCTAGAACTTGTCAGTAGAATGAATGAGAAGATAGAGGGTGATACTAAATGCCTGTAGAGGGTTTCAGTTGTGTTAGTGGTGGAAAGAGCATGGAGCAAAGTAGGATGCATGGGAAAAAGTTGGTCTCGAAATATTTAATTTCCATAGCACATCAAGGAGAGATGGTTTAATTTTTTGCTGTTTTAATATTTTTAGTAAAATAGCTTGTTTTTGAGAACAGAACAGGTTGATTTCTTGAAATACATTGTAAGAGAAGCATGGCCCTCCCTGGTGGCGCAGTGGGTTAAAGCGCTGCACTAAGAAGCTTAAGCCACTTCTGCATGAGTTTGATCCCCGCCTGCCCTGGAGGAGATCCACATGGCACGGCAGACCTCTCCTGACCCGCCCACTGCTCCCCTCAGCAGTGTACTT
>NW_004567107.1:30131189-30221189 GCF_000260355.1 Condylura cristata
GAGACAGGAGACATCTGCAGCTAAAATAGCCTTTTATTGTTCATGTTTTTCTATGGCTTATGCACACACCTCCATCCATTGATTTCCCCCCCCACCCCACCCCTTCACCCTAGCTCCATCCTCTTCTCTACTGGTAGCCTCATGTCTGTGGTTTTTATTTCTTTGGTTTTGCTTACTCATCTGCTTTGCTTCCTTCTATTCCATGTAGAGGTAAAATCATCCAATATTGATCTTTCTCCTTACTTGCTTTGCTTTGCATAATTCTCTTGAAAGTCCTCCATTTCACTATAAATGGCAAATTTTCATCGTTTTAGAAAGCTGGATTGTGTTCTAATTTATATATGTACCACAGATTTATGATTATCTGATTATGTTGAAGGTGTTTCTCCTATACATTTTCTTGAGTTTTATCATAAATGGCTGCTTAATGTTGTTCAAATGCTTTCTCTGTATCGATTCATATGAAGAAATAATTTTTATCCTTTTGTTGATATGATGAGTTATATTAGCTGATCTGGAGGCTGAGCCATACTTTCATCTCTGGGATAAATGCCTCTTGGTTGTGGTGTATGATCTTTATAATTGGTGTTCTTCCATACTTTCTCCCTCTGGGAGCTCAACCATGTAGTCAAGTTTCTGGGGTTCTTTTTGGTATCATGTTGGTCTGTTCTTTTGCTTTATTTCTTGATAGTCCAACAAGTGAAATCGTCTTGTACTTGTCTTTCACTGCCTTCAAGTTCCATCTATGTTGTCTCAAGTGATAAGACCTAAAATATTTACTCTATGACCTTTTATAGAAAACATTGATTGAGGCAGAGAGAAGAATTAGAATCTAGTGAAAGGCTGAAGACAGGAAATAAAACTCAAGTGTCTTAATTAAACAATTAATTAAACAATTTGACAAGATTGCACATCTCCAATTCAATTTTAAACATGTCAACAATGTCTCAGAAACAGACACTGAAATGAAGTTTTGGGAGTGAAGTATTAGGTATTCTGTTCTGCCAGTGGAGAGAAGGGGCTGGGTATAGGTAGAGAGGACTTGACACTGTAATGAGTTCAGAATCTGGGACAGCCCTTACCAGTGCCCATTGAACTCTGAACTGCTTTGAAATGTTCAAGGGGAATGTCTTCACAATTTTCCCCTGTTGAAGCAATATGTTTGGGTTCTTACACTCTTGTCTTGATATTAAATATACACTGCTCTGGACAGGTGTGTCCTTGGGCAAGGTGAGGCAATCTTACAGGAATTGACAGCTGAAGTTGTTGAATTACAACTGGGACTTCTATGACGAGGGATTGGAATTGTGCATCTCCTATGTCATAAATACTAGAAACTGTCTTATTTTTATTTTCAAATGACTTGATAAAAATGCATTAATTTTCTACCATGTCCATATAGAGACTTCCAAATCCCCTAAAGTGTATTCAGTGTGCTGAATAGTGTCCTAGGTGTTCTAGTGAGATCTATGTGTGAGCACACACTCACTCACACATCTCCCTTGCTCTATAGCAGTTGAGAATGAAAAACCTTCAATCATTTTAATTTTATTCTTTTAGTGTCTTACAGGAGGTATAGCTGATTGAGAGTACATACAATTGATTCCCAAGAAATATTCATATTTGCTGCTTATTTGGATGATGGTCTGCTGCTTAAAGAAAACTAGTGACACGTATTATTGGTGACTTTCTACTTCAGTGACTCATGGAGGTAGCAGAAAGCCTAAAAAATAGTTGTGTTACATGCAAAAGAAATGTTTCCTGCGTCATTTTCACTTAGCTGCAATATTTACTGGGTTTGCATAGCTCCTATTATTCAAAGCACTTATATCATCACCTGTGTCTTAGAATCTGACACCTAAATATTGAAAAATCTCAGCTGTTTCAATATCATATATCATTATTTTCTAAACTTGAATGAATGTTAACATTGGGAGTGGGGAGACTTTTTAAAAGAACTGGAGCCCTTTTGGAGAAGTTCATAAATAATAATCCAGAACTTTTTTTTCACAACCACTTTATTCTACCCAGACGTACTAAATCAGAATCTTTAAGATAACATCTGTATTTTCTAACATATAACAAAGTTTGAAAAACATTGACTTACTGTGTTATTTTAAGCCTTTCCTAATCTGCCTTATCTTATTTTTCTGGTCTAATTTCTTCATTTTTATGTATAGATTTCCCCAATATCTGAAAGTATAGTGTTCCTGTGAAACTTTTCTAAACAAATAGATTACAATGAAGCTGCAATTACTATTCATTTACATGGGGTTGTGGGAGTGCAGGGGATTCCTTTACTAGCAAGTAGAGTTGCTGGGCATCCATCTCTTCATCCTGATCTTTCTCCCAGCCTCTGCAACTCTGGCGAGGTCTCCAGAGGGCAGGGCCGGCTGACGTTTGTGTTATTGAGGATTACTACAGTTTTTGTCTTTTCAAAGGAATGTTCTTAGGGTGTTTAAAATTTGAATAAGGAATTTTGTTTCACTGTACTGTGTTTTAGTATTGTCAACAAATTGGATAACTTTTATTTCATCTGTATCTACTATTCTTGACCTTTTCCAGGAATTTGACTATTCAGATTTTCTCCATGTAGAATTTTTTCCAATACTGTCTTATATCTTTTCATTATTATCCCTAGTACTTTCTCTGATCAAAATCGTATTACCTTATTTTTCTATATTAGTAGCTGATGTTAACATTTTTAATTAAAAAAAAAACATTTTTAATCTCTAGCTTTAAAAGTTAGGTTTACTTTAATGAGTTAACATTGTCTTTGCTTTTATCTTACTTTGAATTTTGTTATTCCATGTTATAGTAACATAATTTCTTCACTGTAATTGATTTTTTCATTTATTTTCATATTCTATATTTTGTTGTTGAGGTCATTTTGTTTCACAACATTATATTATATCAGATTTAGAGGTATAGTCACCACTTTGCAGATATATAGTCCTGCACCACACACACCACCATATTTATTTTGTCATGGCCCTCTTTTCCTCCAGTTTTCACCCTCTCCTTCTGGTAGCTTCAGTTCTGCAGCCATATTTCCAGGGTTTGTTTGCCTGTTTTTTGTTAGTTTTTTTATATCCCACATGTAATCACATATATGTATTCCACATATCACCTGGCATTTGTCTTTCTGTTCGATGTCATTTAGCATAATCCCCTCCCTTTTTTCCCCTTACATAGTCCCCTCAGGTTTCATCCATGTTGTTGTAAATGCAAGATTTCATCTTTTTTTTTTTTTTAATAGCTGAGTAGTATTTAATTTGCATATTTTACCAGATCTTCTTAGCATTCATCTTTTTGGGACAGTTCCATAAATTAGCCGTTATGAGTGTGCTGCTATAACTGTACAGGTACAACTATCCATTTGAATTTGTTTTTTTTTTTTTTTTTTGGATTTTTCAGATAAACACCCAGAAATTGCTGGATTACATGGTAGACTTATTTTTAATATCTTGAAACTGGCCATACTGTTTCCCATAAGGGCTGTGCCAGTCTACATTCACACCACCGAGATAGCAGAGGCTCTTTTTATCCTAGCCAACACTTATTTGTGGTCTTTTTTTTAGTAACTTATTTTTTTCAATTTTTAAAATATATTCATCATATCATCCTTCATTTTTGTACAATATAATTTCCCCATGAAATTCCCACCACCAACTCACATGTGTACCATCACCATAGTCCCTTGTGCTCTTCCAACCCCTGTCCTAGTCCTTTTCCTTACTCCTCCCCTATAGAATGTCTCTGATCTATAGTTGCCTGGTAATTTTGATTTTTACTTTACTATAGGCTTTTTTTTTTTTTGTGATTCCTGTTTTGTTTTCTGTATACTCCTCCTATAAATGAGACCATTCACTTCTATATTTTTTTCTTTCTGGATTATTTTGCTAAGCACAATCCCTTCCACATTTATCCATGTTGCTCTGAAGAGCATGAGTTTATCCTTCTTGATTGCTGAGTAGTATTCCACTGTGTAAATACACTACATCTTAATTTGTGGTCTTTTTGATATGGCTCATTCTCAGTTATGAAATGCTATCTCACTGTGGGTTTGATTTATATTTGCCCCATTGAGAGTTGGAGACTAATTCTCCCCCTTTGAATCCAGATTGGCTTAATGACTTGTCTACTAGAATGAGGTGTAAGAAATTTTTTTTTTTTTGTCTTAAGCTTATTTTTAAGAAGTCTTGCAACTTCTACCTGGACTTTTGGGATCATTTTGTGGATTCTGAGCCACCATATAAGCAGCTCAACCTCCATGACTCATGTCATGATATGAGACATGACATGAAAGGTTCACTTCCTCTGATCAAGTCTCTGCTCAAATATTACCTCTTTAGAAAGGCATTTTAAATCACTTTATCTACAACAGCATGTCTTCATCTATTCTAGCATAGGACTGGAAAATCCTTTTCCTTCTACCCTATCAGCTGTGCAGCTAGAGCCTTGCAAATTAGGTTGGCAAAAGATTGTTTAACAATAGAAAATACATACAAACATCATTTGCAGTTTATCTTTATGTGAAATGGGAACTTTCATAGAAAAGAAATAAATATCCATTGAGATAGACCAGCTTGTTTATTTCTAGTAGAGCAGTAAGTTGTGGAATGTGACAAAACAAAGGAGAGGGGTTTCAGACTTCCGAGTGTGGGCAAACTGCAGAGTGGTAAATATTTGAGAGAACCAAATGAAAGGCAAGAACCATTTTAGTAGAGCTGGTTCGTGCAGGTCCCTCTCAAAGCCAACTTTCCATCTTCATGGAAACTTTTCCATAAAAATTTCCCAGCAGAGGGGATTTATGGCAGTCTTCTGTTTTCAGAATTTTCTGCAAATTTTGCCAGGTGAGGGAAGCACCATGTATGCATATCTTGATTCTCAGTTGTCTTCAGGTCCAAATCATCCAGATGTAAAAGTGGCATTTTTTTTGAGTGTCATATTTTGACCTTCTTACCTGGATATTCTTTTTTTTTTCTGCATTGTTTTTTCACTTTTGTATTTTTCTTTTATGCATCTCTCACCAGACTGTAAAGTCCATGAGGACAGAGTTTGCATTTTCAATCTTTACATAAGTAAGGTGATCAATAAAATCTTCTTAATGAATGTATCTTGTTATATAATAACTATATATTAATAAATACTATGATATTTATAAGTAATACACATTATATATAATATACATCACATACATTAGTTCTGTATGCATTTATTTAAATTGCCTCCAGTATTATATGAAATGACTTGACATATATATGAATAAAAATTATACTTTTTAAGCTATCTCTTAATTCTTTATTGTGGGTCTTTTTGGAAGGTAGGAATATTTTGCTTTCTTTCTCCATCACTTCTGTTTTTGGGCATCTAAATTCTTCTTAAGAGTAAATGCCACTTCCTCTTTGAAGTCTACCCTGAATCTTTACCCAAGAATCCATTCCTTTCTTCTTCTTTACACCCAGGAATCCATAGAAATATATTGTTTATTCTCCACGTATTAAAATTTTGTATTATAATGCAACATCTTATGACTTGAAGGTAAAAACCTATATCTGAATATCTTTAAAAAGTACTGCCATTATATGATGATCTTTATTTCCATATTTATAAAAATGGGTCTAAATGAAGGCATATATTATTACATATATATAGTGGACACTTGAAAATAGGCCAAAATTTTGTAAGCCTTTCATTACCATCTAATTTTATTTCTTCTTAGTATTATAAATAACTTATGGAAATCATCTTGCAAGAAATAGAGTAAAAAATATTTCAGCGAAAATAGCTATGCAAATTAGGGCAAAGAAGAAGAGATTTAAAAAAATACCTAACATTCCCATTTGCTTTCTTAACTGCTTTGAGTTTTTTATAAATATGCTGGATGATTACTGATAAATTCATTCTGACATTTTTGTTGCTGTTATTGTTGTTGTTTAGTTCAAGTAACTATAAGCATTTGGAACGGCTCTGTTACTCTGTGGTTACCCATCTCATCATGACATACATTTTCTGTTCTAAGATTATTTTCTACAGAGAAATTTGGTGGTTATAAATTATTCGAGGATATATGCCAAATCTAGGGGAAATATACATCTTTATCAAAATTTAATTGCTTACTTTGTGTGAGAAAACATGAAATATAATTCCAGTGGTGCTATCATTTTCAATATAGGAGTCATTATTGATATTGTTTCAAATTCATTAACAAATGGAATTTTATTATAAAGATAGTTTAGTCTTAGTCATATTGAAAATAATTTGCTTACATTTTTATTCTCTAATTAAAGTTTTAACTAATTTTAGCTAGGGAAGGCAATACCAAGTAAAGAAAGGAACAATAAAAACATAACATTAATCTCTGAGCCAAAGTATTAAAAATAATGTGAAATAAATGAAGCTTTGAACTTATGAAATTAAACTAAAATGGAATAAAAAACTGCTTATTTTGTAAAACTTTTGGAGCATGACCTCCATTGTACTCCCAAGATATCATGCAATGTGTAGTTAGAAATGAGAAAACATAGGACTTACCCACTAAAGAATTCTCAGGCCATGTGTAGTGATGGCATATAATTTCTACTGACAGCTTTGAGCTGAATTTAGAATTTCTCAGAGCTAGAGAACAGTAAAGAAGTTCATGGATTCCTCATTTGGGATATTGTAGCAATGGCTATTCTGTCAGTCAACTGCTCCACAAATTCCGAACCTCCGTTTAGCCAAAAATTTCAGTGCTTTATAGGATATTTCAGGTTGTTCAGAGAAAAGAAATTATTTCCTGGAAGGCCTTTAATAATCGTCTTGAGGGGATAGTACCAGATGAAAAAGTCTGGGGAGGTGGTTGGATTAGGAAAAGCTGAAACGACTCTAAAGATGAGTTGGCATTTCAACTAAAGATCTGAAAGTACTAGGTCTATTGTGGTATGTGGGAAAGGGGGAGGAAACAATTTTTAGGTAAAAAGTATAGTATAAGCAAAGCTTAGGTAGTAACTATAGTATTTATGTCTCAATTTTAAATAATGTCAAAAACATATGGGAATTCCATAATACCACAATTACCCAGAATATGACAATTGTGTTTCTGAAAAATTTTAAAAATTAGTGAAAATTCAAATGTGGATAAAATAGATGAGTGAAGTTTTGTGTAGGAAAATGAAGCATAAGCCAAAATCTATTCATAAAGTGATCAGTCAACTATTCAGAAATAGCCAAAAATAGAAACTTTGAGTGGTTGCAATAATTGTCGCAAAACCTGCACAAATGCCTTCTAGCTTTTTGTGAAAACCTCCCAGACATGTGTTGAGTAATGAGTACTAACCATATGTGAACACCAAATAATTAAAATGTGGCTATTCTGAATATGCCAGAGTATAAAATACTGAAGACCGTATGAAAAAAGTAAAATACTGCACTTAAGATTTTATATTGGGACCCTCCCTGGTTGCAGTGGGTAAACGCAGCACTAAGAAGCTAAAGCCACTTCATCATGAGCTCAATTCCCGCCCCAGGGGGACCCATATGGCGCGGCAGACCTTCGTCAGTCTGCCTGTTCTGCTCCCCACTCTGTCTCTGGTGAATCCTCTCACCGCCCCTGCACCTCTGGCCTGTGTATAAATAAATAAGTTTTTTTTTTTTTATTCATATGGAACTGGGGTACAGGCCAGAGATGTGGAGGGTGAGAGGATTCACCAGAGGCATAGAGGGGAGCAGAACAGGCTGACCGACAAAGTACACTGCTGAGGGGAGCAGTGGGCGGGCCAGGAGAGGTCTGCCTCACCATGTGGGTCTCCTCAGGGGCAGGCGGGAGTCGAACTCATGCGGAAGTGGCTTTAGCTTCTTAGTGCTGTCATTTAACCCACTGCACCACCAGGGAGGGCCCTAAATAAATAAATCTTAAAAAAAATTTTTTATATTGATTACATGTTAAATAATATTTTGGATATATTGGGTTAAATATAATAAAGTAAATTTGAACCACTTCCTTTTACTTTTAAGAAAATTTAAATTTCATACATGGGCCTTATCCCAGCACGACCAGAGAGCACTGCTTAAGACTTTCTCTTATGACCTATTTAATCCTTACTCTTCACACAAATTCTAACATGTTTTTATGTATTTAAAATTCTCCCAGTGATTAAAGTACTCAGAAAAGGGGTGCTGTTGGCTAAGGATAGTATGTGGAATATAACAGAAGTTGGCATCTGTCCAGCAATGAGAATTTATTGTTCTTGAGTTTACAATCATCCAATGATTTAAAAAAAAATAAGTCTTTATACAATGATAAAGATTTTAGGGTCCTATGGAGCCAGCAATTCCACAGTATATTTATAAAACAAGCTCATATCTAGTGATTTTTGAAAATAAGCATTTATTTTTCATTCATTGTATGCTGGATTTTAGCTGTTTTGCAGAGTTGCAGGTTTGGTGAAGATTTGCTTTTTATCTTCATTCCAGGAGAGGCCAACCTTGCATCTCCCTTTTTTGATGGTAAAGACTAGGGTGCAAATGAATACATAGAACTGTACTTTTCAAACCTTTGCTTGCAAAACATCTACTGGTACTTTTTAAACCTCTGCTTGCAAAACATCAACTGGTACTCCACTGATCAAAGCAAAGCATGTGGTCCAACTCGAGAGTTGAAGTACTTTTTCCCTCCTCAGGGCAAGGATGTGTGTATTCATAAGTTTAGTAAAGGACTTGAGAATCTACCACCAACACATAAGCAACTGATACCTAGACAGTAAAAGGGGAAATAGAAAATCATTAAACAAATACCAAAATAAATTCTAGAACAATTGGGTTTAAATATAAATAGTTCTAAATACCTCAGATGAAGACCTAGTAAGTGATGAAAACTGAATCAATAAGTATAATCTCTGGTCATCACTTTTTGTTTATGATGTGACCGTTGCCTATATAGTCTTAATTAGCTTTCCTGGAAGAACAGTTTAATTTTCTAAATTAAAGCACTGACCTTAGGAATTCAGGGACTGGGTCAAGTTTACACAACTACAGTCATTCCAGAGTACCACTTAGGTATGTCAGTGTCTGAATCCTCTATTCTGTTTTTCCAGGTTAATTTCCAAGAAAAGGGATGAATGAGAATCAGAACTATATTTTCATAATGTATTAATATGTATTAATCAGTATTCACAAAAATTAGTTTTTTTTTTAAGGAAAAGATTGAACTGCATTTTATAATGGATGTAGTATATTTTGGAAACATTTTTGAAGATACAGAATATACCACCCCAAAATAGACCAATTTGGCATATTTTTGTGTGTATATATATTGAAGGCAGTTGAGAATCAACAATTGGAAGAGTTCTCAGCCCTTCCTTTCTCATCTCTGCACCAAGAAGAGCAACTCTTATTCTTAGAGACCCACAATCCAGCATCTTGAGTGTAGACAAGCAGACCTTATTAAAACAACTTTATATTCTACTAGTTCCCCCATCTGTTTTCTCGTCACTCCCCACAATTTACTATCCCTGGAAGCCCAAACTTTTATTTTTGGAATGATAAACACTCAAGGCTAGCCACTTCTTTGTGATTTGCTTCTTTTCTGTAAACTTGTGTGCACCTAAGGCTTGTCTTTTCATCCTGTTAACCTGTCTGATTCCTAGGCCCTTGATCCCAAGGGTGGCGCAGTCTTTCCTTCTTGACATTCTCCTCATGGAAAGTTAAATTGAACACTCAAGTTTGTTTTTGCTTAAAGAATAAGACTCACTATATTTTGTACATTCCTTTAGCTTTCTTTGTTCCCATGATACAATACAGAAGTGACTTTACTAGTTATTTAAAGATGTAATTTAGAAATCTCAATTACATGACCAACAGTTTCTCAGATCATTATAAATGAGTTGATCTGTATAAAATTGTGTAGGCTTGAATAGAGTATACCTTTAATAGGTATTAATTCACAAATCTTGGGAAGAGATGAGTTTTTTTTTTTTTTGTAAAATCCAGGAACAGTGACTTATAGGATAGGGAGGAAGAAGTAATATATATTATATACAATTAGTGGGAATTGTATTCCACTTGGAGGTTTCAAGATCACCCTTTAGTTCAGAGGGCCTGTTTTGGATTTTCAACATGAGAATTAGTGAAATGATAGTCATATTCACCTTAAGGTGGTTCAAATCTGTTTCACTCTTAGAATAGCTCCAAGGATCTGAAGGCCTTTTGAATCTATATCATTTGAGATTAGAATAAAGACAGTGCCTTTATTATTATTATTATTTTTGGTTCATGGAAAGAGCAATCTGGAAACATTTCCAGGCAACAGAAGCCGAGAATACAAAGAAAACATCAGGTGTGGGTGTCTCCTATTTCCACTAAAGTGTTATAGAAATGCTGAGCTCCATTTCTGAACTCGTGGAAACTCATGGAAATATGTTTCTTTTCCTTCATGTTTTTCATTTCTTCCTCTGTTGTTGTCTGGTTGCAACCCTGCACTGTGAAGAAAAAATATGAGAATAATATGAGATGAATTTGGGCCAAGAAGAAGGAAGAGTGTAATCCTCCCCTACCCCTACTCCAAGCCTGAGGTCATCCACTAATACTCTATGCATCTGTCTGCTTTTCCTAGAAATATGCACCTGGGCTTCAGATCCCTTATGTATCCATTTTTGTTAGATTGCTCTTTTCACTGTTTTCTTTTTTTAAAGTTTGAGCCAGTGTTTTCCTCTGGGGAAACACACAGGGTCAAAGTTATGAAATCTTAAAAGGCAAAAAGGTATTCATTTTTTTGGCTTTCAACCCAGTGTAACTGTGGAAAGGCCTGTCTTTAAAAATTAATAAGTGAATAATAGGGACAAAAACTCAGACAACAACTTTAGGTCAAAGTTTGGTTAAGCATTGTGTTTTTAAAGGAGCAGTTAGTCACTGTTAGCTGAGCTTCTAGAGACATCGAATTGAGGCCTTTAGAAACTTGGCTCTTGACCCTCTGGATTTTCAGTTTAGCACTTTTTTTTATATCCTCCAGCTATTTGAGAGATAATGGTGAAAAGGAAAGAAAGGGCATTGGATGTGATAATCTAATACAATTGAGGCACAGCAAAAATAATTCCTGTAGATAGATTTCATGTCAGTATCTTCCTTTTTTCAAATATATGCTTCCAACCAATTAAGTTATTTTACTTGCATGAAACAAAATACATTCTTTAGTGTACATATGTACAAATCTTGAAAGATCTACAGAATTGTGAAACTGTCACCAACTAGATACAAACAGGTCTCAAGTCCTACAGACACCTCATGCTGTCCTTCATAGTTAGCCTTTCTTAGGCTTGGCCATGGGCAGTCACTGATCTAGTATTTGCCTCTTGCCTTTTCCAAAATATCCTATAAATTTCAATAAAAAGTATATACCATTATGAATGTAACTTCTTTCCCTAAGCATAATACATTTGAGGTTTCCCTACTTGTTGCATGCACCATTAGTTCATGCTCATTTTTTGATGAATAGTTTTACTTTGAGATGAATATTACCCAATTTACCTATTCATTCACCAGTTGAACATTTAAGTTGTTTTCAGTTTCTGAATCTATCTCTGAACCTGCCAGGAACATTTATTTGCATATAGGTTTGTACATCAGTTTTCATTTCTTGTGGGTAAGATGTCTAGAATGGGATCATTATGCTTTTTGATTTTTATTGCTGGTTAAATTAATGGTACAAATTTAGTCACTTAAAGCAACATAAGTTCTTCTATAGTTCTGGGGATCAGAAGTCTAAAGGTGAGCAAGACTATTTCTTCTGGAGGTTTTAGAGAAGAATCTATTTCCTGCTTGTTCCAGTTTCAAGAACCTAACCATATTCTTTGGCAAATGGACTGGAATTCTCAACTTTACTGCTTTGGTCAAATCCCTTTAACCTTTCCTCCTTTCTGATTCTCTTATGCCCACCTGCAAAGTCCAGTTAATTTGTCTACTTCAGGACCTTTTGTGTCATCTCTGGGAATAAATGTCCAGTTATGATTCAAATTTTCAGCAAGTCTCAGTGTTCTTACGATTGTCATTGGATCACATAATCCTGTGAACCATTCATTAATTCTAGAGAATATGATTGGTAGAAGAGACTTGGTCATTATGTCCATTCTTGAACTAGGAGAGGAGTTTGTCTGAGGTTGAAGGACTGAAAATGAGGGCAGAATGGATCCCAAACAGGAAACAGAGGCAATTTCTTAAGAAATAGGGTAGGCAGTTGAATTAGAGTGGAAAATATCCACTCTAACTTCTTAACATAATTTTAAATAGTTTTATACTTATTTTCCTCAAAAGAATTTACTCTTTGTGAGTGAGTATACCCACTTTTACTGACAGATAAATCATGTTAATTTTTGTATGTCACCAAGGATTGCTTACAGAGTCAGCGTGGACACAGGCAACAAGAAAGGTGCTAAAATCAATGTTTGCTGGTTCACAATACACTTCATTTAGTTTCTTCCCTGTTATACATCGTAACTACATATTATTTAAAATGGACAATAGTGGAGTATTTACAGAATTGAACTTGAAAAATGTCATGTTAGAACTTAGCCCCCCAGAGAACTGACTGATAAGCATTTTCCAATACGTCATTGTTGTAGCCAACACATAACTATGCAGTTAATATTATAATTTTAAATTTATTTAGATAACTGCAAGAAGAATTAAAAGAAGGGAGATAACTGTATCTATTGTGTGTTCAGAAACAAAAGACTTCATAAAAAAGAAGAGGGCTTACATTGGACATTGATGAGAACACACATCATTTTGCTTTTATAGTTTGTACTTCCAGTGTTATTTCCTTTTCACAAAATATATTCTGTTATCTTCTAGAAACATCATAGTTTTGTAAATTAACCTGTGTCTGGTGTGAGATAGTGGCCTAAGTTTATTTACTTCTAAAGTTTTAGTTTTAAAATATGAGAAACTCTTTGAACATCATTAACTCATTGCCACTGAATGCCACATTTTCTGTTCCTTTTCCTCTGGTTCTCAGTTCCGAGTGCTTGTTCTGTCAAATCCTTAGTCTTCAGTCAATCTGAGAACAGAAGTCTGATGATCAGAGCCACATATAAGTCTGACCTGATAGTCAGCCTTGATCTATAGTCTATTCTTTCACTTGCTGCTCTGATGCTACATCATTGAGCTGGGCACCATTTCCCCTACAAGAAGCACAGGGGAACTTCTGAAATACTAGCTGAAAGAGGCATTCATTTTAACTTCAGCAGAAGTTATGCAGATATTTCATTTTTTGAATACATCTTGCTCTCAATCCCTCTGCACCAAAATCCCACCTCAATTCCTCACATTGTCTTCTCCCAGACTTTATGCCACCCCTCTCTCCTCTTCTTGGGGTCAGCTGAAGATGAAAGATGATTTTCTTCCCAAGAAGAGCTTCAGTGTCTTGAGCCTCATAACTTCTTGTGTAATTTCATGTCAGTTCTCTTTTAGGGCACTAGCTCCAATGGCTGATTGATGTGGATGTGTTTCCTGCAGTCAAGATGCTCACGATTCACTGCCCTGCTTTACCACAAGCTTCTCTTCAGTTGAATGGAAAAATAATTTTTCCTTTAGGCTATTTGCATTCTAATAGTTCCTTTCTTTTGAGGATTATTGAGAACATAATTTCATGGCTAGAATGATACATACTTTATGTATACTGGTCTTAGTTACCTGGTTTATGACCATATGCTAATGGCTGGACTTCTAGATGGGTATGCACAGGGTGAGGGAAGGTGCTAAGAACAAGAGATGCCAAAGTCATAGGTATTTGGCCTCTACAGGGATACAAAGGTTAAAGTCTCTGAGAAGATCTAGCATTCATTTGTATTCCTTCAGGCCACCTACTGTGGCTTATATCTGAGTTCAGAGAAAGCATTAGGTGCTGGCACTGAGGGTTTTAAGATGTTTTTCAAGGATGGTTAAAAACACCATTGTTTAGAGTGATATAATAGTAGGGTAGCTGACTATTTGTGTAAAGAAGCTTAAAAGCATTTGGTCTAGAGGTGAGCAAATATACTCTGAGGGAAGAAATCATGGAATAGGGGAGGAGACTTTATTTTTAAGGCCGTATAAATCTAGGTCTGAATTTTGACTTATGTTATCTGTGGTGTGACCTTATCCTTTTTAAACTCTAGGTTCAGAAATTTCATTTTCTGAATGGACATATTGAAGTCACCTCAAAGTATTACTGTTATAAATTGTGAATGAAACTTATATTGGGAGCTATTAGCTTATTGTCTTATACTTAAAATATATTGTTCACTGTCCTTAAGGGGGGGGGATTGAATAACTACAGTGAAATTCCAAATGAGAATTGTAATGCCCAAGTAGAACATTATTGACACTTGCTTTTTTTTTCTTTTTTGGGGGAGAACTGTTGGGACTAGTAAGTGATGGTGCCTCTTTCATCTCCCCAGTTGTGTAGGGAATAACACATATCTTGGAGCTCCGGGATGTCCAGCCAATGAAAGTGTTCCCCCAGAGGATGGAAGTATGCCAAATTAACATAGATTATTTGGTATTGAATTTTAGAGGGTAAATTCTATGTGATATTCTGTTGGTATTTAAAAATGTCCCTGCCATTGCAATAAACCAAATTAAGGAGAGGTCTCTTCAGAGAAATGAAAAAGCCTAAGCCAGAGACTTGAAAATGAAACTATAGTTTATGTAGGAATTCCATCAATCACAGACCCAATGACTGCTTGAAGAAAATTGGTCAGAAAGAGTAGATCACATTTAAGGAATCCTATATCATTTTGAACAATTGTAACTTTGAGGAGTTCCTTTGTATTCAATCAAACACAACATCTTTGTGCTGTAATATTTACTACTTTTTCAAAATGTACCCCGGATTTGCTTTAATCATTACTAGATTCATGAACATCAAGATGATTGTCTTGAAAGAGGGAGTTTTTATACTTACAGATTGTTTGCAGCAGGAGGCATAGTATGCCTTGCATGATCACATGTGAAGAACCAGGATCAGCCAGAAGGCAGATAAAATATGGAGAAAGTAGGCAAGAATTTTTAGTTATTTCCATAGGAAGGCAAGGCAAGGTGAACAGGCTAGTTTGAAATGTCTGCACGTTCTGGAGTATAAAGGTTTCCCTTAATTATCTGGGGTGATTTCCCCATATTTTGTAAACCTCCTGTTCTTGAAAGATTGGCAAAATAACCTCAAGATAAGGTATTTCTTTTATTTTTCCCTGAATTTAAGGTTCACCTTTAATCTTGTGTATGCTATAGCCAATGAAAAAACATTAGTTTAAATATTACAGAAACTACAGCCATTTAAAGCAAGCACTTGGGCTTGAAATGAGTTCCACTGCATTTAAGGCATCTTTTCAAAAGACATTTTATTGACCAGACAGCCTAATTAGGTTTGTAAAATAATGTCAAGAAGATCTGCCTTATATATCCTTTATGCTAATAGCCCTTACAACTCCATTCAATTTGTTCTTACATAGGAGTTATTGTCTATATCAGAGGACAGGAAATTCATATATTGCAAACACAGAACTATTGTTTCCAAGCCTGTCCATTTTCCAGTACACTTGAATGCCTAGCAGCTGTCAATATAGCTCTTTGATAAAGATATTTTCTTTGGTCAGTTATATCCTTGTGAAAACTCTAATAAATGGAGCAGGGTGCTATTTGGTCATCTTAGAGTCATCTTGGAGTTCTGCCTGAATCATTGGAAAGGAAACACATTTTAGTACTGACTTAATAGAAAAACAATTTCTACATTAAAAGGATTTGGCTTTTAACTTCACAGCCATATGGAGACTCTGAGAGGGTAAATGACTGCTGTCTGAACTAGAATAGCACTCAAAGGATATCTGTCAACATAGGGGCAGTATATTGCTGTGTGGTCATGCGAGATACTCCTTTTGGGTCTCCTGGAGACTGAATCCTTTACCTCTGTCCCTTACTGCAGGCTCTAGAGCCTGACATATGAGGCTTAAGGTCTTCAACCTTTCAACAGGCAGCTACTGAATCAGAGGAGGTACTTGCTGCAGGTGTGATTGTAGGACTCTCCAGGGGTAGGATTGAATAATCTACTCAAACAATCTTGTACTAGTTTAGATAAAACTTGATGCTGTGGGTTACATAAAACTAAACAGCTTAATGAGAGAATTTTTGTTTTTGAACTTGTGAAGCCTGTATGGTAGGAATATGGAGGAAGGACAGCTACTCCAAGCATTCTTTCAGGAACCTGGCTAACGAGTCTCTGAAATCTTCCACACTTGGCTTTCATCATTGTCCTGGAATTGATACATAACTTTCATAAAAGGAAAGAGAATTAATGGAAAATAAAGTGGGAGGAGGTTATTGTGAAGTCTGAAAATAAAGTCTATGACTTCCTCCCACAATTAGCTCTAAAGGAGAATGGGAATATAGTTTGGTTATGTGCTCGAATGAGTGGGAATAGCTTGGTAAACAAGTAGCCATCAGTCACATGGCTTAAACCAAATGACAAAAATAAGACTTCTCCAGAATTCTAAGACTTCAAGAAGGTTGTGTACCAGGCTATATAAGACAGTGCCCTCCCCTTTTGTCTGCATCTGTCTTTCTTTTTTACTTTTGTGCCACTGCTCTGTCTATTGTACTTTTCATGTTTTTTAAAGATTTATTATTTATGCATACAGAATTGGGGTATAGGCCAGAGGTTGCAGGGGCAGTGAGAGGATTCACCAGAGAGAGTGGGGAGCAGAACAGGCAGATAGAGGAACATCACTGCTGAGAGGAGTAGCGGGCGGGTCAGGAGAGGTCTGCCACGCCATTTGGGTCAGCTCCCTGGTGGGGGATTGAACTTGTGCTGCAGTGGCTTCAGTGAGCTTCATAATGCGGTGTTTTAACCTGTTGCGCCACCAGGGAGAGCCCTATACTTTTCTATTTTTAAAGCTTCTTTATCCACAGGCAGAATATGGCTATTCCATAGTCCTCTTTTCATATTGTGGGCTGACTAATTGCAGAGATTAACTATTTTCTGAATTCTAAAGTTCCCAAGCAAGAGAATTTGCCTGGCTCAGGCTATCCCAGTTCCAATAAATTGAGACCAGTGGTCAGGGTCCTTTATTTTAACTCGCCTTATAGATCCACCTACCCCTCCACTCTGACTCTGGAAGGAGATAGTTTTCAGAAATGTATGATTTTGTACTGAACCACAAAAACTATCCAAACTGTGATAGGCATTATTTTCCTAACGTTTTAGCTGCAATCTCTGGTGGAAAGTCTACATTGGGCAGACACTCAGGGACCAATGAAAAGGAAGCTTATAGACAAAGACAACTCCAGAGAAACTGCTGCTTCTAGAACTTGTGTGCAGTGGTTAAGTGTGAACTGTTCTTAAATCCAAAATCTCTTTGCCTCTGAGTATTACATTGTCTATTGTCTTTGTAATGGGCAAGGGGAGGGAGATTTTACTCCTTAGACTCTGAGGGCTCAAAAAACTTCCAGAGCTGTATAATCAAGTACTTGAATAAGCTCTTAATGAGCCTGTCACTCTGAAGACCACATACCTTGGCAGAAATTGGAACATGCTAAGTGGAAGGAATTAATCAAGATTTGTGCTTTGGATGGTGGGTCACTTGCCTGGTTTAATGTTTGAAAAGGAAAGGAATGAGGAGCTGAAAATGAGCATCTTTCAGATTACTTTGGTGTCCAGGTAAGTGGATATTAAAATATGTGACCCTCCCTGACAGCTTCAGGCTGTTTTTTTCAGAGAGCTAAACTTATGGGATGGCATGAGAATTAATGTCAAGAAGCTGTTATAAGTTGACATCATCCTGAAAAGCAGAGTCTGAAAGGAGAACATATATTTCCAGAAAAGAGGCTTCAGGAGGTTTTTCAGGAGATTCTAGTGGGCTGAGGTGTTCTTTCCATGTGGTGCTTTATGGTGTCACATAAATTGTGGAGAGTCATTGCCCATCCGTAAGTGTGACGGCAGTAAATCATAGGCTAGTTCTCTCTTCTTTCTCCCCAGCAAGAGTCATGGAGATAAGGAACAAAGAGTGTCTTGTAAATTCTAAGCTTACTTATCGTTCCCTAGTTTTTTTTTTTTGTTTTTTTTTTTTAAGACTTATTTGTACAGAACTGGGGTACAGGCCAGAGATGCGGAGGGTGAGAGGATTCACCAGAGACAGAGTGGGGTACAGAACAGGCAGATCGACAAAGTACACTGTTGAGGGGAGCAGCGGGTGGGTCAGGAGAGGTCTGCCTCGCCATGTGGATGTGGATCTCCTCCGGGGCAGGTGGGGAATCGAATTCATGCGGAAGTGGCTTAAGCTTCTTTGTGCTGTGCTTTAACCCGCTGCGCCACCAAGGAGGGCCCCCTAGTTTGTTTTTTAAGATATACTTGCAAAACTGATTAGAGGTATCTAATACTTTAATATTTCAGTATTTCAATGTTCACAGCTTTCAGTTTCTATAAATATAGAAAAAAATTATCCAGTGACAGAATGAAGTTGTGTATTTACATTTTTAAATTAACTGAAAAATGAATGTCAGTTTCTTTTGAGAACTCTCTACTGTTCTTTATCTCTCCTCCTACCTCATCCTTATTCTCTTTTGTCTTGGCTTTCAGTGACCCTTAATGAGGAAATTAAAACCTAGTTCAATCACTCCTAGCTATTTTAGTAGCCCAAACCATAATTACCCTATTTCCGCCTTTTACTGAAACTATAAAGGGATATTCTGGGTACTGGTTCACATCTCATTTTCAATATGTATTACATACATCACAGGTGCTTAAGTGCTGACACTGTGTATTAACACATACCAACTTTCCCTGGGTCTCTCCTGTGCCCTAACCCCGAGAGTCCTGGGGTTTGCATCCTTATCTAATGCTGGTTATTGGCTGATAAAGGATACATAGTTTAGCCTGCTTGCCTTCTGTTGGGACAGAGCTGGGTATGCCCATGACTAGTTTACATGAATCTATATCCTTTCTCTCTTCTTTAGCTTAGGTTTTGCCTGAGAAGCAAACTTGCAGTCAAGTGTGCCCAAATCTCTCAACTGCTTCTGGGAAACTTGACCTAAACAGCAATGTGGTATCGCTAAGTCTCTTGAATATTTACTGAATAAAGTAATTTTACAGAAATGCCTAGAGGGTCATATATCTCCAAAATCACATTCATTTTTACAAGAAGTTCCTTATGAGCAGTGAAACTTCATTTAATATGATAGCAGATGGAACATTTTTAGACCATGTGGGAAACAATTCTCAGGTGAATTGTTATTGATCCTATATATCATAACAATGTATATTTTTTGTTAAGGCCACAACTGATGCCATATTTATATGACATTTATGACATTATATGGCATATTTTTGATGCTATAAATACAACTTTCATTAAAGTTTTTAAAGGAAAAGTATTATAAAAAGTCACAAGATATTGTAGTTAGGAGGAATTATTCCTTGAAACTCTAGGCAGATCGATGCTTAGTGTGTAGTAAAGCTAATATTGCCCCTAAATAAGGATTAGAGTTTCACTTAATCTTTGTAAATCATTTGGAATATTACAAAGTCAATGGGCAATGACAATGACCACAATAAGAATGAGAAATGTGATCTATGAGAAGGTAGTGTTGAATTACACATGTTTCTGTTTCAGTCAGTATTAGATGTGCAATTTCACGACAAAAGAAGCATAGAGGGGCCCTCCCTGGTGGTGCAGCGGGTTAAAGCACAGCACTGAGAAGCTAAAGCCACTTCCACATGAGTTCGATTCCTGCCTGTCCCGGAGGTGACCACATGGTGTGGCAGACCTCTGCCGGCCCGCCTGCTGCTCCCCTCAGCAGTGTACTTCATCGATCTGCCTCTTCTGCTCCCCACTCTGTCTCTGGTGAAGCCTCTCACTGCCCCTGAGTCTCTGGCCTGTACCCCAGCTCTGTATGTACAAATAAATAAATCTTAAAAAAAAAAAAAAAAAGCATAGAGGAATCATATAGACATAGTCCCAGTAGAGAAGGTAGTTTATTATCATAATGAGCAATTGAGGGAATGTAGCATTTCCCCCGTGTTAGATAAAATCCAGAATTATTAAGAGATGCAATATTCTTTTTCTTTTTGGCTGGGTACAGTATACTTTATTGATGGTACATGACAAGGCCTTCCACTCTCCAGGGCATCTGGATGGAACTGTGATAGGTCTGGGGAATTTGAGTGTTGATGAGTTGGAGGATGACTCCTTAGCAATTGGGGCACCTTTCTCTCTTGTCCTCTTGCTGATGCTTGTGGTGCAGGAGGTTCTTCTTGGTCATGACCATGAGGTCTGCTACCCTGTTTCTATAGCCAAATACATTGTCATAACTAGGAAATGAGCTTGACAAAGTAGACATTGAGGGTCATTGAAGCCACCCCAGCTTCAAAGATAAAGAAAATTGCAGGAGACAACCATGTCTTCAGTGTAGCCAGGATGTCCTTGACAGCGCTCTCTGACACCAGCTTCATCACTTTCTTGATATCATCGTATTTAGCAGTTTTGTTCAAGTGGCAGATCAACTGAAGCATTGTGGGTGGAGGCACAAAAGATCACACCATTCAGCTTCTGTTCAGCTAGGGATGACCTTGCCCACATCCTTCGTGACTCCAATAGAAAAGATGATGTTCTGGGAATCCCCTCAGACATCATGTTATAGCTTTCCAGAGGGGCCATCCATGTTCTCCTGGATGGCAGTGGTGACATTGACTGGTCATATATCCTCCCATCATGCCTATGTTGTCATGTGTGACCTTGACCAGAGTGATGAAGCATTTGGTTGTGCAGGAGACTTTGCTGACATTCCTGAGGGTGTTGGTGGACCTGTCATAGTTCACAGCCATTGAAATAGGGAGACATAAGCAGAAGGGGAGAAATGAAGGATCTTTGTCTGCCCCATCAAGAGATCCCCAGTTTTCTCCAAGATAGTGATGAAACTAGTGACCTCTCCAACATATTCAGCATCATCCCTTTTGATGTTGGAGAAAGCTTGCCCATAGAAGATGGAGTGTTCATTGATAACAGCCTTATTCTCAGCCTTGACTATACAATTTTATTTGTCATTGTTGGAATAATGGTGGAACATGCAGGCCCTATAATTGAGGTCAGTGGAGCAGACATTGATGGCAACAGTATTCACTTTAAAAACAGTATTCATAATAAAAAAGTAGCCCTGGTGACCATGCACCCAATCTGGTCAAATCCATTTACTCCAATCTTCAGTATGGTGTCTGAGGGACATGCTGGCACTACATCAGAAGTAACTGCTGTCTGTAGAACCAGAAAGAGCAAAGAACACACAATTTAGAATAAAAAAATAGAAGTTTTTCTTGACTTATAATTCTTATTCTTTTTCTAATTTTCCAGAGACAGTTGCCATTTGCTGCATACTTTATCCTTACAGATGTAATTCTCTGTGCACACAAATACATAATTACATGTATATATTCTCATAATACCACAAAGGCACATTTATAGGTTTTCTAAATCTCTAACTGAGATCATATTGCAATACTGTTTCTCAAAAGGTCCTCAGTTAATAGTATATAATCTATGTCCTATGTACATGCAGATCTATTGACATTTTCTTAAATGATTGAATATAGTATTAGAGTAGCATGCCATTACTTGGCTATTTGGGAGGGGAGGTACTTATTCCCATTTCTTTGAAAATCTTTAACAATAAAGAGGTGATTGACTAACTTAGTTAATATTTTAGATATACTCTAAGAGTCAGATTTAGAGCCACATCAGCAACTTATAAGTATTTGTTTTCATTGTAGAGTTCTAAATGAATTTCAAAGACATTTCTGTTTTGTTTTTCTTTTCACAATGGTGGTTCTATAATCTAAATTGGAGTTCAGTATTACTATGCTGTGATCTGATATAGAAAAACTGAGAAAGAAGGATAGACTGTGGAGTACAACTGTTTAAACTCCTTTGGTCTCAGTTCTGTTTGTAAAATTGTGACAACAATCCTTAACTCATTAGGTTTTCACTATTAAATGAACTACTGCATATAGTATTGACATTGTCAAATGATAGGTGCTCATAACATTTTAATTACCTGGAATTTATATATTAGTTTGAAAACATTAAATTATTGATGTTAATCATTTTTGACTTACTAAAGAACCAGTTTCCTATGATTCAGCTTGATATATTTTGTATAATTCTTTATAGTCCTCTATTCAGAATATTTGTTGAAAAGCAATAAGCTTGGATATTCATCCATTAGTGTTGAAAGGCCAAATATCCTATACAAGATATTGCATATATGTGTGTGTGTGTGTGCATGTGTTGGCTGGAATAATTAGGGGTGAAATTATGGAGCTATGGATTTGCATATTGACATTAAAGATAATCAGGGTTAGATGGTTACAGAATCATCTAAAAATAGTGGTTTAGGTATGTTTCAGAAATCCATAGAAGGCATGGCAAACATCTAGTGATGTAGACTATGCTACCCATGCTGTCTTATGACAAGATCCAGGCAATGGGGGAGACTCCCGAGAAGATGGAGGCTGCTTGGTTCCCAAGAAGACAAAGGGGAGTTTTGGTTCCCAAGAAGACATACTAAGGGGAGTCTCCATAGCAATGCTTCCTGAACTACCTTGTACTTGTTCTTGGCTAATGGCAATTGTATTTGACCATCAAGCGATTCTTGGCCCTCTTTTTTTTGCGGCCTACTTGGACATTGAGAACAGGTTACAAAAATACTTAACAATGGTTTTCTCAGAAAAGTACCTTAGCATAAATCAAGAG
This sequence comes from Condylura cristata, assembly GCF_000260355.1. NCBI lineage: Eukaryota > Metazoa > Chordata > Mammalia > Eulipotyphla > Talpidae > Condylura > Condylura cristata. The sequence continues at coordinate 30,153,938 of NW_004567107.1, forward strand.
TGTAGATTGTCTTTAAAAATATGGACAAAATATGATTAGGATGTGCTTTCACCTGGGACAGTTTGGAACCTGAGAAAGGATTGTTCAAAGGAGAACTTAATGATTTGCTGCTTGATTTGAGATGCTGACCAGAATGATTGATCATGCTGAAAAAATGGGGATGCTGATTGGTTTTGGTGGTTTTATTTCTGTGATCAAAAGAATTTATTTGTAACATGTAACCACAAAAGTTTCGGTGTAACCATGGAAATTTATTGTAAAAGATTTGCTTCAATGCCTATACTGATGTAATCTCACCACTTGAAAATTGTTTAAATAAAGAACTGCTGAAGTTTTCGGTAGGAGATACTTGTACCAGCTAGAGTGTCAGTGTCTGCCTCATTTCTCATTTTGTTGACGCTGCCTCATCCTTTGGGAAAAAGACCCCTGACCGGCCACCTGTCAGAGCTGGACTTTGACATCTGGTGTGGTCTCCGACAATTTAGAATTTAGAAAGTACAGATAGGACCTATACCTAACTTAATCATTTTACATTGCAAATAAGGAAAGAATATAAACCTCTAGCCCAGCATCATACAATTGGTCAACTATAAAGATGTTGAAAAAAAAGTGACAAATACCATAATTGTTTTTTTTTTATTTTTTTAATATTTATTTATCCATACAGAACTGGGTACAAGCCAGATGTGCAGGGGTAGTGAGGGAATTTACCAGAGACAGAGTGGGGAGCAGAACAGGCAGATTGATGAAGCACACTGCTGAGGGGAGCAGCAGGCAGGTCAGGAGAGATCTGCTGTACCATGTGGGTCACCTCTGGGACTGGGGATTGAACTGGCACTTGCAGTGCTGTGTTCTAAACCATTGCACCACCAGGGAGGGCCCATAATTGTTAATGAAAAAGAAATGGCGGTAATTTTAGGGTTGTGTGAATAATTACTCATTAAAGATTTTTTTATATATATTTAAAACAACTGCTTATAAAACCTTTTTAGGAATGTGGGCTGTAATTGTTGAGGACAGATAAAACATACTGATGGAAGTGAAGGATGCAGAGGGAAATGGCAGTCTAACAGAAATTAATATATACCCAGGGGCTATGCAAACCATTGAGTGATAAACACAATTCAAGCTTTACAGGGACCATGTAAATGAAGGAACAGAGCTCAAAGTAATCAAGAGTGAGCACGAGGCATATGCAAGATTTAAAACATTTGGGATAGAAGAGGCTGGAAAAGATTGCAGAATAAATTTTGAGCATGTACAAAAGCTCAAGCAAATCAAAAGTGGAAAATGAAGGGAAGATTGCACAAGAGGATTGATAATACGATGTGTTTCAAGTACATGAAAACAAGATGTCAGTACATAAGATGAGTCTCATAGTTGGCAAAGGTAATTTTTTTTTTGAGAAGAGGTGGTATTTCTGAACGAGATAATTGAATGACTTAGTTTTCGTAAGCATTAATGTTGATAGAACTTGATGTGCATCTCTAGGAGAAGAAACTGAGAAAAATCAGGTCGATATTAGCGTAGCTAGAAAGGAATAGATTGGGGATTTTGGTGACTAATGTTTAGGATTGAATGAACCATGATTGCTGTAGGGAATCTAACAAGCTTGGTGATACTGAGTAGTTTGTTGAGCTTCTCAGGACATTCGTTTTCTTTGTTGTAGAAGGTGTTGGGCAAAGCAAACTTTAAGGCAGTTTTATTCAATCTGTGATGCATGAACTAGTGGGTCTGTGTGCAATTTGTTACAGTCTGTGCAAAATAAGTACAGAAACTTTCATTGCCATTTGACTTTGCAATATCTAAACATGTGATCTTTTATTTTACAAAGTATTGATCTGGCAAAAATTGCATGTTGAGGCCTCTTAGTCATGACATACTTTTCCGTTTTTGTTGCAGTCACTATTTCTCCCTAATAATCCCAAAATCCATTTAGCACTGAACTTGTTATGATCTACTATATCATCTGTGCTATGTACTATTCTTTGAAACATTCAAAATTGACACACAGGGTATATTGAACCTACTTTCAGATTGATAGAATTGTTTGCCAGAATATGCCCTCAACAGAAGGGGGGTATTATTATCCCAATTCTATTCACCTGCAAATGAGCTCTTCAAACTAACACACTAACAGGTCATCTTGGTTGTCAGAAATCTTGGGTAGGTACCTTAACAACTAAGTTGAAATGAACACTCTGTACTAAAGACATTGCCAACTTTTATTTACACTCTTAGTGTCTGATTTTTCCATCATTCATGTCATAATTTAACAAAACTTTAGTCTGTACCAAATTTTCTTTTTTGAATTGTCAATAATTTTTAGTGATATATTTACTTTTATGTGTCCAAAGAAAAGTAGAAACAGGGCATTTGGCACTTAATCATAACGTCTCTGAATCTAGAATCTACAGCCAGCTTTGGAACTAGAAAGCAATAGTCATTCAGTAGATGTTTGTGTGAGATTGGTATTTTGAGGCAAACAAGTTGATTATAGTGATTATAGTTCCAAGAGTTTTTTTGGGGGGTGGGGGGATATATGGTTAAGAAATTCTTGTGATAATTCTTGACAGCCTAGTTGTAAGCAGTAGTGATCTTTCAGTGATAAGCTGCCATTTCTACTGTCATATGTCATGGTAAAAGAAATGTTAATTATTTGTAAGTTATTAGTACTTGTCTAGTGGTTGGAGTTGCCTGATATATTTTCCTCCCCTGCCATTGACTGATGCCATTGAATTTGATTCATCTTTCACTTTTTTCATACATTAATTAGTTGTTTTGCACAAGTTTTATCATGAGGTATCAATAATGGTAAACCATGGGGAGGGAAGTAATTAAATTAATAGAAAAATAGGAAAATATATGAAACAGTCATACAGAATAGTGTTTTTGTAACTTGCTTAAATTGTTTCATATACAAAACTGATTTCTGTAATGTTTGTCATAGTCATAATGATACTACTGTTGTATAAAAACTATGCTAAATGTAGATGCCAGAAAAAAAAAATCACTGTTTTGCTCTGAGAGAGTCTAGGTCAAGGTGCTGTGGTTTTGTGTGTGTGTGTGTGTGATGGATATAAAAAAGTAATAGTAAGATGGTAGGTTGTAGTTTTGTGTGGTTTTGTGTGTGTAATAGTAAGATGGTAGGTTTTAACTAATTTATATTAATAATCACATTGACAAAGAGAGATTGGCCAGTCATATAGGAATACATGTTGTATAGATTCATTTATATGAACCCTTTTGAAAGGGTAAAACCATAATGTTAGAATACAGACCGTTTTACTACAAAGGAATATAAAGATGATAGAGTGTAAGAAAAGTTTTGTATCTTGTATTTGCTGTTACATTTTTGTCAAAAATCATCAAATTATGTACTTGAATTGGTGAATTTTACTGCATTCAAATTATATCTCAATAAAACTGACAAAAATTAGTCAGTGATACAGGGGTAATTTTTACAGAAAATAATTGTGTTAAAGATTTTACCTCCCTTACTCTTCCTGACATTAATGTGGGTATTACATTTTATTTGTCATGTTTCTTTGAAATCTGCTATTCACCAAAAGTCAAGAGAAGCTTGTTAATAAACAAACACTCTCTGGGATGATGGTGTGAGCTTCTATTGGGAGAATGAAGTGACAGGAAAAGTAAATAATAATCAGTCATAATTTAATTAATTGCTAAGTGGCAGAACGCAATGTAAAAAGCTTTGTGGAGAGGAGGATAACTTCTTTGGCTTAAAAGTGTTTAATACCTCTTGAATCCCAGGTGTGGAAAGAAAGGAGGAGAAGGGAAAAATCCATCAGCTAAACTGTCAGACACTCTGGTTCTTTGGCTTTCAGAAAAAAAGGCCTTTCTGCTGCCTTTTCCGAAATGCTAGTAGTGATCTACTTTAAGTTGCAGCAGTTTGTTATCAGCTGAGCAAACTCCATTGTCAGTAGTTCAGTTTCCACCTCAGATTTCTGCCATAACTGTGCTTTACAAGGTGGGGTTTGCAAACTTTTGCTCTCATTGTCAGTACAACAGGGTTTAAGGAGGTAGATACTCAGCTTGAGAGTCATGGAGTATGTATTTCTTCTCACTGTGCTCTGCTGTGGAATGTTCTGTTTAGCAAGACAGGCTGTTAGAAACAAAGTTGAAACTAAGAATACACATGGCATAACCCAAACACTGCTTAGTCCCTATTAGTGGTAACCTACTGGAAGTCCAGTGTGGAATGGAGGCTGCCATTTTCATCTGAATGTGAATATGAGATCAGTTGGATGTCTATATGAACAAAAACATGAGAAAACAGTATGGTCCTATCAGTTGGTAGGGGGATTGTTAGCAGATTTCACATCTAAGTTAAACATTCATTGGATGTATAGTTTAGAAGGACTATGTTTTAATGCTCTACTGTTACTATTAAGATATGAGGAAATCAGTGAGAATTTTTTAAATTTAATTTAATTTTATTTTTTAATTTAATTTTTTTAAATTTTATTTTTTCAAGATTTATTTATTTGTACATACAGAACTGGGGTACAGGCCCAGGGGTGGCAAGAGGCTTCACCAGAGACAGAGTGGGGAGCAGAAGAGGCAGATCGATGAAGTATACTGCTGAGGGGAGCACAGGCGGGTCAGGAGAGGTCTGCCCCACCATGTGGTCACCTCCCGGGCAGGCGGGAATTGAACTCATGCGGAAATGGCTTTAGCTTCTTAGTGCTGTGCTTTAACCCGCTCAGCCACCAAGGAGGGCCTCATTGAGAATTTTATCTTTGAACTTGTTCGAAGTGAAGCAAACACACGTTGAGATAAACAGTATGTGTATTTCCATTCTTTACCTGCCCCATTCATATTTCACATACCCAGTGATCCAAGAGCACAGAATTACACTAGACCTTCAATGGATTCCCATCCATTCAGTAAGAATTACAGTGAGTACAAGGAAGCATGTTATGTTTAAGACTGAAGAAACAGATCTATGGATAATCACAAGAGGATTATCCATATCAAACAGAAATTTCTTAAATTTCTGGAGCAAGAGAGTAATAATATTTAAAAATCCATGAATAACCAAGTAATATTACCATATTCTTTTGTACTAGTTCTATTTATGTGGCCAGTCACTTATGCTGGAAATAATGATGTTGAAAGAAAAAAGTAATGATAGGGCAACTCAGTTACTTTTTAGCCCTTCTAGGTTACTTTCTCTTTCAGCTCTTCATTATTTATCTGTAAACTGAAAATGGTGTGTTGGTGGGCTGCCCATATCAAAAAGTGCAATGAACAGAGTTGAATTAGTTTTGTTCACAGTTTTGGTAAAAATGAAAATGTGTATGAGTATATGTATGAGTTAAAAAAAAAATTCTGTGATTCCACACAAGTTAAATGGTCTTATATTTGTATTTAAAACTAACATTACACAGGGCCCTCCCTGGTGGCATGGCGGGTTAAAGCACTGCACTAAGAAGCTTAAGCCACTTCCGCATGAGTTCGATTCCCACCTGCCCGCCCTGGAGGTGACCACATGGCGTGGCAGACCTCTCCTGACCCGCCTGCTGCTCCCCTCAGCAGTGTACTTCGTCGATCTGCCTGTTCTGCTCCCCACTCTGTCTCTGGTGAATCCTCTCACCACCCCTGAGCCTCTGGCCTATACCCCAGTTCTGTATGCACAAATAAATAAATTAAAAAAAAAAAACTAACATTACACAATGTTAAAATTCATTTATTTTAAAACCCATTTAAATAAAACTTAATTTTTCTTACATTAAATGAACATCCAGGGTAAACCATGAGGGACAGAGAAAGAGGCTGCAGAAGAAAGGGAAATGCTTGATTAAATTTTAGTACAGTTAGTGGCCCTATCACCCCATTATTTGAACAAAGGTCTCCATATTGTAATTTTGAACCGAATTCCAAAAATTATGTAGTCAGGGTGCTGTCATCAATCTGAGCTCCCTCCCAAGTAAAATATGTTTAATGCTGTTTTGCATATCAGACATTGGCTATAGAAGGCAGCCATGAACTTAAATTTTTTTTGTCTCAAGTTTCTGGTGTGTGCTGAGCAATCAAGTAGATCTTTTCTATTTTAGGTAAAGTTGTATTTGATTTAATGCATCAGGCAACCCAGTAGACAATTATGAAATATCTACTGTCTGTCACTTACTCACCATAAAATCTTTATTAGTTGAAGAAATACTTACATAACAAAGTGATACATGCCATCTAAATTAGACAAGAAAACACACAGATACGAATGATGTAATTGTACTTCACAGGAAAGTAGGAGATGACAGGCTTGAGTTCACTGAGTTGGCATTGCCAGGGCAGCTGAGGACAGGAGAATTTTTGCAGGTAGTTGTTGGAAGATTGATAGGACATTTAAGGCTGAGGAATTTCTTATAAGTAAATTCACAGACATGCACTCACTTTTCATCTTGAGAATCTGTTAACCTCTTCCCCCTCACCCCCCCACCACCCCTTGAGCTTAAAGTCATGTATACATGTATGCAGTTAACAGATGATTTTAGAGGTTTTTGGTATGTTGGAGCCAGTTTTTGTTTGTGGCAATGTAACTGTATATTTATTTTTAAAAAAATGTGTTCCCTGGGTCCTCTCTGGTAAAATAGCAGGTTTGAGTGCTGCACTGTAAAGCACTGGACGCTTTAGTGTGAGTTCGATCCTTGCCCTGGAGGTGATCCATATGACACAGCAGATCTCTCCTGTCTCACCTGCCGCTCCCCTCAGCGGTGTATTTTGTCGATCTGCCTGTTCTGCTTCCCACTCTGTCTCTGGTGAATCTTTTCATAGACCCTGCACTGGTGGCCTGTACCCCATTTCTGTATGTATAAATAAATAAAAATCTTTTAAAAAATTATATTCCCTTTTTTCCCTTATAAGGATAAAGGGTGATATTTTAAAACTGCATTTATGTCATGTACATTTGAATACATACATTTGGATATATCATGGTTTTGGATATTTGAAAATGTATCTTTTTAATAACCAAAAGATTTTCCCCCCTTTTTTATATTCACCAGTGGAAAAATGTATACAAACTTTGTGATGTTGATAGTGTGAGGGGAAATCCACTCATGAGATCTGGAGAAATTTCCTAAGGAATTGGTACTATGAGTAACGCAACAACAAAGTGATGAAACTGGGTTTTTACTCAAGCTACATTTCATGCCCCATGTGTTTTTGAAAACTGATGTGATGGTGACGTTCCTGTGGAGACCTAAGAACATGTTTGAGATAACTTTATTTTCAAATAAATATTCGTGGCAACTGCAGTCATTATAAAGCCTGCAGGGTGGAGGGAGCATCGGGGGTCCACTGTTACTATTATGACTAAATGGGGCAGTTGGGTATTGTCACACAGAGCAACACCACTTTCTGTTCTGTGCTGCCTTCTCTGCTCCCTGTAATAGGAGCCGAGTGGGGCAGTCAAGGAAGGAACTGTGAGATATGAGGACTCTACAGCAGTATGGTGTGGCTGAGGAGCCCAGTGTTCTTTCAGCTGCTTCTGCTCTCCTTTGCCAGCACTCTCCACCTCCCCAACATGTGCTCCTTCATGCATTCAAATGCATGTGCACCCGGCCCTTGCGTCTCACCTGAGAACAAAGTCCTAGGCACTGAGCAGGAGTCAATGCTCATGAGTACAGACTGGGAAATGAAAGTCTGCCTGGAGCTGTGGTGGCTAAAGGTTATAGTTAAACCTTGTTTACCTCTAAACCTCTCCTTGTTGGAGGCCAAGCTATGTGCTTTGAGAGATTGTTTTCCTCCAGAGATAAATGTCTTGTAGACACTCACTCCCATCCTGACACTCTCTAAAGAGGCTTTTATAAATGATGTTCTCTCACTTCCCTTTGTTTGGCTTTTAACAGCAGGAAGCCAAGAAAAGGCCCAACTCTGGTTTTGAGGGCCCTGGGGAAAAGTTGCAAAAATAACACCTGCAGGTGTGGAAGGCTATTCAGTGACCCCCGGTGTGCAGAAGGGCATGAAGAAATTATGAGATTAGAGGATCAAGAGAGTGACAGCAACTGCCTTTCAGCAGCTTTCTCCTGTTGCCTTGAGAATAATTCAACTCTAGCCGATTCATTTAGGGCCTGGGGAAATAGTGCAATGTGACGAAAGGTCTAGAAATGACAGTTGTCCACCTTCTGGGGAGAAGAGAGATTTGAGCTTGTCCCAGGATGCTGATAAGTGGCAGGGCTGAACAAATCATGTCTGGAGAGTTGCAGGACATACTTTCCTACTTTGCATTTTCCTAGGACAAAAAAAAAAAAAAATAGATGCACGTAAACCTTGAACATCTTAGATAATTTACAAAAGTAAAGCTAGGAAAATGTGCACTTCCAAGTTTTGATAGTGTCCAGAGTACAATGGAGAAATAAAGCAATGATAACTAATGGCTTCTTGAAGCATTAAAACAATTTGGAGTATAAAATTGCATCTGGATAAGCCCCTTCTATTTTTTGCGGAACTGCTGGTGACAGAGAGAAAAGCTAAAACTCTAATGCTGCCCAAATTTCAACCTAGTTCCATAATCTTGGCAATTATGATTATTAGCTGTGCATTTAAAAGTGTACTTATGGGGCCTCCCTGGTGGTGCAAGGGATTTAAGACTCAGCACTACGAAGCTATCAGCAGCCACTGCATCATGAGTTCGACCCCCAGGAAGGTGATCCACATGGCTCAACAGATCTCCCTGCTTTGTCCACTCTCCTCTCAGCAATGTACTTTAGTCAGTCTGCCTGTTCTGCTCCCCACTCTGTCTCTGGTGGATCTTCTCACCACCACCCCCAACACCTCTGGCCTGTTCCCCAATTCTTGTATGCATTAATAAATCTTTGAAAAAGTGTACTTATTTTTTCCCAGTCTTACCGAGAAACATTTAAAATATAACATTGTGTATGTTTAATGTTTTTAATGTTATAGTATATATAATATATATGATATATATAAATGTATCTTTCACCTCATATAACTTAGTTGTCATTGAGAATATATTACTGCCTGCTCTCATAGCAACTTTGAAGCACACAGTACAGTATTTTTTAACAGTTAATATATAGATAATATGTTAGAGTCCCAAAACTTAATTACATAATAACTGAAAATTTGTAGCTGTTGACTAGCCTCTAACCACTTCCCCCACCCCTCAGCCTCTGGCAACCAACATTCTACTGTTTCTATGATGTTTATCACATAAGAGAGGTCATAGATTAATTCTCTGTATGAATTATTTCACTTAGAAGTATGTCCTCAAGTTTAATCCATATTGCTGCACATGGCAGGATTTCCTTCCTTTTTATTGACTGAATGTGATTCTCTATGTTGGCATGGTTTTCCATGTCTTGACTAATGTGAAAATGCTGCATTGAACATGAAATGTAGATATCTCTTTGTTATCCTGTTTTTATCCCTTGAAGCGTGTACCTAGAAGTAGGATAGCTGGAGCATATGTAGTTCTACTTTTAAAAGTTTGAGGAGAAACTTCTATAATGTTTTCTATAGCGACTGAATCAGTTTACACACCCACCGACAGAATACCAGAGTTTCCATTTTTCCATAACCTCACAAGTCTATCTCCTGTTTTTATTTTGACTATTTTAGCTGTCTGTGGTATGATTTTGATTTGCGTTTCCTTGATGGTAATGATGGTGAGCATATTTTTAGGAACCTCTGGTCATTTGTATTGGCAAGTTAAGAATTTTCATTTCTTATTTGCTAATGTGATAGCTAGAATATGAATATTCTGCTAACAAGCACTTTAGTTCACCACAAATTTTGATATGGTGTCCATTGTCACCCAATACCATTTGTTTCATAATTTACAATATAAATTATCCTGTTGTGTCCATGGATGTTTTGATTTCCAAGACAGTCTTTTCATTGTGCTTTTATTTCAAGTCTATACTTTCTTTTCTCTATACATTCCTTTCTCATTTTTCTAATCTTTCCCCCTATTTATCTCTTTTGTCTGTCTGTGTATCTTTGCAATCACTTTTCCAATTCCTTTATTTCAAGTACATGAGAGCATACTTATTTTTTTATTGTCTTTTAACTGATGCTTTCTTGTGCTAACTTGATGGTTGAAAATATTTTATTATTCTGCAGGTGGGATAACAATTCTGGAGGAGTCTCAGGAGCTCTGAGATGTCAAAGGGTGTCTCCAGAGAAGGTTGATTTTGATTTGTCAGCACTGCAGGCATTTTAATGACCCTGGACCAAGTGTTATATTAATGGTATAGCTTGTGTTTTATAGAGCAAATGAGTATTGTAAATTCAAACTAGTCCCAAACTGAGGATAGGTTTGGGATTTTGATTAGTCCTTCATGAGTTTCTCACACTCTATTTCTAAAATAAATGACTGGATTTTATGATGCTGTCTTAGGCTAATGACTAGGATGAATTTTTCTGTCTTCTTAAATGATATTTGAAGATTAGAATTAATTTGTAGGTATAACTTATTTAAGAAAGAGTGAAATAAAAGAAACAAATGTATCACCAAATTCTTGTTAGTTGTCTTTACCTGGCTTTTCTTCAGGAATTTCAAAGTTGAACTTTTGAAAAGTGAGCATATTACATTTTCCTCTAGCCAATTGGTTTTCCCAATCCTATTCTTAACTGATTTCCTATACCATTAGGAATTGGCAACTTGGCCCTTGAATTTGCAACTTGGAATCAGCAGCTGTTCTTGCTCTGTATCTTCCTCTAAGCTACCATCATGCACCATTCATCAGCTCTGCCTTTGAGAGTGCCCTCTCATGACTCTCTCTAATTCCATTATCAATGCCCTGATTTCCATCCTGATTATTTCTTCTCTGGATTTCCAGATCTTCTTAAGGAATCACTCCTTGTTTCACATTTTCCCTCATGCTATCTCCCAGTGTTGTTGAAGATAGATGCTCATGTCATCAGCTTACTTCAAAGAATTTTTGGGAGCTCCCCATTACTTAAAATTGAAGTAGATATATATTTTGTTTTTCCTACTTCTTCCTTTTCAATTGTCTATTATGTTTCTTGCATTGCACTCAAACTAATAATATTTCTTTTCCAGGTTACCCCATGTATGACACAGTTCTTTGTTTTTCCTTTGCAAGAATTTAAGGCCCAGTGTCACTGTCTCTATGTACCTTCCCTATATTATAAGTAGAACTCATCACTTTTTATGTTTTTGGTTTTTTTAAAAGATTTATTTATTTGTGCATACAGATCTGGCATATAGGCCAGAGGTGCAGGGGTAGTGAGAGGATTCACCAAAGACAGAGTGTGGAGAAAAACAGGCAGATCATTAAAGTACACTGCTGAGGGGAGCAGTGGGTGGGTCAGGGGAGATTTGCTGCACCATATGGATCACCTCTGGGGCTGGCAGGGGTTGAATTCATGCTGGAGTGGCTTTAGCTTCTTAGTCTGTGCTTTAACCCACTGCACCGCCAGGAAGGGCCCATCACTATGTTTTAATGACTTCCCTCATACCTTCATTTCAACAGAATCCTATGATATAGTATTTGCATATCTGGATTTTTTTCCTTTTGACTATGAGCTACTGCAAGGTAGAAGACATTTTAAGTCATCTTTGTTATTTCTCTGCCTACTTAGCATATTGCCTAGAACATAAGAGCTGCTGACTAAATGTTTTTAATATATTAATGCAATAATGAAACTGCATAATATCAAAATAGCAATAGGAAAATATTTTCAGTTTTAAATAATATGAATCATCCCCTTTGAACTCAGTGGGGCAGCTAATTCTAAATGTACCTACTTCTGTAGGAGCAAAATTAGATTCTTTGAACCTTGTTTCCCTCTTCCTTAAAATATAGCTGAAAATCCTGCCTCTCAATTGCTTTATAACCAAATGAGCAAATATTAACCAGCAAATCCTTTGTTAACAATTATTAGCTGAAAAAAAATTCTGATTTCAGTTATAATAAATATTCACAATAGTAAATTTAGAATACATAAATACATATATAAGAAATCATGTCTACTATCATTGTCACCCTGAAAGTCATGGTTTGTAATATATTTACATAATGACTGAAAACAGAAGTGAAGCCAGATATATTGGTTTGTATTCTTGCTTTTCAAAGTAATATATGCTATCGATAATCTGACATTGAGGTTGTCTTCCAACTATAATATATTTATGGCAGAAATACAATAATGTGTTTAAATCAAAAGCTTCAAGTAAAAATGACCTAAACAATAAAGAAATATGTTATATATATAAATATATGTAAGTATTTTCTCTCTTCATTGGTAAAGGTGATGACTCTGCTTGACTCAGACTATGTTAGATCACAGGACAGAGGGTTTCATTTTTTGAGTTATATGGATGAGAGGAGGTTAGATTAACAAAATAAAGGATATTTCTGCAGAAGAAGTGGGCAAGAAGATAGCGACATGGGGTACCCTGCTGTGTTAATCAGTGACTATAGATGCTCTTGCTTTTAAAATAAAAGTTGAAGTCAATTTTGTTTACTATCATTCAGTTCTGATATTGGGACTGAGATATTTCCCCCAGTTTTAAAAATTATAAAGTGTATATCTCTAAACAGTCTTATGGATAAGTCATTGTGATGAACAGCCATGTTTAGATGTACAATTGCTGGGTCAAATTATGCCACATGTTAAACTTTGAAATATATTAAGGTGTTGCCCATGGGCACATCGTCTCCATCCCAGCATTTTCTGTCACTAGTTTTGCTAACTATTTCCTTTATCTTCAACAAAAGTGGTCATTAAAAAAGGAAAAAAAAAAAACTGTCTTGGCTAAGGATTTTTTTTAAAGCTTTTAATTTATGCATACAGAACTGGAGTACAGGCCAGAGGTGCAGGGGCAGTGAGCGGATTCAACAGAGACAGAGTGGGAAGCAGAACAGACAGGTCGACAAAGTACACTGCTGAGGGGAGCAGTGGCCAGGTCAGGAGAGGTCTGCTGTTCATATGGGTCACCTCCATGGCCAGGGATCAAATTTGTGAAGTGGCTATGGCGAGCTTTGTAGTGTTGTGCTTTAACCCATTGTGCCACCACGGAGGGCCGGCTAAGGCTTTTTAAGCTATATTATAGGGTGTTTCTGCAGAACCTTCCATAAACTAGTGTAGGCTGTTAAATAATCAGCTTAGGTTCCCAGTGCTTCTTTCATTTGAGGTTAAATTTGTAACAGCCTATTGTTTTCCCAGTCCAGTGCATATTTAATTTTCCTTTCTTTTTCTTATATTGCACATGCATTCTTAGGAGTGATTAAGAACTGAATAGCAAAAAATAAAGTGAATGTGCTCACATATGAACAAGCCAAAGAATAAGTTTTCATCATAATAACCACATCTGTCATTTCCCTAAGTTAAAATATGCCCTTATATATATCATGTGTGTGTGTGTGTGAGTGTGTGGCTATAAATCCAATTATTAAAACTTACTTTATTCATCATTGTTCTATTTTATAGCTTCTATTATTTCAAAGATGTTTATGGTCCCTAGACTGGGAACTGAGTTCTTGTGAGACCAAGTGCATTTTACCCTTTGCAAAAGTTGTTAAGACATTTAGGTGTCCCAGTAGTGATGATTTATTTTTATTTCTTCAAAAGGTTACTCTATTTTAGGAACGGGTGACTGTGTGAGTGGGACATGGTATTTTTTTCAGTTTAATTTTCCAACTCCATGTAAATTTACAATGTTTGGAAGCTTTCCTGCCAAGTATATGATATCATTAAACATAATAGGTCTATAACTTTTGCAAGTGTTACATTTTGGTTTTAAAATGTAATCCATAGCATAAAACATTCTTGGAAATCACACCTTGAATAGAAATGTGTTTAAATGCACATGCTCTGTTCCTGGGCTTTGTTAGTTGTCACATGCGTGTCTTCACTTTCAGAAAGAGCACAAATAGAATCTATAACTTAAAAAATGTATTTGTAAAATGTTAGTCTTTCTCCCCCTTTCCTTTCTTTCTTCCTTCCATTTTTGTTGTCTCCTGTAACTCTCAATGAGACCTCAGGAATCCATTTAGCTCCTGCTTTACTAAGGCCAATTGGCTGATAGACTGGGAGGCCCGTGAAAGCCTCCGGTAAATTAATAGCAGAGTTGGTGCCTGAGAAGCATGCCTGGCTGCTCTTGAAATCCTTCTGAAGCCTGAATTATTTGTATTAAGATAGGCCAGCACTCAGACCCCTATGAGTCAATTCTTTGTAACAGTTGCCAATATTTTTATACCTGAGAGAGCGGCTTCATTCTTTATTATTGCTCAGGAATCAATACTCCCATTGCCCTCACAAAATGCTATACAAGCATTATTGGCATTTCACTTGGCAGTCAAGGGTATCAACATCAATCTCGCCAACTACACACTTCGCTAACCCTGCTCCACTTCTCCTGCGTCTATTTGTATTCCATCTTGACTGTCTGTGGCTGCTCCATTTGAATGGGAATCCTTAGCACTGCCCTGACACGTTCTGTGATAAGGAAATGAAAAGGCATCATTTAGCCACTCACAGAAACAGGCCCTGTCTCCCTAATCGTGCCTATTTGGTGCTCGGAGATTTTGCAGCATTTAATCAAATACTGTTTCCCACTACCCTATGGTTTTCTAAAATTGCTGTTCCAAGTTTTTATTAATAATCAAGTAGCAGCTTCAAATCCCACCCATTGGAAGTTAGAGTGAATTTTAAAGTTATTTCTGGAGTTTGAGAATGCTCTTGAAGTCACAAATCTTAAAAATGAAAACTCACACACATAGAAGTGTACTGTGTTCAGCAAGGCACGTGGTTACGGCATCTGAGTTTACTCTGAATACTAAACATATTTGCTGCCTTGGTTGTTTAGTAAACTCAATAAAAACTGCAGTTCACCCTGTGTGTAAATTCCCCTTTAAGTAAGCAATAGCTTACTTGCTTCGTTTGACAATAGCGAAGCAAAAACCATTGTAGGTGTTTCTGTCCTATCAGTCTCTTGCTGGGCATTATCAGTATGTGATAGTTGTTTAATCAAAAAGGATAACTAGATTATATAAAGAACTCTTAAAACTCAAAAAGAAAAAGAAAAACAACTCAATTAAAAATAGGCAGTGACCACAGTGGGATATCACTTCACACCTTCTAGGATGGCAATTATCAAAATGCCAGAAATACAAGTGTTAGAGAGCATGGGCGGAAATTGGGATCTTGGTGCATTGCTGGTGGTAACATAAAATGGGGCAGTGGCTATGGGAAATACTTTGGTTTTTCTTCAAAATGTTAAACATAGAATGACTATCTAATCCAGCAAATACACATCTAGATATTTTCCCAAAAGAATGGAAAATAGGACTCTAGGTATATGGACATCAAACCTCATAGGTAAATCATTCACAATGCCCAAATGGTGGAGAGATCTGAAATATCCATTAACAGAGGCATTGCTTGGAGTATTACTCAACTTTTCATAGGCATAAAATTCAATATATGCTAAAACAGGGATGAGCCTTGAGAACTTTTTGTTAAGTGAAATAAGCCAGCCCCCAAAGCAAAAATATTGTCTAGGCAAATTCATAAAGACAGAGAGAATGTAGGTTACAAGCAACGCGAGGAAAGCAGAGTTAGAAAGTTAAATGGGTAAGAAGTTTTTATCAAGATGATGATGATGGAAAAGTTCTGGAAATTGATGGTAGTATTATGCACATTGTGAATTACTTAATGTCACTGAGTTGTACAATTAAGAATACTTAAAGTGGTAAACTTTGTTATGTACACTTTACCACAATAAAATGGGCAATGGATGTAATAGATTTCTCAAAGATGTTCGCAATTTCTCAAAATTGCCAATATGCACATGAAAATACGCTAAACACCATCAGCCATAGAAATGAAACGAAGACTTGAATGAGACTCTTCCTATTCAGATTCACTGAGGTGACTATAATCAAGAAGATAGATAATAATTTGTGCTGGGATAGTAAGTACATTCTGTACTTAGGAATATAAAATTATACAGCTACCTTGGAAAGCAAACTTAAAGTTTTTCAAATTATTTAATATAAAGTTACCTTTTAACCTGGTAGTTCCACTCCTAGTCTGAAAATCCTAAAACAAACAAAACTTATATGTGAATATTTATAGCACATTATTCATAATAGGCAACAATGGAACCAACACAAATACCTGTTGAATTAAAATATACAGAACACTGACATTTAAATAACGTCCACTCTTTCCAGTATTTTTTTGGGGGTTGTAGTAGCTTTCAACAGACTTTTTTTTTCTTTGATACTTAATTAGCTTTTTGGTTTTTTCTTTCTGTCGATATTGTGGTTTTTTTGTTAGTAGTTGTTGGAATTGCCTGCCAGAAAAAGATGACCGTAAATCCTTGCTTCGTTTGAATTATAGAGTAACATCTCTTTGGAGGGAATTTTAATCACCTGGGATTGTCCTTAAGATGTCTGTTCCTAGTTCTAATAATAGGACCAAGAATTCACTAGATCTGAGATAGAAGTCTGGGGACTTTTATATTACAGAACTGCCACGGAATGATTTCTTTAGGGGAGGCAGAGTCCTACTCTTCATGAAACCATAAGGAAAAAGGCCAATTGATTTTTATGGCATGTAAAGTTCCATTTCATTAAAATAATAACTACCGGTTATTTGTATTAGTCTCATTTTTCTGTTGAATGAGATATCATACTTATTGTACAAGAACGAACACAGATTTTTCTATTTTGGGGGACAGTGGTTGTAAGCAGAGCTACTCTTTATAACTAGTCACAATATATTATAAAGGATAATTTTGTCAGCATCTCTAAAAAATCCTTAACTATTAGCATTGTTGCCCTTATTATTTTGGTTTTACAATAAAGGCATTTTATATTTAAAGTTAAAAGTAATCGCAAAAAATCAGAATCTGTCCAAACAATATTATAAAATGGTTGATATATCTTCTCCTTACTTTTTCAAGGTGCATTTAAGAAAGCATTTGTCTACATCATATAAATTGTGTCTGGAGCTCTTTTCCACTTATGGTCTAGAAAAACTAATCTTTTTATCTTTTTTTCTCCCAGGACCTAACCTGCAGTAGTACCAGTTATATGAAGCCCTGGGATTTGGAACGAGAAGAGGAATTCTTAACCTGGGTCAATGCTGGCACAGTGACTATAGGTGAGTTGTATGATTGCTTTGATTCTTGTTCTATGTTAAAAGGCAGCAATGATGATGATGATGATGGGGTGGTGTTGGTGTTGGTAGTGCTGAATACAGTGATGGTGATGATGATAGTAGTTGTGGGGAAAATAGTGATGATGTTGGTAGTGATGGGACCATTGTGGTGATGATGAAGTGGTAGTCATGTTGGTAATGGTGAAAATGATGATGATGGTGATAGTGGTGAAAATAGTGTTGATGACAATGGTAGTAGTGGTGATGTTGGTAGTGATAGGATCATATGATGGGGGCCATGATGATTGTGGTGGTCATGGTGAAAATAGTGATGTATGATGACAACAGTGGTAGTGGTGATGTTATTGGTAGTGATAGGATCATGATGATGGGGCGATGATGATGATGGGGTGATGATGCGGTGATGATGGGTCAATGCTGGGGGCAATGATGATGATGATGATGTGGGTGAGATGATGGGGTGATGATGATGGGGGTGATGATGATGATGGGCACCATGATGATGATGATGACGATGATGATGGTGGTAGTGGTGAAAATAGTGGTGATGTTGGTAGTGATGGGGTGATGGTGCTAATAATGGTTATGATTATGTGATAATGATAATGAAGAGGCTGGTTATGATGGTGTTGATGATGTGGCTAATGATATTTCACAGGATTATCAAGATTAAATTACAGTTTATATGCACTGTAGGTGAAGATGGTGTAATGATTTCACAATATATGTAGGTAAAACTGCATGCTATATGCCTTATACTGAAAATATGATTTATGTCAATTAGTTTTCAATAAAATTGTAAAAAAATTGTTACACTAGGATTAAAATCAATTAGTGAGGTTGCACTAAGTTATCAATTAGACAGTCACACTAAAACAGTAATATACCAGAATTCCTTATTTAATTTTCATTTTAAATTCAGGAATCTGATTCTTTTATATGATTTATATCAAGGAGGTAGTACTCAAGAGGTTAGCTTTGCCTTAAAATGCAGATATTCAAAAATTCTATATTCTATATTTATAGTTATGCTTGAATGTGAGTCTAGATTTTGAAATCTTGTCAATAATATGTAATATTAGAATTGCATTAGCTTCTCTGGGGATAATATGACAAAGCTATTAATTCTGTCTCAGGAGAGAAACAGTTGGTTTTATTTGTATCACTTACAGTAACTTTCTGAAGGATTTCTATTTCCGAGTTTCTCCTTGCACCAGGTGAAAATGAAAATGGCTTTGTTTATTCAGTTTGTTTTTCGATGTCAAAAGGCAAGTTCCTACTGAATTTTCATATATTGTAGATTGTCTATAATGTAGAACATTCATGGGTCTTAATTTACATAAATATTTGCAGGGTAAAGTAGATGAAACCATCATCTTTACAGTAGAAAAATCCCTGAAATAGGCATTAGGAGCCTTTAACTCTACTTCCAGTTTGTCTCACATATTAAACATGTGATCATAAGCAAGTTAATTATCTACTGACCATTAATTTACTCCTGTGTTAAAGGCTATAAAAGATCTACTATTTCATGTAACTGTTGAGATCATTTCAAGCAATATTTGTGGAAATGTTTTATAAATTTTAAAATTCTGTACAAATAAAAATGTCAATATTTTATTAAATCTGAGACTACCATATATAAGCTATATCACTATTTGTCTTTCACTAAGAACAAAAATATTCCCAATTAAACTGTGACTCAATGCCATAGTGTGTTGTTTGATGCAAGAATAGGTCACACCAGCTTCTTGTTTTGAATATTATGTCATCTATTCAAGAAATAAAGCAGTGCGTTTTGCTTTCAGTTACGCTGCATAGTCAGAGATAGGCAATCTTTCTGTTACAAAATGTAGGAAAATGTCTTACTTTTTCCTGTCTAGTATTTGATAGTTTCATAGCTCCATTAATTAATATTCGTGCTTTATCCTTATGCATTTTTGCTGTTCTTGTGCCTTTCCTCAAGTAGAATAGTTTCATTCAAAGTGTAATATTTTGAAAACATTGGCAATGAAACTCAACATGTGATGTCCCAGCACGACATACCACTCACTGAAGTGTCATGTGAGCAGTGTGTGCTAGCTTGTCCGTGCACTGGTGGTGGAAATGCCTTTGTGCCTGCCCCTTGGCAGTCAGCGATTGTAAGAAAACTGCTGATTTCAGGAATGTTAAAATGTGGGGTAATGAACTAAATACTGTATTTTATGTTATTGGCTACAATGTGACCCTTATATTTTTAATAGAAACACAGATAGCATGTTGCTTGATGTAATGGCAGTGTGAAAGTCTTGGAAACTAGCCTCTTGACTTTTAATTATGGCACGGTTTTAAAATCCTTCCTCTGAATGATGCCTTGTTATTCACACAGAAAGGGTCAGGTGCTTCTTTGGTATCTGCAGACTATTTTCACTCATCTCTTCTCCACACTAAACTCTGTCACTTTGTCACTATCTTTAGACTTTTAAATATGGCACAGTTTTAAGATCCTTACTCTGAATGATGCCTCGTTATTCAGGCTTTTTTAATGTATGGTGCTTGGAATACAATTTACTATTCTGATTATTAAAATGGTAGAATGGACTATAATTTATTAAGACAAACAATGATTTTTTTTTCTGGGTAGCTAGTAGTTTTAATTTTCAGTGATGATAAAATTTTGTATTGAACTGGTTATGCATTATTTTAAATTAAATACATTTTTACTTTTAAAATTTATTGTGCATAGTCTTTTTAGTTCCTAGTCTGCTGTGTCTTTATCAACTATTTTTTTTAGAATGTTAGGTGGAAAGAGTCAAAATTAGGCTTCTGATTCTGGGAGATTCCTCAGGTTGTTGTAATAAAGTACTGTAAACATTTTTGTTTAAAATAACAAAAATTTATTCTCTCATATTCTGGAGGTCAGAAGTCTCAGAATAATTGTTAGGGAATAATCTTTCACTGCTTCATCCTAAATTCTGTTGATAACTGTTGACATTCACTGTTTGCAGCTGCAATATTTGTATCTGTTGTCACATGATATTCTTGTATATTTCTTCATGTCTGTTCTACTTTCTTGTAACGTAATATTTTATTTTGTTATGCCCTAGTGACCTCTCTTTAACTTAATTAACTTTGCAAAGACCTGGTTTTCAAATGAAGTCTCACCTCTAGGTACTAGGTACTAAGGGCATAGGGCTGTACGTGTTACGTGTTTTGGGGGGGAGGGGTGAGACAGTTCAACCCATAATGCCTGTTAACACTACTCTGGATTGATACCAACTCATTACTCTTCATGTCACTACTTGTATGCAAAAAGTCCATCAGTTACTAATCTGATAACATTTCTTAGCATTCAAATCATATTTATCCTTTCTATACAAAAGGATCTAAAAAGAGAATTAGCTGATTGTTAGTGGACTCACTGCAGTCCCCATAAGATTTGTGTCCTAGGTTTTCCTACTACACAATTCCTAAAATCCTCTTCTAGGTACTTACCATTCATTCCTTCAGTTATCCTTTCATATATCCATGAGTTTGCTTGACACACCCATCATTTTCCACTTGAAAGGGGGACTGACATGGCTACCTTCCTATTTTCTGATTCCTGTGCCTTTTGCTTAGATTTCTAATAAAATAAGGATGATTTTTGAGTGATTTCATTTAAAAGTTCTTATGGAGCCTTGGGATACAATTCATCTAAGCCAAATGGCTTGGAATTCATATAAAACAACTTTACTACTCGTGAATTTTGTATTCCTTTATGAATTCTTGTTCTATACTTGGCAGAGATATTTGAAGCAAAAACAGCAATTTAGATACACTGTTTTCTTTCTATGAAGCTTCAGCATAACACTTTTTACCCCATGCATGGGTCTTGGATCTCTTGGTCCTTTGTCCACTTTCTCAGTAAATTAACATTTTAAAAAGTTGTTCACATTACCAGTTGGTGTATGTCTCAACTCACATTATCTTTAGACACCTTGATATTTGGATGCAAACACAATCATTGGTTACTTGTTCATTTTTCCATCCTTGAGATATGCATTTATTTTTCTTCCTCATTTCTTTTCCTAAGATATTTTGCCACTCTAGAATTAATAACTACATCAGTAAAAATTTCCCAGCTCTCTTGAGTACTACTATTCAAATGCGATGCATTTGTTCTAATTTTTGGAATACATTTTTCTAAATGTTCCATCAGGGTATTTTTATACTTGGATTTTGCTCAGCCTTCTCGATTGTACTTATTAAGGTGAGAGAATTGCTTTCTTCTGAGGTCTTAATTTCTCCATCACCAAATAGCTCCTCTAATGGATAGAGTTATAAATATAGAGTGGTAATTTTTAAAGTCATTTTTCTACCATTAAAGACTTGAGATTATGAAAAATACCAGATAAGAACATTTAGGAATAGCTACTTTTAGCCAAATGAGATTGCTGCCTTTTCCTGGACAATTGAGGTTGTCATTATTGGTTTTTATTGAGGTAACATTGGTTTAAAACAATGAGCATGACTCTGGGGATATTATTTTTCTCCAACAGCATTTGCTGATGACACTTAACCTTTTTCCAAATGTATACTTTTGACTCCTTTGTTAGCTGTCTTTCCTGAGCTCTAAATTCTGTTCCATTTTTCTCTATGATATATTCAGTTCCATACTGTTTTGATTACTATTGTTTTGTATTAGTTTCAAGCCTGGAGGTGTGATATTGTCATTCTTTTGTCAGTATTGTTTTCACTTTTTGGCATAACTTATGGATCCAAAGAAATTTCAGTAATGTTCTGTTTCTTTGAAGAATGTCATTGGGAACTTGATAGGGATTGCATTGAATTTGTTAATTACTTTGGGTAAAATTAAGAGTGTTAATTCTTCCAATATGTGAACAGGGGATATCTGTCTATTTCTTTTAACAATATCTTAGAGTTTTCATTTTACAGGTCCTTTTTGA
Source organism: Condylura cristata (assembly GCF_000260355.1). Taxonomy (NCBI): domain Eukaryota; kingdom Metazoa; phylum Chordata; class Mammalia; order Eulipotyphla; family Talpidae; genus Condylura; species Condylura cristata. Next base: position 30,176,011 of record NW_004567107.1, read on the forward strand.
TGTCTTTAACTGAAAGTTCATTTTTTGCTTATAGGAATACAATTGATTTTTGTAAATTGACTTTGTAAATTTTGTAAATTGATTTTGCACCTTACTGTACTGATAAATTGTTTCTTAGTGGAGTCTTCAGAGTTTTCTATCATTATTTTCAGCAAATAACAGCTTTATCTTTCTTTCCTGTTCGGTTTCCTTGTATAACTTTCTCTGTCTAATTGCTTTACTTGGACTTCTCATACTATTTTGAAAAGTAGTGATAAAAATGAATACCCTTTTCTTGTATAAAGTCTTAGCCAAAAAGCTTTCAGTTTTTCACCAATAGATGTGGTGGTAGGTGTAGATTATTAATTATAACCTTTTTTAGATTGAGATAAGTTTCATCAATACTCATGTTTTTGAGAGTTTTTATTATAAAGTTGAATATAGTCAAATACTTTCATTGTGTCAATTGATTTGAACTATGAATCTCCTCTGTTCCCTCTCTGGTGCAGTCTAAATGATTTCTGATGTCCCATTTTCATACTATACCACAGAATTCTCTTGAAACCTTGTTTCACTGATTGTGGACCCTAATTCTCTGGAGAGAGCAGAATATGCACTCTTGGGAGAGTTCAAAATTTGTTTGAATTAGTGGCAGTCTATTTATAAAGCCATAATAAATAGTAGCTTATTTCTTCAGGGTTGATATCCAGATATCGTCCTGTTTGTGATTTTACTTAACTTCACCCAGATGAACACAGCTACCTTCTCGAAGCTTTACATTTCATGCCACTAAGCTTGACTACTCTCAGCTCCATAGTTGATTTCTTAATGCATTACTCATACTAGTATTATAGATTTCAAATCTCAGCCAAAGCCTATCCTTTGATAGTCACAAATAATGAATCATTAGAGGGCAAGCAAAATGCTACAAGTAACCTAAATCTAAAACATTTCTGCCAAAAAAAAAAAACCCTGTAACTTAATAGACACAGTAATTGAATTTTCAAATTAGACTATCCAAGTCCTCACTTTAGTATCTATTTTAAAAAATATCGAAATGATTGCAATGGAGTTCTTACATTACAAAAAGTAATGGAGTTCACAAAAATTCTGCCATATTGCTCCAGAGACTTTTTATAAATTGGCTTCATTTGAGAAAAGAAGCCCAGCATTGTTAATATGATAGAGCTACTGACTCTTACTCTTTGAAATAAGTTTTCTGACAAAAAATTTTTTAAATTTTTGATCATTTTTTGAAAATTGTATTATTTTTTAATTGATGTAGCATTAGATTAATGCACTGTATATGACTCAGAATAAAGGTTCATAACTCTTTGAATGTGTGTTGTCATACCACAGTCACCACCAAGCACCCATAATCCTCCAAGTAGTTCTTTGGAACTTCTTAGTTTATTACCGTAGCATAGGATGCATAGTTTCCATCTCAGTTAAATACTTTGTATAATTAATAAATATATTCAAGAATGATAGTTGATCTAGAAGCCATAAGGAAGTATATTGACATATCCTCGATACATACCCTATACCACTTTATCTTTCCATCTCTTTCATGCTTTGTCTTTGTATTATCATATTAATGTACCATATTCTCGTACAACACTGTACATTCCCCAAGAAATGACTTAATAGCTAATTAAATTTTGTAACCTCTACATTGAAGATTTCTTGGGTAAATCCTAAAGTTAATAGCTTATAATCTACAGATCTAACATAGGTTAGAAAGGCTCACTAATTAATTATTCAAACAGCATGTTTTCTAGTTTGCATACTCCAGCACACTCATTTGACTGATTTTATTCTCATAGAGGGAGTTAGAAGGCTGGTTCTTAATCTAGCTCTATCACAGTAAGCTTTGGCAAATCACATAACATTTTTGTATTCTACCATTTCATAACAACAATAACCAAATTAACCCAATTCCAAAGACAAAATATAGCCAAAATGGATCATTTCCAGTCTGCTCAATTTAGCATGCATTAGGTAGTCTCTGTATTTATAGCTATTAAAAGTATGTTTATTGTTCAGGTACAATAAGACTTTCTTTACTTTTACCATGGAGACTTTTAGAATTCTTTCCTAAGATATGTTTTAGAATGAGAATACAGGGTCTCCATTGTATGGTCTTTTGTGTCTTACCTTATGGACCATAGAGGAACACAATACTAAAACAGAGAAGTGGGAAATAGATTCATAAACTAGATGAAAATGGTTATATTTACCAGAAGGAAATCTTTCTACATTGGTTTAGAGCAACAAACAATTTTCCTTCCTTCTTCATTGATATATTCTAAAGTGAGTGTGACCTTGCCTTTCTCTCTGATGGGGATGGACACAGTTTCCTCTTCTCTAAATTGTCTTTAAAGACACATTCCCCAAAATGTTTTCCTTAAGAAGAAAAACAGGACAGGTCATTTCATCAAGATATATTTTCATATATAAAATAACACTATAGATTATATATGTGCACTGATGTGTATTTAAATTTAACATTGAAGCATTTGTGTAAATATGGTATCTTCTTATTCCAATATTTTCATGATCAGATATTTTAAAAAATTAGGGTAAAAATATTTTTTTTTCTCCTAAAAGGAAAAAATATTACTGGAATGTTTCATCTCTGCAAAATAGATACTTTCATCTCTTTAGACAAAGTGAGCAGTGTTCTCAGGTGAATACTTTGAATTCAACCATCACAATGCATTTTTTGTCAATATGAGGTCATCTCAGGTGTATTTTCACTCTTCAAGATTTCTTTGCTGTAATTGTTATTATAATTATGAATTCACAGAGGAAGACAGATGCTTTTAACTTTTATACATCTGGAGATAGGTATATTAAATATTTAAAGAGTCTAAATGACTAAGTAATATAACTTATCTTACATGGTTTAAGTATTTGTATGTTTCAGTTCTTTTTAACTTTTAATTTTTATAGTGAATCCATAAGAAGGCAGAAGGATATGCTCCACATCTTGACTGTGATTACATGAGTGCAGACATTTTTCATGGATGCATATCTGTGTCAGGGCATGAAACAACAAATTTGAAATGGATACTTTTGCTTGTACAATGATCAAACATCAGTAAAATTAATAAGATGACCAGTCCGTGAAAGACCTTTTGTAAACTACCATGAGCAAAGGAAATCAGAACATAAATAAGAACTAATTTTGAAGTGAGAAACAAAGATGTACATAGATAAAACAGAAACTAATCTGGATTTTTCCACCTTTCAGCTATCTATGCCATTTTACTTGACTCGTGAATTTGTGGGATTAATTGATAACTGTTTGGGTTAATAACAGTGACGATATTTTAAATAATGAATGCATCAATAATTTACTAGCCTGCTTATGTGATAGGATATACTACTAGAGGTTCTAAAATGAATAGCTCATGTTTTTGGACATAAACATTTGGGGTTGACAAGGAGGCCTTCTATAATCCTTGACTCTATTTGCTCTCCATTCTTCATTATTTTCTGCTACATTTCAAGAACAATTCGTTTGACTTGCTTACAAAGTAGTCTCCACATTCTCCGCATGTTCAGGCCTTTATATCTTTTCTGTTATTCCAAATAGCATTTCCAAGAAATTTTCTGGAAAAAAAAAGCCCTTCATTGCTTAAAGTGGCCTTCAGGGAGTGCAATTTTTCTCCATAGATAAAAATGCAAACAGACCAAACAATTAGGATTTCTTTTTAATATCTACAGTAATCCCATGTGTGAGACACCAGTGCTAATTTCCTTAATAGACAACAAAGGTGGTAAGGGTGTGCAAAACTGAGTTCACACACATAGTAAGGGAAAGTATCATTTAGTCCTAGGTCTTCCTGGCTTCAACAGTGCACTGTCCACCCCTTAATTTTATTCAAGTGGAGATGGGGGTGGGGTGATTTTTCCCAGTTTGAGTCAGAAGTGTTGTAAGGTATATGAAGCCAGTAATTGATGACTGGATAGCATACTTGGGTTAGTGAATTTCTGGGAAATCTGAGAACCAGGTCACAGGTCTAGGTGTGGTATTTTATATGAAATTTAACACAAAGATAAAATTCATATATATCCCCACATTATGCTTTGCAACTTATCAAGCCCTGATTATCCATCATAAAATACAGCATCGCCCCTACCTTCTGTGAGTTTCAGTTAAGAGGGAAGAGAAGAACTGGATCAATGTTTATCATTCAGTAACTTGTGACACAAGAGCACACATGATGCTGTCTGACATGCAGTAAGTTATATTGGTGAAGTCAGGGAAATATTTCAGAAAAGATGGGGTCTTGAAGTACAAGTGAAGGTGTGAATTAAAGACATTCCAGGAAAATCAAGCTACTTCTGTTCATATCAATTTCTGGGACATGACATAAAACAGGATTGTTTAGGGATATTGAAGCATTTGTCAGACTGGAGAGGAGGGTGAGTATGAGCAAGGCACTTGAGCTAAGTGAGGGAGACTGGAGTAAAACCCCTGAAGGAGCTTGTGTATTGTATTAAGAAGTTTCTGCTTTTGTGTTGAAACTTTGGAAACCATAGAACAACCTTTAGCAGATGCATGTTCATTTGTGGTCTTGGTGATGTGAAAGATGGCCTGCAACATTTACAGGGATGCTGTCACCATTTTCAGTTTCTCTGGTTTCCTGGTAAGATATGAGGGTGCTTTGGCTTTAGTGTAGGGGAACACATAAGTTGCTGAGGTGGTTCTGTAGAATTGACAATGTCTACCTTTGAGACTAGAAAAGAGACTAATGTGCTGAATATGAAGGATGTGCCAGGCAGACACCAGGCTGGGTTCTTCTCATGACTTATTTCATAGTAAGTTAATAATAGTTCAAGTTAATAATAGTTCTCAAAACCTCCCTATGACTATTGGTGCAATACTCAAACATTTAAGTGGTCAGACAGGTTAACAATGTGTTGGAGACACAGTAGATGTTGCCTACATTTCCCAGTTAGGTTTGTCCATGTAATTGTCTTGTTCAGGAGACTGGAAGCATATGAGGCAGGCAAGAGTCAGTGGCATCTTCTTCAATTACTTCCATACCTAATGAATATGGAAATACCATGTATTTCCAAGGCTGTAAGTTTCAGCTAGAGAATAGTTAACACACCTAAGTAAGACACTAGGTAAAAATAAACTCAGTTTTTGAGTCACTGAAATTTTAGAATTATTATTACAGCACCACACCTTAAACTATCTCTACTAATGTCCTTTCAAATGGTTTGTATTTATATGTTTATGCATTTATTTACTATATATAAATTTAAAAAATATAGATATATTTACTATATATAAAGAATTTAAAAAAATGTCTACCTGAGGACCTGTTTTGGTAAAAAGAGAACCAAGGATATGTCACTATCATCAGAACCCACATTTGGACACCTGAGTCAACTTGCACCAAACTTTCCACCTGTCGATCTTCTAGCACAGTCTGGAGCAGCTTCTCAGGCAGTAGCATGCAGCGTGCCCTTATCTCTTGTCAATACTTAACCCAGAGTGTAAATGAAAAAACTGAGGTTAAACGAGAAGTAACTTGTTCAATGTCAAATGTTTAGTAGCTGATCGATGCTCTGTTTGAAAAGTTTAATTGCTGCAGCTTATTATTGACCTAAAAGGTCATTGTCTTTTCAGTGTTCCAGACCATTATTCATATTATTGAGTTATTCAAAAAAGAAATTTTCCTATTGTGCCTTTGTATTGTCACTACATTCTTTGCTCTGTATATTTCTCTTATATTGCCTGTCTTTACACTCACCCTTTAGTTTTAAAGATGCATAAGTGGTGTCTACAGGGAGGCATTCACTTCCTAAAGGAGACCCATGTTTGGTTAGTAATTTGAATATCAATAGAATGTGCTTACTGTCCTAACAAAAATTTTTCTCATATGGGAAGGTAACATTGGAATGTTCTCCCTCTTTGTCCTGCAATGTGTGTTGGAGTCTGTGAATTTGTTTGCAGAGTCAAATTCAACTACATTTTTGTTTACCCCCAATTAATAAAGGAGTTTTGAGCTGTTTACTAACAGCACACATTCTGGTTTGTAAAATGTTCTTTCAGGAAGAACCAGAAGCCTTGTATGTGATCCACCAGTCTCTTTTAAATCTTATTTGACTAGATACAGCTCTGAGGATGAAGAAAGACATTTCGGTTGCTCTTTTCTCAAGTTCAACCAGCCCCAAACTGACTTATCTGTAACTATCAAGGATTTAGTGAACAATAAAGCAGGGTGAAAAAAAATATCAGTTTGGGGATTTGAAAATGCCAAGTTTGTATATCATGTTTGCTGTGTGACCTCAGACAGCTCATGGAAACTCTCTTCACCTGTTTTCTTAACTTTAAAATGAAGATAGAGAAAGATGTGAATTTTCTCCTAAAGCAAATATTAAGACATTTCAGTAATTCATCTTAGAGCAAGAATTGTGGTAGCCTTTGCTACTAGAAGTATAAACTTCAATTCTCCAGGGTTTGGATGCCAATGTCTTGAGAAAGGATAAATCTTGGCACCATGTGATCAAATCCTTGGCTCCTTGTGATGTTGGCACTATGGTTACACTCAGTAATATTAAGCCTGTGCTTAATAGAAGCTACCTATGCTGTGACTCCAGGATTCAGCATAACAATAGGTAAAGGAGCATCATTTCGTTTGTTCTTTTTTTTTTTTTTTAAGATTTATTTATTTATTCATATGGAACTGGGGTACAGGCCAGAGATGTGGAAGGTGAGAGGATTCACCAGAGACAGAGAGGGGAGCAGTACAGGCAGATCGATGAAGTACAGTGCTGAGGGCTGCAGCGGGTGGGTCAGGAGAGGTCTGTCTCGCCATGTGGATCTCCTTTGGGGCAGGCGGGGAGCGAACTCACGGAAGTGGCTTTAGCTTCTTGGTGCTGTGCTTTAACCTGCTGCGCCACCAGGGAGGGCCTCGTTTTTTTCTTTATATATCCTAATGAACTCTAAAACCAAGTGTGCTTCGTCAGTAATCATGAGGGGCTTCATGAGTATAAACAAACCACTAAACTGGCCATCTGAAGATTGATCACTGACTGGCCATACTGTTTGTGTCTGGACAAAGGCAGGGGACAAGAGACAAGGAGGGGACTAATGCTTAAGTTCCCTAAGTGTTGCTTGAGTTCTGGCTAATCCTTTAGATTGGGGAGACTACATGTGAGAATTACATATTTTGTTACATAGATGGGCCTTGGAATTTTTAAATTTGAATAATATTGCCCTTTATAGCCTTATAACTGGCCAAGATAGGCCTATGGGTATAAGAATACCTTCCATCTATTTTGAGCCTAGAATAGTTGTAGCTGTAGCTTAGCATAGTTAGGTGAAAAGTTTATAGCCTGATACCTAGTCAGCAGTCAATCAGCATTCAGCATATTATTTCAAAAATGTTTTATCAGATACTTCTGCTTAGAGTACTTAGGCCATTGATAATTATTAGTGTACAAAGCCAAAATTTCATATAATTTTCTGTAATATGCTTTAAAATTTATTTACCTTTAAACACTTTTTTAACTTCTTTTTCAAGTATTACTGATAGGGCCTTGTGATCTTCCTTTCAGTTTTCTGAATCCAACGTACCATTCATTGTCTTGAACATTTTAAATAAGCAGATGCCCTCCTAAGTTTATGATTATTCTGGTTATTCTGAAAACATTACCCCTGTTGGGTCTTCAGCTTTGTGGGCTCAAAAACTCAAGTTAGTTGAATTTACAAACGTATGTATAAATTGGAATTCTAATTAATTTACTTAGAATGAGAAATACGCAGTGTGTTCACATTGGCCTTAGCAGTGCACTCCTCAGATAAATGTTGACTTAAATAGAGAGTCAAGTTATCATGAAAGGACACTGTGATACATTATATCAAGGGAAAAATTATTCATTAATGGTCAGTTAAATTTCAACAAACGTGCTAAGGCTATTCATTGAGTGAGAAGATAGTCATTCACTGGGAAAATTGGATATTCATAGGAAAAATCTGAGCCCAGGTCCCTTAATACTAACTATGCACACACAAAAATTAACTCAAAATGCATCATAGCCCTAAATTTAAGGGCTAAACGGTAAGACTTCTGGAAGAAAATATAAGCAAAAAATTTTGTGTTCTTGAATTAGACAAGAATGCTTAAATCAGTAAAAGGAATAATTAATAAATTTGACTTTTTCAAATTTATGAATTTTTCCTGAAGAAAAGAAAGTAACAGACTGAGAGAAAATATTTACAAAACATATATATGATCTAAAATTCATATCCAGAATATATAAAGGGTATTTAGCATTCAACAGGAAAATGACAATCTAATGCTAAAATTGGCAGCAGCTTTAATGGCATTTCACAAGAGAGATACATAAATTGCTAATAAGCACATGAAATAATGCTTAATATCATTAGTAATTAGAGAAGTGCAACTTAAAATACAGGATATCACTATGTACACATTATAATGGTTATAATCCTTAAAATTTATAATGCTGATTGTTGGTGAGGATTTAGAGAAACTGAACTCCTGGGATGTCTCTGTTGAATATGTAAAATGGTATAGTTGTTTATATGTGCTTATATCTGACCCAACAATTCCATTCCTAGTAACTACACATGAAAAATGAAAGCATATCTTCATTCAAAGAATGAAAATTTATTCATGCAATCTACATATCTCCCAAACATAATGGAGATCTGTGAACGTGACTGCTATTCAGCAATTAAAAAAAAAAAAAATCTAGGGCCCTCCCCAGCGGCGCAGCAGGCTAACGCATAGCACAAAGAAGTTAAAGCCACTTCCACATGAGTTCGATCCCTGCCTGCCCCGGAGGTGAACCACATGGCGCCGCAGACCTCTCCTGATCCGTCTGCTGCTCCCCTCAGCAGTGTACTTCGACGATCTACCTGTTTTGCTCCCCACTCTATGTCTGGTGAATCCTTTCACTGCCCCTGTACCTCTGGCCTGTACCCCAGTTCTGTATGCACAAATAAATAAATCTTTAAAAAAAATCTATTGATACCAGCAACTTAAACTGCAAATACATTATATTAATGAAATAAGTTCAGCACAGACACCATGTGTTATGTGATACACTTTGTATGAAATTTAATAGAGCAATAACATCTACAGAGACAGAAATCAGGTTTATGATTGTCTTAGCAGAAAGATAGTGAATGGGAACTGGGCAAACGGGATGAATGAATTGGGTGTGGTCACTACTGCAAAAATGTATATATTTACTAAAAGTCAGTCAAGTGTGCACATAGTGAGTGTGGGGATATGTAAATCATACCCCAATAAAGCTGTAAAAATTAAGAGGAAAGAAGAGTAAACTGAAAAGATAAAAAATATTTATGAGACAGCAGACTCAGTAAACTAACTGTACTTATCCTTGTAAAGATATACCTCCCAGAGAAATGTGCCTGGCTGCACTCAGGTTGATTAGTGAAGAAAGGAAGTCAAGTATGTTTTTGTGATTATATTTATTTTGAATTCTTTATTGATCAAAAACTCATTTGTATGAAATATTCCACTTGAATATTATGTTAATATAATCAATATTGTTCTGGCCTTAGTAATTTTGTGAGATGTTTTGGCATATTCCTTTTTATCCATTTTATGTTTTAACAAAATGATACTCTTAATTCTAGCAGTTTGTAGCTTAAATTATATCCAAAGGGGACTAAGCCCATTCTAAGTTTCTTTATCTGCAAGTCACTGAAGAATATTTCACTTGGTTCTGTGTACAACCACACCCACCCACCCACAAATTACCATTTGATTAACAACCAATACATTTTTTTTTCCCCTAAAGAATTAATACCTAACTTTCCTATAAATACATCCTTACTGTGTTGGGTAAGCCATGAAAAAATAGGTTTTAAGTATGGGGAATATATGCCTAAATAATCCTCAGATGCATTCATATTTCTCCAAGAAGAAGTGGGACAATGAGATATCTTTTATTCATTCATTGAAAACAAAAAGAGTGGGGAAAAGATGGAAAGTATGAATAGATATATGTAAAGTAGGCCATTTACTTTCTTAAAATGTAAGTAAAGTGCTTAGGGAGAAAGGATTTAAATAACAAGAATTTGTAACTGTTTGTTGGTTGTAAATTTATTTTCCAAACCAACAAGATGATTCAAGGCACACTATGAATGAAACATTACTTTTTAATAATAGGTTCAGCATGTAATGCAGTAACCCTTTCAGAACTGGTTTCCCTTGCTGAAAGATAACAGTGGAGACAGTGAGTTGTTCTTTCCTGAGGCTCCATCTATCATTCTACTGTTACGACTGTGGAAATCATGAGTCAACACAACTGGCTTTAGTTCGAGGGGATGATATTGATAAACAGATCATGTTTAGATAGACTATAAATCTCACACTATGCCTCACACAACAGACCAAAGCAAACAGGGGTGAACCAGTAAGTCATCCTAAGTGTGATGCATGTGGAGGTTGTTCAAAGAGGTTGCTGATTGTTGCTGATCTTAAAGCTTTTTTTCATTGATGATGGGACTCAAATCAACATTATTCTTTCCAACTTATCTTCGCTCATGTGTGGGCCCAAGAGAACACATGGCTTGGTTAGATGTTATTTACTTGTGTAATTCAGGATTTTGTTAATTTGAGATTCTAATCAGGTAATTTATTTTTAAGTGGGCTCTCACAGGCTATTTGTATTAATTTCCAAGGAGGTTTTGATGCTGATTGTGTATGTCACTTTTGGTAAAATATTCATGTCCTGGGACACTGAAGGAGGGAATGTACAAAGGGAATGTAGCCAGTGGAGTGAGCAGGAGGATCCATTAGGGAATGAGATCAAAATACCAGCACTCCTATTTCAGTTTTTATCTATCATAAATGATAATTTAAGCTTCATTAATATTTAATATGTAGATTGCATGGGGTCAATATGTGAGCTCGTCAAGAATAGCCCTTGAGATGCTCTAAGGCAATTCCTGTGCTGAGGACAGACAGACCCACTGTCATTCCTGCTTGTTTGTATACTAATGATAAATTGCCTTAAATAAAATCACGGATTTAAAAATACAAACAATATGAAAGTAAAAGCATAGAGAGCTTTAGCTTTAGTTCTTAGGCAACTATATTGGGAAATAAAAGCAATGATTGTCTAGTTTTAGCTGTCAAGAAGATAAGCAATTAGTTTTAAAATCACAAAGAAAATTTGTTGAAATTCTATGTCTGTTTTTAACAAGAAATAGTGTGTTAGTCAGTCATGGTTAATCATAATTATCCATATACATATGTTAAGTCTTTTTTATAAAGATTTATTTATTTATGCATACAGAATTGGGGTACAGGCAAGAGGTGCATGGGCTGTGAGAGACTTGACCAGAGATAGAGTGGGGAGCAGAACTGGCAGATCGAGGAAGTACACTGCTGACAGGAGCAGTGGGTGGGTTAGGAGAGGTCTGCTGGGCCATGTGGATCACCTCAGGGCAGGGATCGAACTCATGCTGAAGTGCCTTTAGCTTCTTAGTGCTGTGCTTTAACCTGCTGCACCACCAGGGAGGGCCAAGTCTTTTTTAATTGGCCATGCACTTAACCTCTTGGAAACAACATAGTTAGAAATACTTAGAATTTGTGTATCTGATAGTGGGTAATCCTGGATGGGAATACATGTTTCAGCAGGAATTTGCAGAATGTGAATTCATATCCTGAAAGAGCTGGCAAATACAAAATATCAGAAATAGGTGGATTTTGTGGTTTCATTGTACAATTGCTGCTCTGACCATGTGAGCCTTAATACTAAGTGTCTCGGTATTCTTACCACAACCTGGACCACTGTTCTTGTGTTCCACATGACTGAGAATGGTAGTGATGTGATGTTCTGCTGGTCAGGCATTTGAAATTGATAAGCAACAACTCTGTAAGCAGACTAACCATTTTAAGTTAATTTTCAGAAGGTAAAAGACTAGCTATGAAAGTCTAAATATCAGAGTGACCTATTCATAAGAGCTGACCTCTTCTATGTTGGGGAAAAAGACATTTTGGGGGGGAATTTTATATTTCTAATAATGGTCATCAACCTAGAGTCTCAAGAGTCTCATCCACCCAGAAGTTCTACTTTGTATCAGTGAAGCAAAAATTTATTGAATGCCTAGTAACTGAAAAGTGCTAGAAATAATTGATGCCATTTAATATTTTCTGTGTTAAGCTGTGGGCTAAACTTCTTACATATGTCACTGGGATTACTCTATACAACAATTTTTGAAGTAGAGCTTATGATTCCAATTACAGAAATAGGTAAATTGAGACACAAAGAGAGAAAGCATTTGCCCTAATTTTAAACAAGAACTCTTGGAACAACATCATATCTGTCTATATAATACTAATTAGTGCCCTTGATTGGTGAAAAATTATGGGGAAGGTGGTATGATGGGAAAAGAAGTAAAGATAAACTTTGGAAAGTGGGAGAACAGCAGTCTCTGTCTATGAACTGCTTTGTTATTGAAACTGCCTGGTACCTTGCCCTTGGATACCCCCACCTGTGTTATTTGACCTTCATTCAGCTCTAGACCCAGGGAGGGCATCACAGAGGATAATAGAAAATTTACTTAGCTGTATATCTACATCAGGATTGTGTCAGTCATACAGTTCTTTCCACTCTGACCATGATTTCAGGTCATCCAGTATCTGGTCTTCTGTTCAGGTCACTATGGCTGCTGCTCCTCTGCTCAGAATCTCTGAGATGAGTTATATGACATCTGTTGCCAGGTATCTGTTAGGCCAACTAGAGCATTCATGGGTCTTTGTTTACAGGTAATGGCAAGTTGAGGTCCAGGAGGCTATTGGAGTCCTCTCAGCTCTATCCCCTGCTTGGCTCTTGAGTAAACTCTTCAGGTCTCAGGTCTCTTTAAACAGATGACACTGGTGATGTTATATTTAACTAGAATTTCTTGAAAAGTTTGCTTGAAAAGTTGAGGTCATAGTACCTTGCTACCCTGTTTAGAAGTTTTCTTTTCAAGATGATCTTATTACTGTCCCTGAAGTCTTCCCTTTTGCTTTCCACAATTTGACTTCCTCCTCATGCTTGAGCCTCAATTAAAATTGGGCAGACTTTTTTTAAAGTTGTAGTATTTACTTAATATCTTCCCAATTTCCCATCTTAATTGTTTTCATTCTTTGACATTCAGTTTTTAAAATTGTTGTCTTTAATATGATCATTATTAGTATCTCAGTTCAATATGTTTTATTGTTTAAATAAAAGACAAGAAATAAAGGTAAAATTGTCTTTGTTTCCCTATTCAACATCTCTGGTCCTTTTGTCTCTAGAGATAATCCCATGTCATGAATTCAGATGATGATACTGTTTTTCATTGTAAATGTTCATCAGTAATGAATAATAACCAATGTTTATCGAACACTGAATATACATCTATCAGTATTTTCAGTTGTGCACATGTAGGCCTATCCTGACTTTGAAAGCAACCTTATGAAATAGGTATTATTACCTCTATCTTGATATTGAGATGTGAGAATTTAAATAATATCAGAAGGTCACATATCTAATAAATGGCAGGATTGAGAGTCAAAAGCAGGCATCTGATTCCAGAACCAGTGGGTTTAATCAAATAATAATGTTCTTTACTACTCAGTACATCACTATACAAATTTGTGCGGCATTGTTTAGAGTGATTTTTTAAAAGTTCAAATATGTATTAACAAATTCCCTCAACTTTCCCTCTCAGCATTGTACTTTTGCGATTCATATGAATCATTCATAATATTCATTGCTATGTAATATTTTCTTTAAAATATCCATACGAGTGTGTGGAGAAAAGGAGCTCTCATACACTGCTTGTGGGAAAGCAAATTGATCCAGCCACTATGGAAAGCTGTGGGGAGCTTCCTCGAACTACTAAAAATGGAGCAACCACATTACCCAGCAATTTACACTCCTAAGAATCTATCCAAAGACCACAAAAATGTTAATTCTAAAGGGTATCTGCACCCCTGCATTTATTGTGGCACTATTTATAATAGGTAAGATATGGAGACAACCCAGATGCCCAAAAATAGATGACTAGATCAAAAAGATGTGGTATATATACACAATGGAATACTATTCTGCAATCAAAAAGATAAAATCATGCTATTCCCAGAAACATGATTGTATCTGGAAGGGATCATGCTCAGAAGGAAAAAGAAAAATATTGGGTGGTTTCACTTATAGGTGTAATATTGGGGAACCAAATAAGGGATCAGGGGAAAAATAATAACAACAACAAAAAAATTGGCAGGCAACTATAAATCAGATCCACTGCAGTGGAGAGAGAGGGAGCAGGGTCAGAACAGGGGAAGGACTATGGCACAAGGGACTATGGTGATGGTGCATGGGTGAATTGGTGGTAGGAATGATATAGGGACTATACCTGAGAGGAGAAAACATGCATTGTACATAAATGAGCAGTAATGTAAAATATACATTAATAAATAATATTAAAAAATAAAATATCCATCATCATTTACTATATCATCTTTCACACAACTATAAGCTATGTTGCAATGAACTTTGTTATTCATGTATCCTTAAAATCCGTTGCTTTCCCTGCTGATTAAACTATGGCTCTTTTACCAGGATCTTTGTTGACTGTTAAGTTGAAGTATGAAGTGGTTCCTTGAAATAAAAATTCTTACCAATATTTGACTGATTAATAATACTTTAAAAATAATATAATGGCTTATTTTTGCATCATTTTGTGCCTTTTTCCACCTTAGTTGTAATCCCAGTGGGCTTCCCATCACCAAATCACCCATGTGCCATCACCATAGTCCAATGTATTTCCCTCCCCCCACTGTTTTTGATCCTATTCCCCACTCCACCTCATAAAATATCTCTGGTATATAGCTTTTCATTATTATAATGATTATATTTTTGTATTATTATTATGATTATATTTTTAATCCTTTGTTGAATTTGTCATTTTCAGGAGCTCACTTGTTAACAAGGAATTTAGCCTAATATGGTTGATGTGATATTGTGAAAAAATTAGAAATTAGGAAAAAGAGTGGATTTGAAATTTGTATGTGGTGTGGGATAGTGCCAGTGTCTTTACTACTCGTGTTAGCCATTCAGTAGGTTGACCTTTCTTTTGTATCACTGAAATGTGAATCCCTTTAAGTCTTTGTTTTGGTACCAGTATTGAAAAGTGGTTCATATGCCACCAAACCACTTTCATTGCTTCTTTTTCCACCTTATAAATATATATAGTATTTACTGGGCTATAAAAGTTTGCACTTTAATAACTATCACTTTAAAGATATAGAAAATCATATTTCTAATCTTGCTAATTATGGCATGAATATACTTCCTTACCACATGTGACATCAAGGCAGCCTTGCTTTTCTATATTTCAAGCTGCTTACCCTCAAATGGAGATGGCTCAGGTGGGAACATTTAATTACCTACCAGACTTTCTAGAATATTTTGTATTGTGACAACTGCAATCTTTTATTCATGGGGGAGCTTCACTAGAGTCAAAGTTTGGTTGTATCAACGCACTGTGATTTAATTCAGTTGTCCATTTGTTAGTTTTTGTGTCTATGGCTCTGCATGTATGTCTTAAAATAGATGACCCAGTAAGCCTGAGCTTTAACAAGAAGAAAAGTATTTACCACTAACAGTACAGCATCAATGACTAATGTTTGCCATGGAATTAGAACACCTGGTTCTTATTCTAACACTTAGTGGTTTGGTGAAATTGGACAATTTACTGTAAATCACTGATTTCATCATATTCTTAGATGATATATAATAATGTCTTGTAATTTAGTATAGTTAACTGAATGAATTTTTTTTAAATCTAAGATGCTTCTTAGACTCTTAAGTGAGTGATAAACCTGGTATACTAGTGATATATGTGAAAAACTCCTTGCAAATTTACTATAAATGGGCTCGCCTGGTATCTCATTACAAGCATTTCTATGAGATGAAAACTAGTGTGAAATGTGCAGAACGCTGTGCACAAGATAAATTCTGGCTACATGGTAAGTACTATACAATTATGATCCTGTTTTTTCAGAGACCACAAGACTAGGTCTTACAGTGATAAGAAGCTCTAGTCACTTTAAAACTTAAGAGCACTACTTCTTAATCTGTGAATCCAGATGTCTCTTCAGAAGAGGCCAAAGACAAGGAAAGGATTAAGTACACATCCCCTTTTGTACCCCACACATACAAAGTTGGTCACCAAGAGGATATAATCTTTTAGGGAATTACAGGTAATACAGAACAGCAGTTATTCTTTTCCCATGAAGAAAGGCTTGTGTGAATTGTTCTTCCATCTTTCCACAAAACTGAGAGTGTACAAATCTCCTGATATAAAGATTAAGGATGATTTACTAGAAAATGGTGAACCACTGAACTAATGAGCATTGAAAAAGAAAACCCCAGGGTACAATCTGCATGCCTACTTTTGGGATGACAAAGATGTGTGAGTCAGAGTCAACTGGAGGGGAGTAGGTATCTATATTAAGATTTTTAGCAATCACTGCTCCACTTCTAGAAGCCACCAATTAGGGAAACATAAGAGTAAGGTCTTCTTTATTTCTTGACATGTGGGGAAGATCCCTTAAGAAAAGCCTGAGGCAAGGAGGAAGGTGAGTCCCTATCAGGTACCCCACATCAAGAAGTTGTACAGGAGAAACCCTTGTAAGTTCTACCCAAGAATGTAAAAATGCCTCCAATGAGGAAGTCAGAATGTGAGATCGAAAGAAAAATCTAGCCAGACAGTAGTCCCCTAAGAAGAGAGCCCAGTTTCCCATAAGCATTCACTTACACAGTATTTCCCTTTCACTTCTTTATACTTGGTCCAATCCCAGGAAAATAATGACATCCAGAAAGCTGAGAATAACATGAAAGAGAAGATCCCATTCACTTCCTCGCCACCTCCTACTCCAAAAACACCTGTAATGTATCTTGAAATGTAGAGAAAAATAACTGAACTGTTGATGAGGTTAAAGTTTTTAAGTAGAGAGCACCAAAATCAGCCTAAAAATTCATGAAATTGGACTGAGTTATTACATCAGACTTTTGAAATGTAACAGGATTGGAGGCTTCAAAAGAAGATTTTATTCAAAAAAAAAAGAAACATTTTTATGGTTATACCACCATTGATACACTTTGAAGTCAGTTAAACTGGCCATTAATTATTCATTATAAATGTTGCTGTTCTTATAGGACTATATGTTCTGAGAAGTCATTTCTCCAGATGGATCTTGTGAGCTTTTTACTCTGTCTTGGCATAGGTCCAACTTTGTCTGCCTTCTATACGACTATGACTTAAATTTAATTTTTTCAATATACATTTATTGAACATTTAGTATACTAGATACTGAACTACTGAACCAGACTCTTAGGGTAATTAAACAAGCCAAACATTCAGTTCACATGACTTTACCTGGGATATGAACACTTTTTCTAAGCTTTTGAGAAACTGTACGAAATAAATTGTAGTCTTCACAACTAAATAGCATTTTGAACTGTCTGGTAGAAATACTGGTGACAGTGCATTTTGGATTTTCCAGGACAGCTTTGGTTTCCTATAATGTCATTCTTTTTCCCCAATAAAGTAAATTTATTCAATATGTAACTAAATGCAATTTATTTTTATGACTTTGTTAACACTTTTCATTTAAATTTATAAATGATGAAACATCCTGCTAGATTGCATGCTCCAACTTTTTATTTGAAAAATGTGGACACAATGCTGTAGATTTTTTAAGAAGCAAAATTAGATCTGGACTATGATGACAAAAATTTGAAAGTTATTGTTTCTTGGAAACCCAGCTTTCCTGGCTTGTATCTCTTGGCATTTGACATGGTTTCTGAAGGTATAACAAGCTGCAGCTAAAAAAACAGCTAGCCTGATGCCAAATTTAACCCACAGTGATGTGAAGTCTGCTGATTTTTAGAAGGTAATGAATTAATGCACCTTTACTCAGGTCACACTTCCTGCAAGATTAAATAAAAGATAGTGGAGGGAAAGAGGTGAAAGACAGAGAGACTTTGGGAGGGAGTGAGGAGACAGAGAGCAAGTTTGGAACATTCCCAGCTCTCATCTCAAAATAATCTCAAGGCCATTCAAGAAGCATGTTGAGGATAATAATCAGCTATTGTTTTTAGATTCCTTTCAGTTTTATTGTGGAAAAATTTAATTAAAATACATTTTTATTACCATTTTATGGCTTCTTTCTACTCTATCTACAGCTGTAATTTCCTGAACAGGAGATGTATGACATCCTGTGGGCATCCCTGGTAGCTTTTCAGCCATCAATTAATATCTTCTGAGTTAGTTTCATTTTTGCCAAAGGAATCCTTTTCTTATTAAGCATTCTTGCCACTGAAAATGAGTTGTTTTATATCTGACATACTGCATAGTTTTGGGTAAAATCCTTTAATTTTTAAAATCTCTTCCCGAATCCGATAGACTTAGAAAATAGAAACCTGGTAGTAACACATTTCTTTTAAAATGATTCCCTTTCATTTTCCCAGTATGATAGGCAGAATAATACCCTCCCAAGATGTTAATGTTGTAATCCCCAGAATTTGTGAATATCTTAACTTTCTTGGAAACAATGACTTTGAAATTATGATCAATGGAAGCACTTGGAAATGGGAAATAGTTTTGGATTAAATAAAAGTTGTGATATTATCACCATGGTCCTTACAAGCGCAAGAGGGACACATTGAGGTGAGAGACAGAGATGTGATGATGGAACAGAAGTCAGAGAGATGTGATGTGTAGATTTTGAAGGCAGCTGAAGAGACCACCAGCCAAAGAATGTGGGTCACCTCCATAAGCTGGACAAAGCAAGGAAACACCTTATTTTCTTAGAACCTCTAGAACACAGTCCTGCTGACACCTTGATTTAGCCAGGTGAAACTGGTGTAATACTTTTAAATTATGGGACTGATAATAAATATATGTTGCTTAAACCCACAATTTAAACAGCTATAGAAAATCAATACACCAAATAATTACAGACTTCTATACTTTAAGAGTTTAATATGGCCTTCAGAGTGTCAGTTTATGTATAGGTTGTGTACATAAGTGTATGGATTGAATCCTAAATTTATAGCTTTAATTTGCATTATTTAATAAAAGTATCCCATCCCTAAACTCTTTAATCTTTAATTGTAATGTAATTAAAGATGCAGTAATGGCAGCAAGTTTTTTACCTCTCTACATTTCCTTTCTAATCAGTGTCCTTTTCAGAACCAGTTTTCCCTGATTTTTAAACCACTGGACAGTCCCATTATAACTGGATGGTTCCATTACTACATGTTCTCTGGTCTAATATATACTTTTAAAGATTTATTTATGTATACAGAACTGGGGTACAGGCTAGAGGTGCAGGGGTGGTGAGAGGATTCACTAGAGACAGAGTGGGCACAAGAGGCGACTGAGGAAGTACACTGCTGAAGGGAGCAGTGGGAGGGTGAGGAGAGGTCTGCTGTATCAGGTGGGGGTCTGATGATCAGGGTGGGGATCTAACTCATGCTGAAGTGGCCTGAATTTCTTA
This sequence comes from Condylura cristata, assembly GCF_000260355.1. Lineage (NCBI taxonomy): Eukaryota > Metazoa > Chordata > Mammalia > Eulipotyphla > Talpidae > Condylura > Condylura cristata. The sequence goes on from NW_004567107.1 coordinate 30,195,555, forward strand.
GTGCTGTGCATTAACCCGCTGTGCCACCAGGGAGGACCCTAATTTTTTTTTTAATAATAGCTTATTTTTACATCATTTTGTACATTTTTTTTCATCTCAATTGTAATCTTTGTGGGTTTCCCATCACCAAGTAACCCATGAGCCATCACCATAGTCCAGTATACTTTCCTCTCCCCACTGTTTTTGACCCCATTTCCCACTCTACTCCCACAAAATGTCTCTGGTATTTAGCTGTTCATTGTTATTATTATTATGGTCCATTATGCTCCTGCTTTGAGCAAAACCATCCAATATTTTCTTTTCTTTCTGGCTTATCTCACTAAGCATGATCTTTTTCAGCTCCATCTATGTTGTTGCAAAGATGTGTTTATTTTTTTTTGGTTGCTGAGTAATATTCCATTGTGTATATGTACCACATCTTTTTAATCCAGTCATCTACTTCTGGGCATCTGGGCTGCTTCCATGTTTTTCCAATTGTAAATAAAGCAGCAACAAACACAGGGGTGCAGGAATCAGTTTTGATTCAGTGTTTTTGTGTCTTTTGGGTAGATACCTAGGAGTGGGATTGCTGGGTCATAGGGAAGCTCCATGTTTAGCAGTTGAGAAACCTCCAAACAGTTTTCTATAGTGGTTGTACTAGTTTGCATTCCCACCAGCAGCGCAGAAGAGTTCTTTTTTCTCCACATCCTTGCAACCATTTGTTGTTGCTAGTTGTTTGAAGATGTGCCATTCTCGCTGGTGTGAGATAGTATCTCATTGTGGTTTTAATTTGCATCTCCCACATTACAAGGGATGTTGAACATTTTTTCATATGCTTGTTGGCCATCTGCTTTTCCTCTTTGGAGAAGTGTCTTTTAGCTCTTCTGCCCATTTTTTGATGTGGTTGTTTATTTTTGTTGAGTTTCATCTTTCTCCATATATCTTTGTGATCAATCCTTTATCACTAGTTTTGTGTGAAAAATTTTTTTTCCCAATCAGTGGGATGTCTGTTTGTCTTTTGTAATGTCTCTTTTGCTGCACAGAAGCTCTTTAACTTGATGTAGTCCCATCTATTTATCCTTGCCTTCACTATTGTTGCATTGGGTGCTCTGTCTTTAAAGATGTTGCTGAAGTGTATGTCATGTAGTGTTTGGCCCATCTTTGCTTCCAGGTATTTTATGGTTTCTGTTCTTATGTCTAGGTCTTTAATCCACTTCGAGTTGATTTTTGTGTATGGTGAGAGGTAGTGATCTAGTTTCATTTTTTTGCATATAGCTTCACAGTTTTCTCAGCACTATTTGCTGAAGAAAATTTCTTTGTTCCATTGTATCTTCTTAGCTCCTTTGTCAAAAATTAGCTGTCCATAAACCTGTGGGCTTATATATGGGTTTTCTATTTGAATCACTGGTCTCTATATCTATTCTTGTTCCAATGCCATGCAGTTTTGATTATTATGGCTTTGTAGTATAGCTTGAAGTTTGGGATTGTAATACCTCCATTCTGTTTTTTCTTAGTCATGAAAGTTTTGGCTACTCGAGGTCTTTTTTTGTTCCATATGAATCTCATCAATATTTTTTTATTTCTCTGAAGAATGTCATTGAGATTTTTATGGGGATAGCATTAAATCTGTATATTGCTTTTGGCAGGATGGCCATTTTGATGATGTTAATTCTCCCAATCCATGAGCAGCAGATGTATTTTCATTTCATGGTGTCTTGTATTTCTTTTAACAGTGTTTTATAATTTTCTTTGTAAAGGTCTTTTACTTTTTTTGTTAGGTTGATTTCCAGGTATTTGATTCTTTCTGTTTTAATTGAAAAGGGGATTTTTTTTTCTGCTTCTTCTGATTGGTTGTTTGTGTATGGGAAGGCCTCTGACTTTTGTGTGTTGATTTTATATCCTGCTACCTTGCTAAAGTTGAAGTTTTGATTAGTTTCTCTGGAGAGTTTAGGGTTTTCCATGTATATTAACATATCATCTGCAAATAAGGATAGTTTTTACTTCTTCTTTCCCTATTTGGATTCCTTTTATGTTTTTTCCTGTCTTATTGCTCTGGCTAGAACTTCCAATGTTATGTTGAAGAGCAGTGAACACCCTTATCCTGTTCCTGATCTCAAAGGAAAGGCTTTCAGCTTTTCTCCGTTGAGGATGATATGGGCTGTGGGTTTGTCACATATGGCTTTTATCATGTTGAGGTACGTTCCTTGTGTTCTGAGGATTTCGAGGGCCTTAAACATAAATGGGTGTTGAAATTTTGCATCTATTGGTATGATTGTGGTTTTTATTCTGTCAGTTGATGTGATGGATTACATTAATTGATTTTCTGATGTTGAACCATCCTTGTGCTCCTGGGATAAAACCCACTTGGTCGTGGTGTATTATTCTTTTAATGCATTGTTGGATTCTGTTAGCTAAGATTTTGTTGAGAATTTTTGCATTGGTGTTCATTAGGGAGATTGGTCTGAAATTTTCTTTTTTTTGTGTGTGTTTTCTTTGTTAGGTTTTGGTATTAGTGTGATGTTGGCTTCATAGAAGGTTTGTAGTCATTTCCCTTCTTTTTCAATTTTTTGGATGAGTCTGTGTAGAATAGGCACTAGTTCTTTTCTGAATGTGTGGTAAAATTCATTTGGAAATCCATCTGGTCCTGGGCTTTTATTTTTGGGGAGGTTTTTGATTACTTCTTCAGTTTCCTTGCTTGTATTTGGCCTGTTCTATTTCTTCTTTACCTAGCTTTGGGTGGTTGTATAGAGTTGTAGGAATTTGTCCTTTTCTGCGTAATCATCGAATTTGTTTGCATTTAATTGTTCATAATATTCTCTAATTATTTTGATTTCTGCTGGATCTGTTGTGATTTCTCCTCTTTCGTTTATGATTCTGTTTATTTGTGCTTTCTCTTGTTTTTTCTTTGTGAGCCTGATTAGTGGCCTGTCTATCTTGTTTATTTTTTTTTGAAGAACCAACTTTTGGTTCATTGATTTTTTTTTGGACTGTTTTCCTAACTCCATTTCATTTATTTCTGATTTGACTTTTATTATTTCTTGTCTTCTGCTGGCTTTTGGGTTATTTTGTTGTTCTTTTTCCATTTCTTAAAATTAAGGTGGGACATTAGGATGTTTCTTTGAGTTATTCTTGTTTCTTTATGTGAACTTGTATTGCTATATACTTTCCTCTTATAACTGCTTTTAATGTGTCCCAGATGTTTTCGAGACTTGTTTTGTCATTGTCATTCTTCTCCCAGTATTTTTTAAATTTCTTCTTTTATCCCCTAATTGATTCAACAGTCTTCCAGTAGTGTGGGTTTCAGTCTCCACGTGGTAGGTGGGTTTCTTGCCTTCTTCATATGGTTTATTTCTAGTTTGATTCCTTCATGGTCGGAGAAAATAGTTGGTATGATTGCAATCTTAATGTATCTATTGATATTTATCTTGTGATCCAGTATGTGGTTAATCCTAGAGAATGACCCATGTGGATTTGAGAAAAATGTGCACTTAGATTTTCTGGGGTGTAATATTCTATAGATGTCCATTAGACCAATGTTGTCCAGGTCCTTGTTCAGAGCTTTAGTGTCTTTGCTTATTTTTTGTCTTGCTGATCTGTCCATTGTGGAGAGTGGTCTGTTGAAGTCTCCTACTATGTATGTATTCTTTCTGATATACATTTTCATAGATGACAGTAGTTTCCTAACATATTTTGGTGCTCCTTCATTTGGTGCATATATGTTGATGATTGTTATTTCTTCTTGTTGTATTGTCCCCTTAATCATAATGTGGTGGCCTTCTGTGTATCTTTTACCATTTTCTAGTTTGAAGTCTATTTTGTCTGATATAAGGATAGCTGTTCTGCCTTCTTTTTTGGTCCATTTGCTTGTAGGATTGTTTTCCATCCTTTTATTTTCAGCCTGTTTTTATCTTTTGTAGTTAGATGTGTTTCCTGCAGACAGCAGAACTTTGGGTTTTGTTTTTTAATCCATCCTGATACTGTGACTTTTTACTGATGTGTTTAAGTCATTTACATATAAAGATAATATTGATATACTGGCACCTACACTTGCATTTTGGTCCTTTTGTATTATTATTCCTTGTTTTGAGCTGTTCTTGTTCATTCTTCTGTTGGATTTGGTTTGAGAGTTTCTTGTATTTTTTGGAGTGGGGGTTTAGTCATGACAAAATTGTGGAGCTTCTGTTTGTCTGAAAATATCCTTATTCTTTCTTCGTAGAGGAAGGAGAGCTTTGCAGGTAGAGTATCCTTGATTGGCATTTGATGCTTTGGAGTTTGTTGAGTACGTCCCTCCACTCTCTTCTTGCCCATAGTGTTTGTTTTTTCAGAGAAGTCTGGTGTCAGCCTGACCGGTATCCCTTTATAGGTTGTTTCTTCCTTCTTGTCGTTCTCATTATCTTTTCCGTGTCTTGTATTCTTGGTAGTTTTACTATAATATGTCTTGCTATATTTCTTCTGTCATCATGGTAGTTTGGTGTTCTTCTTGCTTCTTGGATGTCTACTTTCATCTCCTTCATATTAGGGAAGTCTTCTTCTATTATCTCTGTGAATATTTTCTCTGTTCCTTGGCCTTCTCTTCACCTTTTGGGACACAGATAACTCTGATTTTTCCTTTCCTAATGATGTCAGATAGCTCTTGAACTGTTTCTTCATTCCTTTTCTTTTTACTTCTCTTTTTATTTTTTAAATTCTCTTTGTTTCTGTGTCTTCAAGGGTGCTGATTCGTTCTTCCATTTCATCTATTCGGTTTTTATTAGATTCGTTCTTCCATTTCATATATTGTTTTTATTATTTCCCCCAGCATTCTTTATCTCCTCTAGTGACCTTTTCATCACTTACATTTCTTCTATTTCCTTTTTTAACGTCTGTTTTTCTTTCTTCAGTTCATTGATTGCTTGTCTCATATCTTTTTTTTCTTTTTCATTTCTTTCATTATTTCCTTGTTTGCAGTCTTCAATTCCTTGAAGGCTTGCCTCATAACATCTTTTCCTTCTCATCTTCTCTTTGTTTATCATAATGATTCTGAATTCTCTATCTCATAGGCTAAGTAGTTCTATTTCTTTGGTGCTTTCTGGTGATTGATCTTTTTGTGGTGAATTTTTCCCCTGTGGACTTGCTTGGGTATTTGTTTGCCTTCTTTTCCCTGTTGTGTAATTTCTAACACTTTCTATTTCTGAGACATGGTGTTGCTATTATTGACTGGCTTTTTTTTTTTGGATGTTCTTTCTGGGATGGCAGATGGATTTCCAGACACTACAGTTGTGGAGGGTATTCTAAATTTTGCTATTTTTTCAGCCCCCACTATGTGTAATTGTGTCTGTCATCTCAGAGGGTAACAGTCAGGGGTCTGTTGTGGTAGTCAGCCTCTTCCAGTAACACATTGAGTCCTTGTTTCTGGAAGGTGCCTGTTGATCTTTGTAGTCTTTGGATGTCCCAGGTTTCCTCTATGTTTGGGAGTGTGCAGAGAGGGTATGACGTGTTAGAAGTGTTGTAGGTCTGCCTGGAGCTGGGCCTATGGTTGAATTAGTGGCATTTTAACTTTTAAGTAACTGAGCATTTCTGGCTCACAAGCCTTCAGGCCTCTGCTGTGGGGGCAGATTGCACCCCCCCACCACCACTACCACAGGAATGCAGGGGAGTGCTAGAGGGCTTCAATCCTCCCCACTGACCAGGTTGTCAGTCCTCCCTCTGGGCTTCCAGGGCTGGTTGTGCCTACTCCAAACAGTCTCCCCCTGAGCAGTGTCTCCCCACTGCCTGAGGTCCTCTCACAGAGCCCAGCTGTATCTCTTTAATTCCAGGGTTTTACTACAGTTTTTGTGGGTAGATACAGTAAGCAGGTAGACCCTTTAGCAAGTCTCCTCATTTGAGGCACTTCCTAGGGCCTCTGTATGTCAAATGTGCCATTGAAGATTGTTAAAGTTACTGCATTTTCTCAGGGTTGGGCCTGTGGTTGAGTCCTATCTAACTGTTTTTTTTTTTTTTTCTTATCCCCTCCGTTACCTCTGGTGCTTTGTGATTCTTGCTGACCATGCCATAAAAATGGCAGCAAGACCTGATCACGCCCTAATGTTGCCAAGTCTCTGTTCTCTGTTGGGGGGGGGCAGAAGATACCAGTAGGGCTAGAGGTGCCCCAATTTCCAATTCCTCTTCTCTACCTCCCATGCTCTAAGTACCCATTCAGCAGTTTTGTTTTTTTTTTTCCCACTCGCTCCCCCCGCCCCAACCCCCCTGCAGTTTGGGATCTACTCACCTAGTTGCGTTGTCCAGGACTTTATTAGGGCTGCTGGAGCAAAGAACAGCAACACATCTGCAATGTATACTAGCATCTGGGTGCAGGAGCACTCCTGGATCTTAGCTGCCACAATTTAGTTTCCTATCCCGAGCTGAGTTGTCTCAGTTTATCTCCAGGGCTGTAGTAGGGCTGGGGCAAAAAGCCACCACCTTAAGTCTCCCTCTGCAGTGCTTCTGGAGGACCCTCATTTTAATGAAATTGGTCATTAAGTGGAAACCCAAGCCAGGTAGGAATTCGTGAATTTTATAAGAGTTGATAGAATAGGAAGGAGAAATGGCTTCCTTTTATATTTGGAGGATTTACTTTGAAAGTTATAAGAATTATAACTATTATAATAAGAATTGTAAGAGTAAAATCTGCCAAGATCACTTTGATGTTGTACTTCATGGTAAATATTCTAAAACATTCTCAAAGAACACCTCTTTGGAACAATTATCAGTTAGCATCTCAGACAAGAATCTTAGTGTGATTCAGTCAACAACTTCACTAATATGAAGCTATAAATCACTGTAAATCTGGGTTCTGTGTGTATAGATGCTAGCTTTAGTTTTTCATGTACTTTATTTTACTTGGCATGCATGTTTCATATAATCTTTATTGCTCTGTAACAAATGAAGTTTAAACAACTCTTTGCCTAGGTTTTTTGGTCACTCAACCCAGGTGAATAGAAAAGAAAGAAGAGAATTTGTGACTGCCTTTTTTTTCTTTGTAGTTTTGAAAAGCTGTAGAGGCTTTGAATTAAGACAGCACCTTTGTTACTAGTTCAATTGTGATAGAGACAAAAACACTCTAGGGAGTTTGTACTGATCTGGTAACTTTCAAGCTGTAGTTTTCAGGTCCTTTATTAGTGAGAAGCAATATTCCATGAAGACTTTTAACCCAGGTTTATATAGCAAGATATTGATTTTTTTAATAGCAGTATTCACACAGCATTTGGTTTTTGAGAGAGAGAGAGAGAGAGAGAGAGAAAGAGAGTGTGTGTGTGTGTGTGTGTGTGTGTGTGTGTATGTATGTAAGAGAAGGGGAGGAGGGAAGGGGAAGGGGAATTAAAAAGAGAAAATATTATTTTCAGAGGAACCTAATACTAGTTTTGCATCCTGGTTCCTAACTTGCTCTCCATGGTCAATGTGCACCACCCAGTATTCAATGCCTGCTATATGTTGTTAACTTTTATAGACAATGACCCAAACCCAAACTTTCCTCTCAAAATCCCTTTAGATGATAAAATTTCTTATATGAAATCACACTTTCCACACTGAATTGGACTAGAAATAAGTGCATGACACAGAAAACAGCTACTTAAAAATTAGGTACAGGGAATTCTGGCTACTTCTGAATTGCTATGGCTAAAACTTCAAATTAATTGAGGGAAAATGATGTTCATTACTTTTCTCTTTGTGAAAAAATGTCAGACATTTACTTGTTTGCTCTAGATCAACGTACCACATTTTCCCATTTCTGCTCAACATTGCAATTACAGCCTACATAGGGACATCCACTGAGAAGAAAAGAATGAAAGATGAGAGGAAGGGGGAGTTGAAAGTTACTTCTCACCTCATTTTATTTATATAACACTGGCAGTAGATCCATCTCCCTTTTAACTCCAGCTCCTGGCAGATGACCCTCTCATTCAGTTCCATCAGCAACTGTTGTAGATCTTGCCTCCCCACCCCATTACATATTCCTGGCATGGGGATGTCAATAAAACCACTTGTGCTTATTTTGTCCCCATGCATATATTTTATGTTTTCTGCCGTTGCTAATGTGTGTGTTGCTTTGTGGCCTCCTGTTAAGTTTCTCAACACTAATAACAAATCTGCAACCATTTTCCTATATTAGACTTCTTTTATTTGAACTACTTAAGTTGACTTACATTTTCCTTGTTAGAACTAGACTGATAAATTTTATCTTTAGTATCAAGATTGGCCCTCAGAACAAGCTGTCTAGAACAAATTCTAGGTTTAGATTGCTTGTTTCTTTAAGCTTGAATGCAGTGTAGATCTCATTCAGGTGTAAAATGGGATACTGTAATTAATTTGTCTCATCAAGTGGCATCACAATTGTTCAAATTATAAACAATTTGGGATGATATACTAGGTGAACACTCTGCTTTAGGAAAATTCATTGCCACTATATTTCCCTATAAAATTGTGATGGCTGCTTCTGATTGTATTGGACTGCTTGCTAAATAAAAGTGATCAACCTAGAACTTTATAGGGTCTTAGCTCAATGGACAGCCAGAGGATCAGAAGGCTACTATGGTATTCTTAGAATTTTTCATAACAGGTTGGAAACCATGGTTGAGGATCAGTGACACATACAGTCTGCAGTTACTGTACAAGTTGAAAACAGTATTTATTATGTAATTATTAAGGCATTACTTTTAAAGTGTAGAATCATGAGAGTTTGGGTGGGGCATATTTGATCAAACACAGTTGAATTTGAGATCAGTAAGCATGACATGTCCCCAGAAAATGCAACTCTCTGATGAGGTTAGTTTTCCCAAACTTAAAGAGTCTATAATTTATTGATCTGAAATATCTGTCTTGAAAGGCCATGGTTATTATCACATTTGTGTTTAACTTGCCTATGTATCTTAGGTTAAAATTTTAAAAAAGGTTGAGAATTTAAATCTACTTAATCAAGTAGTCATTCCAATTATAGCTGTTTCAGGTGTGATATATTTCTTAGAGCAAGTTAACACAGCCCAAGGCTCCTATTATGCAACTATTGATCTGGTAAATATCTTACTTCCCTTTATGAAAGAAGAAGAAGAAACAAGTCATTTTATTTGGAAGGGGCAGTCATATGCTTTGTCTATTACCTCAAACTTATGCCAGTTGTACTATTTATAAACCTAGTATGGAGGCATTGGTTCTTGTTAGCAGGAAATTGCAAGAATTGTGTATTAGTGAGAGAAAAGAACCCCAGTGGCTTAATATTTCAGTGGAATATTTTCAGTTTAATGGGATTATGCCTATCATTTCTTACCATGAAAAAGAAGAGGTATAGTAAACTTGCTGGGTCTTCATAGTATTTTGAGGAAACAGAAACCATAAATCATATGGGGCATTTTCTGAGTAGTTCATATGAACACTGTTTTATTATTATTATTATTCATCAGAAGAGAAATAGAAAACTCTTCTGCAGATTTGGACTGTTATACAAATACTAATCCTGTTATTTGAAAGACATGGTCTTACAGACACTATTATATTGCAACAACTAACAATGTTCCATTAAACATCTAATAGGTTGATAAAATATCACAATATATAGGGCCCTCCCTGGTGGCACAGTAGGTTAAAGCACAGCACTAAGAAGCTTAAACCACTTCCACATGAGTTCAATTCCACATGAGTTCAATTCCCGCCTGCCCCGGAGGTGACCCACATGGTGTGGCAGATCTCTCCTGACCTGCCCACTGCTCCCCTCAGCAGTGTACTTTGTCGATCTGCCTGTTCTGCTCCCCACTCTGTCCCTGGTGAATCCTCTCACCCTCTGCATCTCTGGCCTGTGCCCCACTTCTGTATGAATAAATAAATCTTTAAAATAATATATCACAATATAGGCTTTTATGGTTTTGGAGCAAAGTCCTATCTTTATCTTTCTTTGCTGGTTCAATGGGATTACCACTGGGCTCTAGAAATTGACTGTTTGACCATGGGACATCAGCTGACTATGACTTCTGGACCAGGTTGATGCAAGAAATATAAATGCTGGAGACACAAACATGGTATAAGTTATTTTGATTTTAGTTCAATCTGTTATTTCTAGTGGTGCTGATTAAGCTTGTTGATTTTCTCTGGTGTTCCATGAAGATGAAGCTCTTTCACATCACACAATGCCTTCCCTAAAATGGTGTCTTCTTGTCTCTTTTACATATTTTTTCTCCCACAATCCAACCATCCTGTCACTTGCATTTCCCTAGGTGACTGCTGCTGTTTCATTTCTCCATGCCTTTGCCAGATCCTAGAAAATCAGTACCTCTGAATTCTAACTTCTTTTTTCAAGTCTCAGTTCAAGTGTATCTTGCAGCTCGCCACTTTTTCAGACATCTGTTCTTCTACACAGTTACTCACTGTTCTTTGTACCCAAACTCTTTTTCTGTATATTTACATGCCTGTGTGCCCATGCAAAACACCATGAGCTCTTTGAAGAGAAGGGATTAGTCATCTGTATCTTGCACATAGATGATACAAGTATTTGATGAATGAATCATTGGGAAAAAAAAAAAGAATAGTGATGGGTGGTATTTGTACTGGATATTCCTTAAATTCAACCCATTTTCTTCTTGGTAGCAATGTAACTGTTTTCAGTCATCAAAAGCGATTTGACAACAAAAAATATTAACTAAGCCAATGGTCATAGTCTGCCTTCTATATAAAGAAGCTCATTTGAAATGCATCTGTACATCACTTGGACCCTCCAACTGGATAAAGAAAATAGAACATTCTGCCAGCAGCTTGCATATTTTGTAGAAGCTTATTTTCCAACCCATAGAATATTGGCCATAATCCCAATGAACAAATGTTGATCAGACTGCAGGAGGGCAGGCTGTGAAAATGGAGTAAACAACAGCTCTCTAACATGTTGGAATATAACATATTTAATATCTTTGGAACTTACATTAACAATCATTCTAGATTATTGAGCAAGCCTTCATTTTCTATTTACTGGAGCACTGAAATTGCCTTCAGGAGATTGAAGCTACTGTTCTGGCAAAACAGCTCAATCATGCTGGCCCTTCATTAGTGACATAACCATAGTTGTGCTCTCTAGGAATTCTTCCTCCTTTCTCCAAATCTAATGTATCATGAGTGTTTCTCTTGGGTAAGAGGTAAAAATGATTTATAGAAACCTTTGAAGGCTGGGAGCCCAGTTTTCTACTATTTGAATGATGATTTATATTTCGTTATGATCCTGAATTACTGCATTGTGAGAAGGTTTCCTATTTTGTGGTTGTACTTTTTTCAAGCCAACCAGCATTAAACCTATTTCATTAGTGGGATGGATTTTCACCACCACTGCTTCTAATCACTAACAGGCAGGGGCAAGATTGGAGGTTCAAAAGACTTTCCTCCCTCCTCTTCTGTGCAGCCACTCCAGGTAGAACACAAGTAAAAAAAATGCTGCATGGAGGCCTGCTTCAGAATAGCCTGTCCGGCCTCTAATACTCATCAGCATTTCTACGATCCAATTGAAAAGTGTGTTTTGGCAATGCCTGGGGGAGAATGGATGAATGACTGCTGGCAACATTTCTAGAGTCAAGAAAGATACAGCCTAGTGCCTTAGGCAAAGAGCATTAAAAGGAAGAGCTCTGTTGTCACATGCTTCAAAGTATTTTTGCCTGAAGCATATAAGAAAAGGGTCTATGTTGAAGAGACATGAGATGGGAGGAAGGGTTGCCTTTCCTTCCAGGTAGCTGAGAAAGGCAGAAGTGTTCACTATTTAGGCAATAATATCTTTGTGGTCAAAATCAAAAAGTATGAAGTTATTCGTACTAACTGCAGTGGCTGAATACTGCTCTTTCCGCTATATGCTATTTTTATTCTAATCAAAATATTTTATCCTCAGTATCAGTAATCCATATCTCAAAATAATTGTAGGGAATTCAATTGTATCAGTGTTTCCCAGCCTGTATTCCTTAAAGTGAGTATTTCGGAAGATACAAGTCTCAATTTAAAATAAGTTTAAGAGCAATGATTTACTGTCTTTTGTATTAATTCCTATGCTACATCCAAGTTTATTCTTTTAAAACTCTGAAAGTCACAACTTAGTGGGTAAAATTTAATCACAGGGCTAAAAGAATAAATCAGCTGTACTGTGTTCCTTCTAGAAGTTTTAAACATTTGTTGAAATTTTACTTTACCTTATTTTATATTCTTCTAGACACTTTAGACTAGAACCATTCCCTGGCATTTTCCAGATTCTAGAGTCAGCCTCTATTCCTTGGACTGTGGCCTCGGGCCACTCTGACTTTTGCTTTTTCTGACACATCATATTCTCTAAGCTTGACTTTGCTGTCTTTGTTGAAATATACATTCCATCTCGAGATCATTAATTAAAGCACATCTGTGAAGTTCCTCTGGCCATCTGGATTGTAGGGAGACATAAAAACCCAGGTTTGTGATTTAAGACGTAGATACTTGTGGGGGTCGTTATTCTGCCTACCATAGTCTTACTCATTGAAACTCACAATGCTTGCAGTTTAGCATCTTCCTTTTAATTGTCTTGGAAACTGTGTAGGCACGTGCAAGGAGACAATGCTTTCTCAGCCTGTAGCACCAAGGATTATATCATTTTGGACTTGAATATGTGTGAGAAATAAGATTTTGGAGTTCATTTTTTGTAACTTAACCTAGTTAATATAATATCAATTCTTTACCTGACCCCCTAAGCACATGTTGTACACATGAAACTTCTTGGTAAACCACTAAGAAGAGACAAGTTACTTTGTTTCCATAGAGATGATAGAAAGCTTAAACCAATAGGAAAATCTATAAGGAAGATAGAAAAATCATGGGATTTGGATCAGATAAACTGTATCCTAGTTCTAGCTTCATGTTTATTCAACTTTTCTATAAACTTTATTATTTGAATGCATAAAGCATTATTTAACTTTTGAAAGTATCATTTCTACCTAGAAAAGTGATTCATAGTGTATGGAAACACTCTTAAAATCAATTGTGATAGCCTTGTAAAGACATATAAAATTTTATTTGCTCTCAGAAACTGTTTACTGTGTAACGTGTGATGAAATTTATTGCTTGTCCTTTTTCCTCATCCTTTTAAGTCCTTTGATTAAAATCTATTTTGATTAGATAAAACATCTCTGAGAATTGATTTATGATAAATGGCTGTTTCCGCCATTACTTGGATTGGACGATACCAGTTAAGAGGTGGAGAGAAAGTTGGATAAGTAGGTAGTTCTGAAAGGGAAAGCCATGCTGGTACACAGTGCTGGTAGGCTGTCAGTAACTCTCAACCTGAGAGTAACTGGCAGACTTTGGAGCTATTCCTATGAGGCACTTTCTGTTGAGGTGAAGGTGGCAATGACTTTGTGGTAGAGGGAAGAGAAGTTTATGGTGGCTGGACATCCTGTTTTCGAGAAACTGTGATAACAAAGGTTGGAGCAGATCCTGATATCACTGCAGAATGAGGGAAGAGAGAGAGAACCTGTATTTTGGTGGAAGAGTTTCCTATTTTGAAATCTCCCTATGGCCACCTTAAGTGCCTGTGAGCAGTAGCCATTGCGGGAGGCCCCTCTCGATGTAGAAGCATGTTCCACTCTAGCCTCTCCAGGCCCCGCGTTCATTAGCAGCTCCTAAGAGAAGAACCTGTCTGCTCACTTGTCAAGTCCACTTAAAGTATAAAAAGATTTGAAGGCAGTGGCAGAGTCTGTCCTTTCTCAGTAAAGATATTTTTCATTCCTGTCATCTTTATTTTATTTTGTTTTTCAGTGCATTCAGAAGCTAAGTACAGATAGTAGAAAAATGGGCTTTGGAGTCAGATGGCCCCAGAGCTCAGTCTTGCCTCCATTAAATTACTTGTGCTGGTAACATACCTAAAGCATTTTGAAGAGGTTTAAACACTATTTCCACTTAGGCACACTATACATAATCAGAATGGACCTAATGATGAAGTAGTTATACATATCAAAAATTCAGTGAGTCATGATTTTTTTTTTCTGGTTACTTGTAACTTACTAGAGAAATAAGATTCAAATTTAGTATAGTACATTCAGAGAAGGTGAGCCTGAGGGCAAAGATCTAGGTGTTATTTACAGATATGTTGAGGAAGAGTGTTGAGTGTTGGGTGGGTTTCCCCAGTGCCCCATTGTCTGTATTCTCTCTTCTCCATAGGCCCAAACAGGATGAATAGTTATACATGTGGAATGGAATCCTATGCAGCTTTTTCATTCCTTTTAAGGGGCCACCACACATGCGTGAAATCTACTTATAAGAGGGACTCAGGGTATACATTTTACTTTTTTTGCTTTATTTTGATGAGAAAGATGAAACCTGGGAATGACTGCTCTAAATGTTGTATAGTTTAGTGAAACTAAATTCTGGCTAAATTTAGTGTACCACATCAATTTGCTATACAGTCACCCATACTGTTTTCCTTCTATTGAATTACTGTGGCAGATTGAGGAGGAACATACATTATTTGATACTCCTTTCATTAGGAGGGATTGATTTATCTGGGTGACTTTTGATTTCCTTGACCAATGGCATATGACAAAAATTATGTTATTCAAGTGTCAGAAGTTTATTAAATAGAACTGGCAGCTTCTGCATTGCTTTCTTGGAGACCAATTGCTGGGTAAGAAGGAAGTATACCTTAGAACTATCATGTTATGGAAAAATCTCAGGTGACGTAAATACGTCCTGAAAAATAAGATACTATGTGGGGTGGGAAAAGAGAGAAAGAGGGGGTGAGGCAGGGAACAAAGAAGAGAGAGAGAAGGAGAGACAGAGAAATATAAGAGAGAATGGGAGGAGAGATAATATAAAGAAATCCTAAAGCTTTGAATATACAATAAAGAAACCATCTTGAAAATGGAATCTCCTGTCCCAGCCACTCTAGCTCATGCTAGACCAACCACTTAGTCAAGTTCATTTTTTTTTTAAAAGATTTATTTATTTATTCATACAGAACTGGGGTACAGGCCAGATTTGCGGAGGGTGAGAGGATTCACCAGAAACAGAGCGGGGAGCAGAACAGGCAGATCTACGAAGTACACTGCTGAGGGGAGCAGTGGGTGGGTCAGGAGAAGTCTGCCATGCCATGTGGATCTCCTCCGGGGCAGGACAGGTGGGGGATCGAACTCATGTGGAATTGGCTTAAGCTTCTTTAGTGCAGTGCTTTAACCCACTGTGCACCAGGGAGGGCCTTAGCAAAGTTCATTGTAAGTGTTGAACCACAAAATTATGAACAACTGCAGTTATGTAGCCATAGATAATCTGATAAATTGGTTTTATATCCAGATGTCAGTAATTTTATTTAATATTTTTTAACATTAGGTTTGTTTTTATTCTTATTCTTTAGGCATGGTTATTTCACTTGAAGTGAAATGTCAGTCCAAGTAGTCAGGAGGTTGATGTGTCTTCAGGCACTTGAGGTGGTAGCAAGGAGACTAGCTGTAGAGTCTAATGAGGTCTGAGTTGCTGAGAGGGGGACACAGGAGCTGAGAGGGTCTAGTAGCTGTCCTCTGTCCTGCACTCCACTGCCACTACATCAAGGGATGCTATGGCCTGAGGGTTCTGGTGTGTGCTCTGCTAACACTGTGGTCACTTCCAAGAATGACAGATTTCCCCAGGACAGAAAAAAATGTTCCTGCTCATTTTGTTCCTATAAAAAATACAGAGAAGAACTGAACCTGGGTGCTCAGTGAGTGGTTCATCTCCAGAATGAAAGGACTCATCTTGTACACAGGCAGTTTCTCTTGTGATTCAGAAGTCTGATGTTGACATGGGATACCTCTCCCCAGCTGAACAGTAGGTTTGATCTAATGTCACATCTTATCAGAAAGATTTAATTTTCAGGCCCTCCATGGTGGTGCAGCGTGTTAAAGCATAGCACTAAGAAGCTAAAGCCACTTCAGCATGAGTTCGATCCCTGACCCAGCGGTGACCCACATGGTGGGGCAGACCTCTCCTGACCCACCCACTGCTCCCCTCAGCAGTGTACTTCATCATCTGGTCTGTTCTGCTCCCCAGTCTGTCTCTGGTGAATCCTCCCACTGCCCCTGAACCTCTGGGCTGTATCCCAGTTCTGAATGTATAAATAAATAAATAAATTTTAAAAAAAAAGATGCAATTTTCTTTTCCTCCTCTACCTCCTGCCCCACCTCATTTTCTGGAAGTTTGTCTCTGTCTCTGTGGGACCATTACTCAGCTCACAAGGGAGACGTCGTGCCTGTCAACTTGGAACCATCCTCTGTGAGCTCAACAAACTCCATGCCCACCACACTTCCATTCTCTTTTCTCTTCTTTTTCTTTCTTTCTTCTCAGAGGACCGCTTTGCCCATTTCTCTTCAGAATGCAGCACAGTGTGGTTATATCAGTTGTTTGCAGCTCCTTCAATGCAGTAGAAACACCCAGGAATTCTCTTTCAGCTGGGTGTCTGCCAGCGGAGACTGTTCTCTACTTCCTCAAAATGAAAGAGGCAGAAAAATTAAATGTCTCCCAGACCAGTTAATTGGGTAGATGGAAACTCAAAGTGAAATCATAAGTGTCAGACACTTTTCAGAGTAAACTGGACATATAAATATTTGTGCATTGTGTGGGTTCCACTGGTCTGCCGATCACTATCTAACTGTATAATTGCATCCCTACTAGTCACCTAGTGTTGTTTCTGACCACACATCCTTGAAACAATTAAAGTGTGCATGTCAGATTTGTCTTCAAGGATTTCTGAAGCCTGCCACTGTGGCATTAATGGACAGAACCAGAGAAGCGGAAGCAGTGTTTGATGAATGTACTATAATTGCTCTTTGCTATGACATAGTAATAGGAAAATTCATATAATTGACAATGTTAAGGCCCCTACTGTTAGCAGCTGCTTTAAATTTAATGGAGCTGAGATTGTTAATAGTCTTTTCTTCACAGGGGTCTTTCCTTTGGCAGCCACAGCACAAAGCAAGCATGTATACCATCATCAGGCCTTCCCTCCAGGCCCACAACCCATCCTTGCTGTGGTAGAAGGTTCTAGAAAGATGTCCTATTTACACTTTTTTTTTGGTTTTAATTATCTGGTGGAACCATTGGTGTGTGATAGGTGGCATTCCTGCTCAGTGAAACTTCTCCATATAGAGCTGATGTTGCAGAAAGATAGTTTTGGAACTGAACTAGCGATAATGCCACTTATTAGCAGTAATTTTTGGACAAGGAACAAAACCGCTCAGAGATGTGATCTCTTCTAGAGAGTATGAAACTTGAAATCTGTGTATTGTCAGGTAACCAGCATGGGACTTGACATGCTTATTCAATTTCAGCCTTCCATTTTCCTACTGCATACCAGACTTCTCAAAGTAGCCAAATCCTTTCTGTTTTTACTCTCTGGTTTGCCATGTTTTTCAAGAAATAACACATAAAATTATGTGGTTTTATACTGGATTCTTTTGGTCTATTGCCCTTAGCAAAAGAGTTATCTTGCTTTACCAAACAACCAGCATGGGCCTTATATATATATATGAAACAACAGAAAGAACTGCTGGACATTCAAAACAGTTCTATTGCTAGAAACTCTGGTCATTACATTGGGCTAGGTTTTCTGGTGTAAGGTTGATTCACAAGTCAAGGCCTGGAGTAAAGCAGAAGTATTTTAATTAAGACATTGAAGAACAACATCAGATTATAAATAGTATGTACGAGTGTGTGTACATGTGTGTCAGAGAAAGAGCAAATGGGTGAGAAGACAGGGAGGCAGAGAAGAGGATTCTGCTGGAGCTCAGATGTCTACAGGAATAACATATTCAAATGTGCTTTTCAATAGTTGTACCCTCATTGTTTCCCTGGCTGCTGACAAAGCTTATCTTTTATTTATTTTTTTGTTGTTTTTCCTGTCATTAGCCTTCTGCAAGGTAGATCAAATGCCACAGGTACTGAGTCAATTTGCTATACAGTCACCCATACTGTTTTCCTGTGCAGCGATTTTGCAACTAATTTTAACTGAGGATTATGTCATGTACCCTGAGAAAATATGAGCATCAGGATGTGCCCAAATTGAACCCATCTCGTATTTACAGATTATCTCTGTAATGATTCAGGAAGAATACTGCAGTTTCTGAACTTTCCCCTAGAACAATGCTCTTAAAAAGAAAGTAGGTGTGGGCCCTCCCTGCTGGCACAGCGGGTTAAAGCACAGCACTAAGAAGCTAAAGCCACTTCCGCATGAGTTCGATTCCCACCTGCCCCGGAGGTGACCACATGGCGTGGCAGACCTCTCCTGACCCGCCTGCTGCTCCCCTCAGCAGTGTACTTCATCAGTCGTCCTGTTCTGCTCCCCACTCTGTCTCTGGTGAATCCTCTCACCGCCTCTGCATCTCTGGCCTGTACCCCAGCTCTGTATGTATAAATAAATAAATCTTTAAAAAAAACAAATGAAAGGTGTTTTCTGTTTTGTTTAATTCCCCACTCTCCAATGTCTGAACTTCCCTGTTACTGACACTTTAAAGAATGTGCTGCTGAAACCCACCATCACTTATAAGCACTGTTGATCTTTTTTTTTACATGTCTGCAGTCATCTCTAATCAGGATATTCTGTCACAGAAAATCTTCCACTGGAAGATTGTATTTGACATAGAAGCCATTAATGGCTGGCGTTTTAAATAAATACTCTTCTCAGCGCTCAGGTTCTGAGGTGCCTTCTGATGTGGTATGCTGTTTAGAAACTTCAGAAGTGTGTCTTCTCATGGAAAAGAGATTTCCCTTCATTGTAGATAGCTGCTTTTAATTTTTATGTTCACAACTTTTCTTGATTTGCTGTTATCTGGAAATGCAAAATCAGTTTGAAACAAGGTGTTTCTCAACAAAGAAAAAGATTCAAAGGCTGTCATCCATTAATGTAACAAAACTTGTGTTTCATTCTTTAAGATAGCAAACAAGGTATTTTCCCATTCTGTGGCTTATCCAAGCATTTCCAAGACTTCCATTGTATTTATGACTTTGTGATCATCAGTTTCATCTAACATGGTAATTTCCAAAAAGTAGCCAAACAGTTGAAGGATAGCAGGATATGCCACCCCAAAAGGAGGTCACTTTGGTATCAGAACTATTTTGAGCTGAATACATTTAAGAAGAAGCAAATATGAAAACTCTTGTGTTCCCCTTACTTGCTTCATTAATGTATACAGGCGTCTTCCTAGCTGCCTCTGTCAGAAAGGGCAAACAACTCCAGGAATTTGTTGTAAATCTATCCAATTTTAGATTCTACCCTTAAGATTTATTTACAAATATATTCTTTTGGTTCCTACCAGTGCATGGTTCTTATCCAGGTCCTGTAGCAACTCTGATATATAATCTCTACCAGCACCTCTCAAGACTGACTGTGCTGAAATTTGACCCCAAATTAAGGGCAGTTGCCCAAGTAGTGAGGAAAGGACAGATTCTGAGGTCATCCATAGTCTTGTTTGTCATTGGCCTCATATGAAGTTTCCACATAATCTCAAACAGGTAGATTGATACCTCTTCCAAAAAAGGAGTACATCACTGTTGTTGACCAGATGGGATCAGAAACATGGAGGATATAAAGCCCACAAATCCATCTTGCCACATATCTTTTGCTCAGCTCTCAGGGTCCCACTCCTTCCTTCTCTGGGTCCTACTTTAACTACAAAACTTGCATAGACCAAGAATTCTCTGAAATTCTTACCAATATTACATTTAAATCCTGTGTTTTTAATCTTCAGCTGTTTCTTCCTTCTGGTCTCAGAAGATGAGTCTTTAAATAGTATAAGGGGAGACTCTGACATTCGAACTTTAAATTATTTAGAGGCCTGAGCCTGTTATTTTCTTTCTTCAGTCAATCAATGGTAGTTAGCAACAGCCACTCAATTTCATAGTTCTTACAATTCTGTTACCCCATTTCTGCCCAATGCCTGAAATGGCACCCATCTGTGCCTTTCCTCCAGCTGTATATCACCCCATTCTACTAAAGTGAAAGTCTTAATAGTTGTACACTATCGCCTCGGAGGTTAGCAATACACCACTTTTCACCAGTGATCCATCTGGCAAATTGGAAGCAACTACTTCTTAAGGATCTATTTCTAGTCCAAACCTACTTCAACTGAGCTCCTTAAATAAAAACAAAGGGGATTCTTGTTCATATGTTTTACTAGTGGGACATACTCAGGAGAAAAGGGGTAAAGGAAGCCTGATAGAGCAGAGAATAAAAGTCTACCCTGGGGTCTATACTGGGGATTAGCTTTCGCCTTAACCAGGAGGCAGTATTATAACACAAAATGCAACAAAGAGTTGCTACTGCCCCTCTAAAATGAGGGGCCAGATCTTTGTTCCTCAGTACTAGTAATCATTAGCTGAAGTTGGTTCAGTGAAGCTGTGAGATTGGGTATTGTGCCAAGAAAGCGCCCATCTGGCCCAGGGTAATGCTCTAGATAAAGGACAGCTGTGAGTCATTAGTAAACAGCAGTCCCCAAAGCTGGAGGATGAGCACACTCACAGCTAAAATCTACCTGCCACTGCACCAGCACTTTCTGTGGAAGTCATGAGTAGCTCCTGAGAATCTGCATCTTAAATAAACTCTTAGTGATGTCAGTATTGCTGGTTCAAGAAACACACCTTGGATTAAATGATACAGATTATTTTGTTTTCAAGTTTCTCTTCTTTGGCTTTATTTCTTGCCTCCTTTTTTCTTTCCCTCATACTTCTTTCTAATTATTTTGATTGAACATCTAATCTGTGAATTAATATCTAGGACTGTATTCAGAGGATATGGCCATCTCACATGTTTCATAAGAAATGGAGGAAAAACCTCAATTAACTGTTGCTTTTTTTTCTTTTTTGGCTATATCTAGTTGCCAATATTAATGTTGACTTTAGGCAGGTTGATTATTTTACATGAATGGACAATTAAAAAGTATTACCATTTTGGGGCCCTCCCTGATGGTACAATGGGTTAAAACACAGCACTGTGAAGCTGGCTGCAGTCACTTCAGCACAAGTTTGGTCCCTGGCCAGAGACCTGACCCACATGGCATGGCAGACCTCTCCTGTTTCGCCCACTGTACCCCTCAGCAGTTTTTTTCAGTCAGTATGCCTGTTTTGCTCCCCGCTCTGTTTCTGGTGAATCCTCTAAACCCCACACCTCTGGCTTGTACCCTAGTTCTTGTATGCATAAATCAATCTTTTTTAAAAAAGAAAATCTTACTGTCTTAAACCTTATTCAAGAGAAGGCAGGACTCTAAGTTTATGTAAGCAGATGAAGAAAAACAGTTACCTTAAAGTAGGAACCACAACCAATTTTTTCTTAATTTTTTCACTGAAACATAAGCCTAGTTATATCTGCCTTAACATTTGAAAATGTTGAGAAACACAAAAGTACAAGAGAAAAGAAGTGATCTGATAAATTACTAAAGAAATGTTTGTTCATCTGTCATCCCAGTATCATCAGAATATGAAAGCTTATATTAAGTATCCTTATTTCTCAGGACGATGTGGGTTTGCTTAAGTCCAAAAAGAATTTTGTAATAGTGGATTGCAAACAGGGTTATATACTAATGCTTAATCAGAATGTCATATTTAAGAGCAGATCACTTTCATAAATTAAGATTGATCTCACAGAACCAAGAAAGATTGAAAACACCCTTCTTCACAAGGCCTGGGAAGGGATAGCAAGAAGGTACAGAATATCACCTCTTTTCAGGTCCAGAAAGCATAGGACATTTTGAGGACCACAGTGAAAGACATTTACCTAAAGACACTGGTATTACAGGCAGTAACTACGGTAGGGTTCCTTTGGAGTAACTTCTGAGTCCTGAGAACTCAGTCTAGGATTACGTATAAAAAGCTACAGAAAATCAGGTTATAACAAGTGTGTAATGTTATTTCTGTTCTCACTATGCTTAGGCAAATAGTTGGCCAAGTTTAAGGGAAACAGACTTAAATTGCCAATGGATTGATTTTATTGTGATGATTTGGTAGAACTGGTGTGAAGGTGTAGAGAAAACTGAAAGTAGCAGCCCTTTTGTGGACATCAGGTTCTAGTTCTCACAATTATTTTTAGTTTATTTTTGCTTGCGAACTGGACCAGATCTTGAGTTAAATTTTTTTTTCTGTGTGTGTGTGTCCATTTATGATGTTCCAAACTAATATTTCCAATTTTATTCCCATTCTTTTGACTTGGATTAATTAAACTGTCCATTTTCTGCAATCATGCAAGCTAAAAATTGAAGACAATATAAACTTAAGAGTGGTCACCAAAATGAATCTTCATGGACAGTTCTTGTGACCCTTCCCTGTTTTCTAAATACTTTCTGACATCAGATATGCTGCAACTCAGGAAAACCTGTCATCTAAAGATGCAGTAAGCCTGATATCTATAAATCTTTTCCCCTGGTTGTTCCCAGAAATCTCAAATGGACTGTTGTCTGCTTTAATTATTAACCTTTGTTTTTCTTTTGCTTCCATAGAAATATAGATTAACTTTGGTACCCATCTATAGGATTGCCTCTAGAACTCCACAACTGTTTAACTGGATCGAACTATCCTCAAACCAAAGGCACTGATCTACCACCCTAGAATTTTAAAATACAGACCTTCCCTTAGGGAAATTCCAAAGGAGGACATTTAGAAGTCATGTTCCCCAAACAATCAGGCAGGCTTTTCTCAATGTTCTCAGAGTGGGCATTTTCCAGTAAGTTTCACCCTGGGGACACTAAGGTGGGAAACTCAGGTCAATCCAGGCCCTGTGGATCTATTACCATAACTTAAAGAATGCAGGTTATTCTAAGTTAAAAGGGGTGAAGACTTTAATGGCCAACATGAGCTTTTTGTTCTTTGCCTTTTTCCCAATGGAAGAGGAAATCACTATTCCCCTTTGATGCCCCTACAAGGATATATATCCCAGGTCTGCCCCATCTTACTCTAAATTTTATAGCCATGCAAGT
The DNA here is from genome assembly GCF_000260355.1 of Condylura cristata. Lineage (NCBI taxonomy): Eukaryota > Metazoa > Chordata > Mammalia > Eulipotyphla > Talpidae > Condylura > Condylura cristata. Next base: position 30,218,456 of record NW_004567107.1, read on the forward strand.
TCTCCATGTGTAAGTTATTAGGTTGATTAATTTTTCTTTGCTAACATGGCTCAGGCTGTTTGGACTACACATTCAGTTGGAGAAGAACTCAAGCAGGTGGGGGACCCTCCCTTGTGTGTCTGTACGCCCTTATTTCCTCTGTTTGATATCATTGCTGCATTGGGATTAGAAAAACCTATAGGGAAAGTGTAGATGAGTCAACATTCTAAAACTATAGATAATGTAGGGGAGTGAAAAATAATTTCCCTCTAGTTTTTTAAGATCTCGCTGGGGCCCTGTAATTCAAGACTAATAAGGGAAGAACAAAGTGAAGTTATTTAACATGCTTATCTTTGGTATATATGAGAGATACCTAGGGAAAAAACAAATAGCTCTCCAAGGTAGTTTGAAATTCAGGCTTACATACTAATTTCAGCTAAAGACAAAAGAAAGCAAGGTGTGGCAGAGGCTGGTTCATGGGAGATGATCTGGAAATGTGGGTGAACCAAGGTAAGGCTTGTTATTAAGCAGCAATGATATGGAAGGTAGAAAGAATACCATTTTATGCATTTGGGACTCTGGTAGGCTTGATGGTACTACACAGTAGTGTGATGTGGTTAGATGCATTACATTGTGGAGTAGGATTAAAAACTGATTTGGGAAAGGGCCAGAGTCAGGGCAGTCAGATCCAAGGTTATAACAATAACCCAAGAGAGTGTTGGTGGAGGCAGTGAGGCAGGAGCCATTGGAGGCTCAATCAGTGACATGTGGACTCTGACTGGCTACAAGGAAAAAAGAGATAAAACAAGATAAAAATACACAAATGAACTTATAGCTCTAGTCACAGGGCCATGATGACACTGTTAAATAAAAATAAGGAAAAAGAAAAATAGATTTGGGGAAAAGTCACAGGGGGTTGATAAGATACACTGACTATCACACTCTTATTTGTTTCCTCTCATTTTCACATATCAGTTATGGATTACTTGTTTGTTTATATAGCACCATGTCAGGAACAGTAGGTATTAAAAGAGGATATCCAGAAAGCAGAGTACACACACTTCACACTTCATTGTTGACCATGTCCTGCTCAGACAGATGTCCTGGGTGGGACAGGGGGGTGTTCACCTTAGAGAAAAGACCAATGTGTGGGTGGCCCAAGATGGGAGTCTAATAATAAATGAAAAGACCTAACATGAGCTAAGGTATGGTGTCCACTTGCTAGAGCTGACAAGTCGACTTTATTGCAGAATGCTGTAGGTTATAGGGGTAGACAGTGACAGATCATTTTGTAAGGCCCAGAGAGAACCAGATCCATCTGCCTAGAAAAACAAATAAATCCCAGTTCAGAACTGAGGTTAAAAAAGATTTACAAGACACAGTGATGTATGGGCACCTCCCTGGGAGGGTCGTGGTGACCAGCCACAGGAGGGTACCCTCACGCGCCACGTGGCCTGCCATCTGGGACACAGCCAGCTTCCGGGCTCCTGTTACAGAACATTTCCCTACTTGCCTTTCTGTGGTGTAGCTTGGGCAGAAAAATGGATGTCAGGCTGGGAGAATAAAAAATAAACAAGAGAGGGGAAAGAGTCTCTCTCTCTGAGCAATCTTATAAAACAAAGCATAAATCTTTAACTGCCTGACCTTTCAGCTCACATGATTCTTGGTGCAGAGGGATAAATCAGGGCTCATCTGGACATTGGGAGGGGGCAGGGAGAGTGGATTCCTGCCTTCCAACAGGAAGCAACTAATTTGTGGAAAGCCCATAGACATGTCATTGTTTTTAATAGAAACTCAATTGATTTCCTAGGAATTGAAATGTGCCCTCAATTGGGAAATGAAATTTCTACTTGGCTGTTTCACCGTTAATGCCCCTTAGTGGAAAGTCTTATTGCACATTGCTAGAATTAGCAGAGAAAGGTCAAGTAGAAGGTCTTGGGGGTCATACAGCCTCATCATGGGAGCCCATTTCCTAAATGCAAACAAAACTGGCAGAGGCTGAGGGTTGCACAGATGCAACTCCGACAGTATAACGAAACATGTCTTTGTTAGCCTTCTCTTGTGGAGCTCTGACTTCCCTGCCTGGCATCGCTCTCTTGCCACCATGGCCCATAAATATTCCCATGAGAACTAAGGACAGGTGCCTGCGTTCAGCAGCTCCACAGGTATTTTTCAGTTTGAGGGCCTGGGAGCTCTGCTGCAGCTCGCCCCTTTATCCAAGCAGCTAGAGTAGAACATTTGGAAAAGAAAAAAAAAAAAATTGTTGACTGTAGAAATGGGTTCTGCTTTTTTCAGCCTACTGACAACCTTATCCGATAACTGAACTTTTCCAACTTAGGGGAAACTTTATTTTTGTGGGTGGGGGTAGTGGTGGTGTTGGCAGTAAATTAGTAACTTGAAGATAGAATTGGGAACAAGACTTCATAGGCAAAATTCACTAAGCTCAGAAGACCAAAGAGTTGGTTTAATCATTGTTTCTTTTTTTTTTTTTTTTGTCCAATCAGGAAGGCTGTTTAAATATGAAAGAAACATTTATGCCAGGAGCCAGCATGTGTGAAGCACTTATTAAGAAAATAAAGTCAAAGAAATAATTATTCCACTTAAACTACAAGATATTTTGAATCTTTCCCAGATACCTTTTGTCTAAATCTTTCCTCCAGGGCCTGTCACCTACTGAAGGAAGTCATGCGGTTTCCTTAGTAATGCTGTTATACAAAGTAGAGCACCCCCTATAGGCACGGATTGCAGATCCGGA
>NW_004567107.1:30226189-30258773 GCF_000260355.1 Condylura cristata
TCATATCCAGTTCCAGGCTAATCAGTAAACATATTCTTTCTACCTAAGAATCTCATCTCTATTTCCCCTATCTGTTATGTGAGTCTAACCCTTTCTTGATGCCCCAGATTTCAAGAAAAGGACAGTTATTCCTGGTCCTCTCCATTCTTTAGAATTTATAACTACGTAAATTCATATGTTATTGAATTTATTTCTTTGTTAAAGCATCTGGTGATGTTTTGATTACTGATCTGACTTGAGGAAGACCTAGAGACTATGGGATGATTTTATTACAGGGCAACTCCTGGAGAAATGGGGGTACCTGATGTGAGTCTTCATCTATGCACTGAAGAACTTAGGATAAGACCCCAAAGCAGAAACTGAGAAATTTTCAAAAGGTTATGTTAAGAGAATTGGGGAGAGGAAGAATGAAGTTGGTGGTGGGGTGGGGGTGTGGAGAGAGAGATTCATTTGTTTAAATTTCTTTCTAGTAATGTCACTGGAGCTGAGAAACCAGAGTGCTAGTCTAAGCTAGAAAAGCAAGAAAGTTAGCATATGTGTATTCAGCTATTAAGCTGAACTTGACAATTAGCTCCACAAGTATTAACCAGAACCCCCCTTTTAGGAAATCAAGTTCATGATGAGCTAGCATTTGCAATTCTTGGCACCAGAGATTCTTTGGCATGGAGATGGGGTGGAATCTGTAAAGATGTCAGGGTGGAGTTTATTCTGAAGACTTCCACTGCCTTGGAGTTTGCTCTTCATTGTTCCTCTAACAATTTCTTTCAAGTCCCAACAATACTCTCTGCTAAAGGTACCTGAGGCATCACGCAGGAAGGGACTACAAATGATAAGGAGAGGACAAGTTGCTGACAGAATCTTGCCTCTAGGTGTTTGCTCTGCCTTAAGTTAGGTTTTGCTGATTAAAAAAAAAAAATAAGTCTCCAGAAATGACCCTATGTATAGGTAATTTTAATTCTTTAAGATTAACCATCTCTCCTGAGGGTCACAGATCCTTAATTGACCTTTATTCCACATAATAAATTGACATGTATTAGGCAGTCCTTCTCTGGAAAGCTTACAGAGCCTACTGTACCTTTCCATGGGAGGCTGACCCCATAATCTTCACACACCCCATCTTTGTCCCAGAGCCACCAAAAGGAGTAAGTCCTGTCGACATCTCAACTTTAATAGCTTTAAGCTATTACATATCTTGTAATTGTTACAGCAACACTATAAATTAATACCAGTACCTGTATTAGATTTCTGTGAATAAATTCCTAGGTCTTAGCAACTATGATTGATCGTCCTTAAGCCAGAAGGATGCACAGTGTAGCCAATGTGATGCAGACACAAAAGAATGAGAAAGAGGAAAAGCTTGGAATTAGGTTTGTTACAATTAGAGTTTGAGATTATTTTATTTACCTCGTACAGACAATGATAACTTATGACCAGAAATGTCAAATGACTTGCAGCTTCATGGAGATGGCTCATACAACACTTGACACTAAAACTCAGCCTCGAGTTTAGAAGAATGACACTAAATAATATAACACTGAGTAATGGTGTGTCTCTGTTCCAAGCATTATTGCAAGCACTTCCAACAGACGATTTTAACATTTCAACCCTAGGAGGTGAGTAATTATTAACATACTTTAGAGACTACAGAGATGAGGCCTAAAGAGATTTAAGTAATTTACACTAGGTCATACAACTTAGAAAGAGGCATGCCTCATTTAATTTAATCTTAAAAAGGATTACTATAAATTTGTGATTTGGGATGAGACACTTACTGTCCCAGGGCCATGGGTCTACAAACTGTCACTGGTCAGACCCTCTCACAGCAGTTCTGGATCCAGCCACCCACTGCCACAAACATAAACAAGAGAACCTTTAGGAAAAGGGAGAGGGCGGAAGTCCAGTTAATGACCAATGGAATAAGGTGAATTTGCAGCGGTAGGAGCCGACAGTGTAGCAGAGACCCACTTGGTTTTGCTGAGGAGGCTAAAGGCCCGCTGCTCACAGGAAGCTGCCTTCCCTATTAAAGTCTCCAAATATGGCTGCTGTGCTTCGTTCCCTCCTCACCAGCCCCCTGCTCAGGCTACCAGGGACCAGCACTGTCCCCTTTGGTTTGGGTGGTTGGAGGGATCCATGAGCGGAGCCCAGGGTCTGCACTGGCTGCTCAGTATTACTAGTAAATGTCATGTTGTGTTTTATTTTGGAAATTCACCTTAGGAATTACTGAAAAAGAAATATGATTTTTTTCCCCCAGAAACAATGTTAAATCTCTCCAAATGTACTAAACAATTTTAGAGATTTGAAACAGAACATTTTTGGATGCCTAAATTCTGTTACACCAGCTTTCACATATTCCTGCCTTCAACGATGAAGTTAAATAGGAGATGACAGTAACATGTATACTTGTTTCCGCTAGGTGGGAGGTAGAGGTGATGAACTTGTTTAGCAGTAAAGTGTATTTCATCATGCAGGAGACATAGGTAGAAGACACTTATTAGCAAACAGCTGATTTACTGTACTCCATTTTTAATAGAGATAGAAGGTAAATAATCCATATGAGCAGTGGCCTTGCATCAATATCTACTTTAAGAAATAGATACATGGTAAAATTCTGCTATGGATACAGTCTCCTTAAAACCAGGTTTGCAATTCAATTACCTGAGAAGCCTCAAGTACCATTGATTATTCATTGGATTCTGGGATAGTCTGGCTTCACAACTATTCATTAATCCTTTCCATGCCCCTAGGCTTCCAGAATGATTTCAGTGTAGTAACAGTCCCTAGCCCTAGAGTTTAGTCAAAAGAAGGATTCATGGGTTTTGAAAGCTTTTCCCCAGAAATAACACATAGCACATCATTTTGGATTCGGATATAAATTCCTGCTGTTCTATCCTTGACCCTTTTTTATATCGTTTTCCTGCAGGAATGTTTCCCTGCAGTTGTTTTCTTTTCTCACACCATTGCCATGTTTCTAGTACTAAAGAGGCTGCACATGTGAACTAAAGATCAGAGCAAGTTTCAACAAATGTTTTGACTCGTGTTGAGACAATCGCAGACATTGAAATCTGTTCTATCTGTCCTGAGCCAGACACTGACCTCCTTCTCAACCTTGGCAGGACCAGACAGAGACAAGCTCTGAATATCCCCCTTTCTCCTCCCACCTCCTCCGTCTTCCTGTGTTTCCGTTCTTGTGGTGTCACTTTAATCCCCTAGATCTCAAGTCCTCAAACGTAGCCACACATTAGAGTTACTCTGAAAGTCTTTAAAAATGCTATTCCGTGGGTCCCATCCAAGACTTTCTGAATAAAAGCCTTGGAGGAAGTACAGACCAGACTGGATAGTTTAAAGTTTCCTTCATTAATTCCATTGTGCATGTAGGTTTGGGGTCCATGGTCCTAGACCAAGCCAGGTACACATAAATAAGCCTAGATTGCTCCTTACTAACACCCCACCTCTCGTTAGTCAGCTAAACCCGACAGCTCTGTCTTCTGAAACATTTTCCTATTCATCTTAAAACTTTGTTTCCTGGGGCTTCCTAGTGCTTTTTATTTCTTCTGTTCTTCTTCTCACTATGGTGCACTATTCTCTGCTACACAGCCATCTTCTAGAACACAAAATTAATTGTGTTATCCACTCCCTTTCCTAAAATTCTTAGATTTCATCAGTGGTTTGAGATATCTTGCAAACTCTTCATTTTCTGACGGTACTTGACTGCCTAGCTTCATATCTGGCTCCCTTCTTCAGTCTGTCATGCTATCCATAAACCAAATGACTGACTTTCACATGCCTTCATGTCTTTGCTCCTGAAACTATCCATTTTCCAGCTTTTCTCTTAAGCTGAAAGCTGCAGTTCTTTGACAGGTTGAGGGAAGGTTTTTGTCTCTGCATATTCTGTTCTCATTATACTCTAGCTCCATTATGCTATTATTACTCTCACACTCTGTACTGAGGAGGGACTCTGGACCTTCCTCATGTCTACATCTAACTTTGTGCCCAGTGTGTGGTCAGTGCTTGGTAATCAATACCATATACACGGGGGAATGAATACACGAAGGAATATATACCCCTGGCATCTTTTCCACAAGACCTTCTCTCTGTGCCTGATCAGCTAAAGCTATGTTGTTGGTGAAACAATAATATCAGGATGGTAAGAATCTTTTGGGAGTGTATTAATTAATGATATTTGTTTGAGTCCAGGTTAAATTGCATACAGAGTTGGTAGTTCACTTTATAAAATTCTCATAGAGAAGAGCTTGAGTACCCCGGTTTTATAGTCTCTGGCTAAAATGTTTATTGTAAAACAAATTTGCAGCCTAATAGAGAGGATTTTGTAGCCAGATTTGGCATAAATGGATCTTGGGATGACAGTACCTTTGCTTCCAGATTTTGGCTTTGTTCTCCTTCTTGGCTTTGTCACACAAGAAAGCTGGATTTTCCATATCCTTGAATCTTAACAGCATGTAACACCAGAGGTTGGCAAAGACACCTCTCCATAATCTCATTGACTAAAAAGGTTCTTTGAATATGTGACATATAATACTCAGTAAATAATACAATATTTTGCCCTTGTCCCTTATTTCAGGATGGAATCTGTGCAGGTGGCTTGTCTTAGATGCCTTCTGCTTCTCTAACCTGACAGAGGCCTCCACAGTCCTTTGCTCGACTGACACAGCAGAAGCTATTTCTTGGCATAGTATGGAAATATAATAATTATAATTCTGTGAAAGAATATCTTTCTTAAGCTATTATTGTAGGTATCAATATTTGGCAGGAAGTATTGCTCAGTATAGGAGTTATTACTTAGAAAAGTTTGATGTCATTCTTTCCTTTTAAAACAGTTTTTCAGTTAATGGAGAGCTCTGTAAGGGAAAGCGTTAATCTGTATAACATTATACAATCACTTGTCCTTATTGAAAGAACGATTTTTGGCATAACATCACTCAGTATGGCTTCCAAATGCTGAATCTGACCTTTTCCCTTTTCATGATATTGTCTATAAAAATAATCGAAACCTGGGACCTCCCTGGTGGCGCAGTGGGTTAAAGCACAGCACAAAGAAGCTTAAGCAATTTCCACATGTGTTCGATCCCCGCCTGCCCGGGAGGAGACCCACATGGCCAGACAGACCTCTCCTGACCCGCCCGCTGCTCCCCTCAGCAGTGTACTTTGTCGATCTGCCTGCTCTGCTCCCCACTCTGTCTCTGGTGAATCCTCTCACCCTCTGCATCTCTGGTCTGTACCCCAGTTCTGTACGAATAAATAAATAAATCTTTTAAAAAAAATAATCGAAACCTAACTTTGAAATGGAAATACTAATTGAGGACTCAGGGGTTAACTATTCCCGCAATTCAGAAAACATTTCTTCTAAAGCTTGGGTAGAGGGTTACACTGCCTTCTCATAAACCCTTTCAGTGATGGCAGACACTCAGGACTTTGGGTTTCATGTATTTTTAGTGGTGCTCAATTTTAATTGTTAGAAAGTTCTTTCTTAAAGTGAGAAAATCTAAACATTGCAGCTCACTTTTAATTGCTGTGGACATATAACTAGATCAGAACCTGGGAAGAATGTGGTTACTTTCAGAAGTCTCCCTGAGAGATCCTTGAGGCAGAAGAGGAATCTTGAAGAGGCAAGCCTGAGCATGAAGGGTAAAAGAGCCTTCTCTTCTCCTGAGAGTCAACAAGGAAGTTGTGCTTAGACTGAAAAGAGTGGAAGCAGGAAGACACTGAATGGCAAAAGATGGGGTGCCCCCACCATTTGAGGCAGGAAACTATTTTCTTCAGATGCTTCATTTTCTAGGCAGTGATTTTGAGGTTCTTTGCAGACCAGCTAATAGGTGTCTAGATACCCAGTAAATTTTTATGTGGTCCAATGCCACACATAAAAAGAAGCCAGAATGGAACCTGCTTATCCTCCAAATGAACAGAAGGCCCAAAAATGTTCATAAGAAGTACAGTGACAATGAAATTATAATGTCATCTCTTCCTATGTCCGATACTTCAAGGTCCTGGTTTCCAGTCTTGGTTTCTGCTTGAGTTTAGATGCAGGTGTCTTAGACGCTGGGGAGTGAAGCTAGGGGAACATTTTTCATGAAGACCAAGAAAGTTGACGCCTAGGTAATGTGTTCCAAGGCAACATTTTCCCATGCTGTGTTGTCAATGAAATATTGGCAGCTTCAGGGTTTTCTTATTTCCTGTAATTTTTAATTGATCACTCCCCAACCCATCATCTGTATCATTATATTGCTTGGTACATTAAAAAAAAAAATCCCTTGAGTCATGAAAGCCTTGCATGGGTCTTATAATATATGTTAAATCTCAAAACCATTGTGTTTTCCTCAGAAAAGCTGCTAGAGTTTTATTTTGGCATCTGGGCATCTAGTGGCTGATCTGAAAAATGCATCTAGAGGATTTCAAAGGAAAATGTATTACTGCTTCTAATCTGGAGGCAATTCCTTAAGCGTATTAGAAAAGAGGTCCCAATAAAGGACAGTTAATCTTGTCAAAAAGGAAAGGGAATTGGGACACACTCAATGTGGCCAGGGTTCTCGTGGCATTTATGTCACGAACCTCAGTAAGTTGAGAGAATGCGCTGTCGGGTAGGGTGATAACCTGCTGTCTCTGTGCTTAGGAAGCATAGTCCCCATGCAGGGAATCGTGGACACCTGTTGCCTCTGCTCTCCACAGAATTGCTGCCAGATGGAAAAACTCTTTGGAGGTTTCAATGCCATTGTACTGATTGTCTTACCATAGTAAAACTTGTGCTGGAGGCTGCAGCCCAGGTATGGCTGTGGAAAAGCAAGAAGATCAATAACTTGCCCGGGAAAGGTTGGTGAGATTTAGAGCTAACCAGGACCCTCATTCATCACTCTTTCACTGTCTATGGTCAGCAGCATTAGTTTCCTTAACCTGAAAGTCAGAGAAATATATTGAAGTTCGGAGACCTGGCAGTTGAGGGCTAGGTTGTAAGGATTACGCTCATTCAGATTTCTGTCCTATGTCATGACAACATAGAAGGGGTTCTCTTGGTCTCTTTCCTGGAAGTATGTAAGTATGTGTGGTGCTCTGATAAAACTGGGCATACTGAGTGATGCTAAATGGAATTTTTGGAGTTGATGCTTTATGTGAATTGACACTAAAAAAAAAAAAAAAAGCAAAAAAGAGGAGTGTTTGGTAATTTAGAAATTATTTATCCCTGTGTTTGAACTCAGTGGCATTGGTTTCTTTGACATACTTTTAATCTCTTAAGACACAGGACTAGTCTGTACCCCAAATAAGAGAAGATGAATGGGCTATTTGTCTTGCTTGTGCTTTGTAGTTCAAGGATCTCACTTGAGTAAAATAATTGGGTGATTCCACCAATTATGTTGTTTTGTGTTGACTGTATTAGCCTGTCAGTCTTTTTTGGGGGGGGGGCAAATATAAATTAACTTAACAAGTCTTTAGCTTATTGTGTGCCAAGTGATGAACTAGATGCAGGGTACCTTGTTGAATACTAATGAGTTATATAAAAGAGTAAAGTTCAAAAATTAGCACTTCCATTGTAAATAATGGCATGTGGGCCCTCCCTGGTGGCGCAGCAGGTTAAAGCACAGCACTAAGAAGCTAAAGTCACTTCAGCATGAGTTTGATCCCCACCCCAGAGGTGACCATATGGTGTGGCAGACCTCTCCTGACCTGCTGCTGGTCCCCTCAGCAGTATACTTTGTCAGTTGGCCTGTTTTGTTCCCTACTCTGTCTCTGGTGAATCCTCTCACCACCCCTGCACCTCTGCCTGTATATATAAATAAATAAATCTTAAAAATATAATAATGGCATTTAGAAATTAAAGTTATTTTATAGATCAAGAGACAGGGATGTTTACTTCTTTTGATGTGGACATTCAATGGCTTTATGACTTATGCTGGTGACATTTAGGTCTATTCTAAAGAGAGGATATCTTATCTAATGTAATGCAAATATTCTTTCAGAGAATGAAAATAGAGCAGCTCCCTTTTGTATTATTTTAAAAAATTGTAAGCCTTTTCTGTGCTGGATGAATGTGGAACTAGGTTTTTTTCATGACTAATATGCTGTTTTAAATTTACTTTAAAAATAACCCGGCAGGAAAACTGACTTTTTTATGTTTGTATTTAATTTTTGAATTTTAACAATCAGTGCAGTCAGGATACAGAAATGTTTTATCACCTTCATACCTAATAATCCTTTTTCGGTTTAAGGATTTCTGCAAGGGACACTGATCTCTAGTGAGTAACCTCTCTAAACATTTAGTCTTCATGGGAGAGGATTTAGCACTGCCAGCACCCTGCATGTGAGTCAGCTGATTGCTTGATTTTGTGTGAGGGAGATTTTTTTCGCTCTGTACCCAGCATTCCAAAGACTGATACTTAGTAGCCATTAATCATTAAACACAATTATTAATCATTGTTCCTCACTTTTTTTTTTAAGTTTTATTTATTTATGCATACAGAACTGGGGTACAGGCCAGATGAGCAGGGGCAATGACAGGATTCACCGGAGACAGAGTGGGGAGCAGAACAGGCCAACTGACAAAGCACACTGCTGAGGGGAGCAGCGGGTGGGTCAGGAGAGGTGTGTAACGCCATATGGGTCCAACTCATGCTGAAATGGCTTTAGCTTCTTAGTGCTGTGCTTTAACCTGCTGTGCCACTAGGGAGGGCCCTGTTTCCCACCTTTTAGCGACTCTCAGTGTCTGCCTACAGTGTCCTTAGAAAAACTGTCAGATCGTAGGGGTCCTCAAATATCTGGTGAGATAGTATGAATCGTGGGAATGTTGTAGGATAAAGAAATTGGGGGAAAATCTTCTCTTACATGAAAACTTGGGGTTTGATGATCTTGACTTGATATAGTATTTATCATTGTAAATTAAAGTGCAAATTTACTGTAGAAAAATTTATAATTCCAACAGAAGTTTTCTAAAATCCCTGACAGTTTCATTACAAAAAAGAACTATTAATATTTTGATATAACTTTTTTTTTTAAATATTTATTTATTTATGCATACAGAACTGGGGTACAGGCGTGGCGAGAGGCTTCACCAGAGACAGAGTGGGGAGCAGAACAGGCTGACTGATGAAGTACACTGCTGAGGGGAGCAGTGGGCGGGCCAGGAGAGGTCTGCCGCGCCATGTGGTCACCTCCAGGGCCAGTGGGAATCGAACTCATGCGGAAGTGGCTTTAGCTTCTCAGTGCTGTGCTTTAACCCGCTGCGCCACCAGGGAGGGCCATTGATATAACTTTTTTTTACAAATATATTTCTTGTGTCTGAATTTCTAGGTATCACAAAGTAGAAGGCAGTCACTACTTTTTCTATTAAAAATGAAGTTTTTGACTGATTATTTAAGGGATATAGTATAGTATAGATAATCAGTGCCAAAACTGATGCTTAGCTTATTAAGATACATTTTTAGCTTATGTAAAATAACATACTAAATAAGGAGAAATTTAGCTTAGTTGAACTATTGTCTTAGCTATAAAAAAATTACTGTAGGCTAGGTAACTTACACAGGAAACACCTATTTCTCACAGTTTGGATTTCAGGAAATTTCAAGATCAAGGTACCAGCCCATTTGATTCCTGGTGAACCTGTTCTTCCTCTTTGTAGATGTCCTCCTCCTGTATCGCATGGCAAGGAGATAGAGAGGACCCAAAGTGTCTTATTTCTTCTTAGAAGGGCACTAATACCATTATAAGGGTGATTCTTTCTTGATCTTATTCCCTCCCACCCTCTTCCCCCCAGAAGGCCTCATCTCCAAATATCACATTGTGGATTAGCATTTCAGCACAAAGGCTCTACATTTTGACACAAACATTGTATAAATTTAAGGTGTACAATTATATGTTGATTTGATAGTTTTATAAATTGTAGCAGTTGTCATTTTTTCAACAAAGGCTAACAGATTCATAACATAAATGTGGTTTGTTGACTTCCTTTTATGGTGGATGAGGATATGTCTCTCCTATATTTCTATCTGTTCTACAACTTCACCTCTCCAAGAGTTTTATTAAAACCCTTGGTTAATCTGAAGTCAGTGATTTTATTATCATAACATTTAAATATTATTTGCATTAGAGCCAAATTATTTGCATTAGAACTAAATAGTCTGTCAGAACAATGTTTCCTTTTGAATTTTTCCTGGAGGATGACTATTGCCTCTTAACAAATCTTCCTCACTTTCTACGTAATTTTTTCTCTTTTCAAGGTTCCACTTTAGATCTGTTGACAACAAATGGATTTTTTTTATTACTAATCTAACATACGAGTTTGGTTTTATTATTTTTTTGGAAACTTCTTTCTGGAGGATGCTTCCTCTTTTGTCTGGTTACCCTCCAGTTCTCTGGTTTGAAAACAGCGAGCAAGCATCACTCTTCAGTAAGGATATTCTGTTTCTTGAATTCCTGTGTGTATCTCTTTGGTTGTGTCACCATCCAACTCCAACATGTACTTCCTGCTTGGCCTTGAACAAGTCACCTTTTTTCCTGATTTTTGGTTTCTTCATCAGTGAAGTAAGAACAATACCTTCCACACTTCATCTCAGAATGTTTTTTTTTTGTGAAGGTCAATGAAATTATGTCTGAGGTCACATTTTGTATAATTTAATATACAAGCAACTGCTCAGAGAGAATTGGACGTCTAGATCAGGAATGAGAAGCTGTTTGCATGGATCTAAATGTGACCTTTTAGTGCAACAGAGTGCCTGAACTAGATTGACCCTGAAGTTCTGAGCTTTGGTCCTGGGTCTACCACTAATGTAGCTCAGTGAGTTTGGCTGAGCCATTTAGCCTCTCTGGGCTTAGATTTGCTCATTCGTAAAATAGGATATGAAGGGAGACGGCTGTATATCTTCTACCATTAAAATCAAAGAGGTCAGCTGTCTCAGAAGATGACCGTATATATTCATAAGTGGCTCTACTATATAGATTTTTGCCATGGGAGAGAGATAGTTAAAAGAATCTGTGACAGGGAAGGCAAGTAACACTCAGTTATTCAATTCTCTGAGTTCATTTTCTTCCCTCGGGGTCTTCTGAAATGTCCTTCCCATTCAGGATGGGAGACTTGCCCTGTCACTCTCCTTGCCTGGCTGCCTCTTGGTGTTATGTCCAGACACGTTGGGCTCTGGACAACATACCTCCCCTGTGCTTGATTTTGGGGCCACCTGCGGCATGCCTGCCCACCTCATCCCTCCACTGCACTCACTAGAGCAGAGAAGATTAACTTTCTGAAAATGAAAAGGACAGAGAGAAGACGAGCTGCTTATCAAATATGCACATTTCAGATGGAACTTCACACTCAGTAGAAAGATGTTAGATTGCTGTTAGCTCTCTGGAGCGCTCCTGACAATGTGTTATCAGGTCATGTTTGCATGACAGAGGCAGCCCAAGCAGGAAACATTAAGTCATATGACTTCTAAGACGGAATCAATCAAGTGAGCAGTACAGCTTCTGAAAACTAATTTCACCTTCATAAGGTCTGGTTATCTGTGCGGCAGACACGAGGTTTGTCAGCCCCATTTCAGTCTGACCAGGTTCAGCACTGCATCAAGAATTTTAATGAACCGACACTGTAATATGTATGAAAGATGACACTGAGATGAATTCATGAAAAGCCAAGTCCCCATGAAATATGAACAATTACTTGCAGGCTCCTTTGCCTACTTAACTCATTTGAAATGTCCGTTTCAAAGGCCTTTGTCTTTCTGTGGTTCATTTGCAAGTTTGTGCAGATTTTCATCATATTTAACCAGTTTAAAAAGCAAAGAATCTACTCACAATCAAACAGTTCAGTGAGCTCCCTCCCATTGGGTGGGGGGAGCTGGGGCCAGCCAGAGCTTAAATCTTCATTTGTCTACAGAGGCTCCCCTGTGTGGGTAGGCAAGAGCTTGAAAAGACTAGAACCTTATGCTGAGACATTCTGTGTGGCCCTAAGCAATTTCCCATTTTTTTTTCCTCATGACATCATTCTCTCTCTGGTAGTAATAAGATTTATTAGTTTTCATTTTCAAAACAACACGAACAGGGATAGCCTTATTTTGAAAACTTAAAAAAAAAAAAAAAAAGTTGGGACATTGTTGCCTTTTCCAGGAGATTTTTTACTTTTTTGTTTGTGACATCCTGATCTGCTTTCCAGACCCTGTACCCTCTTCTTTTGAATTACATTCCTGCATGGTTATGCACTTTATGTGCTGATCTATATGATGCGAAAGTGTCATGGACTATTCATTATGATTCCTCTCTTCCTCAGAGGTTACAGACCTCATATTATCTGGCTTAGCCCCACTTCCACTTTGAGCTCCTCCTTCATTGGCAGGAAACTAATGAATTAGAAGATATTACTCTCCACTATATGGACACTGCATTCCCCTGACTCAAGGACAAAGTAATTCCTTCCTTCTCTTTTTTTCCGTTTTTTAAATCTTTAGATAGTTTAAATATTCAGAAAATATAGGGAATAATTGAGCAGCATTCTTGTACTTACTGTCCATTCAACTTGAACAAATTTGAGTTTTTTGTCATATTTAATTCATGTCTTCTTTTTCAGCAAGCAAAAAAATCTGGCATATACAGTAAAGGAGCTCAATGTCTGCCCCAGTCTTCCTTTACTGCCCCTAAAAATTCATTATTATCCTGAGCCTGGGGAATAAAATCTCCAGGCAAGCTTTATTACAAATGAAGTGTCCATGTGTTTTAATAACTAGCATATAAGTGCTGTCTTCATGTTATGTATGTGATATCATGTTGGACATATATTTTTGTAACTTGACTTTGTATAACCCATTTTAGAAGGCTTGCAGCATAGAGTCTGGGTATGTCTTAATGAACACTTAGTTAGCACAGATTTTGACCCTGGTATTTCTTAGTATGTATAATTGAATGAGTTAATGAACAAACAATGTATATGTCTATACAAAATTGTATCTATTGCATGTGTCATGTTATTTATTTCATTCACTGTCTTAATGAAATTTTCTCAAAATAAGACTTAAATTATTTACCTTCTTCAAACTTTGGGTCAATGTTGAGCATATAGTCAGTGAACTCCATGAAGAGTATGGATTTTTGCTTGGTTTGGTCTCTGATATTCCTCAAGCACCCAAAGGTATTCTTGGTATGTAAAAAATGATAAATGGAAATTTTTATTGCTTGAAAAAAAATAAGAAGCTGCTCCTATATAAAGCTATATTTTTGGTATAGGAAATATGCTTATTAGATAAAAAGCTGAAGATATTTTATATGAAAAACAGGAAAAGACACAAAATTTTTTTTGCAAGTGTCACACTACTAATAGAGCTGTGAAGAATGCCTTTAATAAGTTCATATTTTATTTGAAATCCCCAGTCATATTTTCTTTAAAATATTGCTTTCACTAATATGAACAGTGAAAAAATGAAATTGAGAATACTTCCTTTTATAATATCAATATATTAATCAATAATGTAATCATCTTTGATAATAAATTAAAAAATAGGTGCAATACTTATATTCTGAGAATTACAAAACAACAAAACAATGTTGAAGGAATTTATGGAAAGCTTAATAAATGCAAAGACATCCCATGTTCATGGACTTATATTAAGTTGAACATAATCTCAATGCAACTCCTACCTATATACCTCAGCTGCATTTTTGTAAAAATTAATAATTTCATGCTCAAAATTCATATAAAAATGCAAGGGATCCAGAATAGTCAAAACCATCTTGTAAATTAACAAGTCAGAGGACTCACATTTCTCTATTCAAAACTTACTCCAAAACTAGTGTAATCAAGAAAGTGGTACCAGCATAAGGATATGCATATTCATCAATAGAATGGAATGAGAGTCTAGAAATAAGTCGATATATGTATGTTCAACTATTTTTGATGAGGATGCCAAGACAATTCAATGTAAGGAATAGTCTTTTTTTTTTTTCAAGTGGTTCTGAGACAAATGGATTTCCACATGCAAAAGACTGAATCTGAACCATTATTCATACTGTATACAAAAATTAACTAAAAGATAGATCATCAACCCAAAAATGTGCTAAAGCTATGGGATTGTTAGAAGTAAACATAGATGGAAATATTTATGACTTTAAATTTGTCAATAGTTTATTACAGATGACACCAGGATCATGAGGAGCAAAAGAAGAAGAGTAAATTGGATATCATCAAAATTAAAAACTTTTATATGCCAGGAAAATACAATGGCACCCCCAAATTGGGAAAAATACTTGAAAATTGTATGTATCTGATAAAGAATATATAAAAGAGTTTTTACAACTCTTAGCAATACAAAGATAAATAGCCTGATAAAAAATGAGCAAAGAATTGAGACAAACTTTTTATCAAAGACACATAAGCAGCCAATAAGATCATGACGAAGTACTCAACAGTATCAGTGATTAGGGAAATTTAAATTAAAACTGTAATGATATAGCACTTCATACCCTTCAGGATGTCTAGAAAGAAGACTGGCAATAACAATTTAAGTGAGTAGAGAGAGAACTTACAAAACCCTTATGCATTGTTAGATTTTAAAATCTTACTACTACTTTGGAAAACAGCTGTGTAGTTCCTTAAAATGTTAAACCTATAATGATTACCAGAAGATTCAGTAACTCTATTCCTTACAGAAATAGAAACATAGGTCCACACAAGAATGTGTACATTAATGTTGCCAGCAGCCTTATTCATATGGACTGAGTAGAAATGACCTACATGTCCACTAGCTGATTAATACATATATACAAGGTCTGTACAATGGAGGATTATTTAGTCTTATTAAAGAATTAAGTACTTATTTATGCTGTGGCATAGATGGACCTTGAAAATATTATACTAAGAATTTAGACAACAAAAGTTCATATCACACATTTTATAATTTTATTTACATGAAGTGCCCAAAAAAGGCAAATCCACAATGATAGCAAATTAAAGGTTACCATTGACTGGGAAAAAAATGGGTAAGTAAGGGAGTGAGGAGTGACTGCTAATGGGTTCAGACCTAATATGGAGAGATGAAAATATTTCACAATTAGTGATGATGGATGCACAACACTATCAACACATAAAATTCCACTGAACTTTGTGATTTAAAAGGGCCATCTTTATCTTAAGTAAATTTCAATAAAGGTGTTAATGAAAAGCAAATGCTTTTACTATAAAACAAAATACACATTATTTATGAAAAGATAGGCTATTGAGCTCATAGGTAAAAAACAGACCACAGCAGAAAAATCAGTTCCTTTTAGCCCCCATTCTCCAATGAAGCAAGACCTGATAGGTAACAGGCAGCTTTCTCAGCTGAACATATACAAACATTCAGGTGACAGCAATGTTTGGGATGCTTTATGTTCAGTAATACAACTTTACCTTTAAGAAATTTAATTGCACATTTAAATGACGGCAGACCCGTGGTTACAGCTTTGCAAAGATTGCTGTAATGTCTTTATTCCAGTAGCACTCATTAAGTGAAACACACTGTTACATGCCTTTGCATGTTTGCTAATATTAGGCTTCCTCTTGGGGTCTTTGTGTGGGAGTCTGATGGGGATATCACTTTTAACATAGCAGCATCAACTGCTTTTGTGAATTAAAACCTTATCCTTTTTCTGACTTTGAAATATGTAGGCTGATGGAAAACTGTAATTTTCTTTCCTTCCTGCTGTCTGTGAATTATACCATCCCAGGGAGCACAATCACATGCAGTCTTAGTCCAGTGGGTGCTTTCAAAAAAAAAAAAAACCCTGGCAGTAGCCTTCAGGAAGGATTTATTCAGTCTTTTCTATGTACAAAACTTGACAGTTTGAGTAGAAACAGGCTTCTTCCAAGGAAGAACTTGTATTGACAAAACATATGGATACTCTTGGGTGGACTCTGGTTCCATTAAAGAAAATATTTCTTTGTTACTAATTCTTTATGTACTCAATATGTCTAATTCATAGTGAATCTTTTATCTAAAGGTTTGCCAGAAAAAAAAAAATGGCAGCCAAGCCTCAATGGTCTATATTCAAACTCTAGGCTAGAAAGCATGTTAAGTGAAAAAGTCCTAGAGGTCCAAGTCCAGATGCTTTCACCACAATTGCATTCTTTTTCTATTGCTACATAGCAAATGACCACAAACTTAGTGGTTTAAAACAACGAGCCATTGTTATCTCCCATTATTTTGTAGATCAAGAACCTATTATGGTGTGACTGGATTCTTTGCTTGGGGTCTGTCCATGCTAAAATTAGGCCATGAGTCAGGTCAGCAATTTTCATGTGGACATGTAGTCTTCCACACTCACCACTTAAAACTCATTTCTTTGAGGTCACTGGACTCTGGGTACCCATTTTTCCTTTTAGCTGTTGGTCCAAACTACTCTAGAGGCTCCTAGAGACTTACTCCAGTTTTCCCCATAAGCACTTTTACAACATAAGTGTTGAATTTCTTATAGGTTAGTGATAGTACAACTCTCTGACCTTTTCTGTGACTGGCTGGAAAAGAGTGTTTTCTTTTAAAAGGCTCATATGATTGAGTTTCACATGTTTAAATTCTTTACCTTCATATAACTGAATTAGCTGTAAGACCCATCATACATGCAGCCCAGGGATTATACAGGAAATGTACACAAAGAAGGTGGGAAATCTTGTGACTGTTTTAGAATTTTTCCAACCACACCAATCCGTCTCATGTGAAAAGAAAGTCTTTTCCTCTTACTAGTTTATGTTAAGTGATTTCTTGGTAGCAGTGTTCAATTGAATGATTGTGTTTTGTGTGTATTAAAAACCCTGAAAGTTTGGGGCCAACAGAGAGTAAGCGATGAATTAAATGAAAGGTGAGAAAGACATAATTGCCCCGATTCAATTACCTGTAGACTTAGATTTAGTTCTATCTGCATTTGCCTTTAAGGAATCTGGTCTCTGTGAGTTTTCAGGAGTAAAAAAGTATCATCAGCACTTGATTATCGTGCCTTTAAAAGGGTACATAGACATTTTCATGACTCATAGTTGTTGAATGAGATCATTAGGGATTTAGGTAATGTCTTAATTGATGAAAGTTTTATTTGCTTTCTTCCTTCTAAGCAGCCTTAAAGCATATGTGATAATATGAATATTAGACTGATTTTGAATTCAACCTACATTCTCCAAAAATAGCATATCATACATGAATTATGGAATCTACATATAAATATACATATGCCAACATGGAGAAAAAACATTGTTTTCGCCCTAGGTATTGTTTTGTTAATCAATGAGTATTATATTTTAAAGATTTTTGTGAGTTCAGATGATCCTGAGATGTTATTTTCATGTTCAGAATTTAAATTCACAGCAACTAGATTGCTGAGACATTCTCCTGCTAGAAATAAAATAGGAGTAAGTTGAATGCTGTGCAGAAGAAAATAAAGGGTTGAGAAAAGGAGCAAGAAAAGGGTCTATAACTGTTTCTAGCAAAGTAACAAATGTGAAAATAAATTATAGTAATCTGTCCATTAATTTCTTAAATTCAGAGTTCATTAAAACATGCCTCAAAGAAAGCTTAGGATGACCTGTTCTGCCCAATTAATTTTGAAGTATTGGAAATCAATTAATTATAATGAACAGACCCATTCTCATTATTTTAAGAAGCTTGCAATTAGCTTCATAGAAAGAGGATTGTATATGGTGCTTTAAGTATAAAGACATGCTGGCATTGACAATAAATTTGGTACACCCCTTTTTTTCTTCTAAAACTAAGTCTCTTTTGTACTGCTGAATACAATTTCTGATAGTGAATTCAAACTTTTACCAAGTGGTCTGCTTTTTATGGGACTGACTTAAATATTGAAACACTGGATTTTTTGCTTCACAGAATATGTGACAAAAATGGAAATTTTTCCAGGACACATAACATGGTACCATTTTTGTTACCCTTTCACCCTGCAAGCAATATAGAATGAAATGTGTTTAGTCCTTTTCTCATTTCTTTTTAGCCAGAAAGCACTTGGCTTGCCAAGGTAGCGTTTCTTAACTATAGCCAAAAAGGACTTATTGTTTCTCTCTCATTAAATCCTGTAAATTTGCTTGATAGAATCCATTTGCTTGCCTGAGTATTTGGTGTGCTATATTGCATCTGCAGTTTCCAAGGTATTCATTTGCTCATCAGAAAAGAAGAAAACAGCACAGGATGAAGGAAAAAGCATAATCTACATACTTCCTGTGTTAGTATATTGATTCATTATGTCACTTCCAAAAGAGTGACAATATTATGACTCATGAGCATTGAGGGGAAAAAATGGAACATTTTATTTCTTTGTTGGTCCAATAAGTGTACATTTGGTAATGACATGAACTAATTGCACAGTTACCATGAAATAACATGTTTCATTTTTCTGTAACAATATCATAACTGGTACTTTCTTAGGAAACAATGGTGATTATATATTAACATGATAATAGTGTTGTTTTATTTTCTCTAAAAAAATACAGTTGACTATATATAAAGAAAAAAAACCCATCTATGAACTAATGGCACACTTGCCTCAAAACAAAACAAAAACTTCCTCTTTATTGTCTGGCCACTACCTTGACTTTTTCTCCTATTGAGCCACTTATCCTATTCAAAAGTCTAAGTCCTTTTTATGATCTCTCTTTTTCAATCCCGACAAGCTGTTCATCCTTCAGAGTTCTATCATGAGGTTTAGAACTGAAGCATACAAATGAAATACTGGATAAGGCTTTATGTTAAGTAACCCAGATGTCACATAGAGTGGCAAAAAATAGCAAAACTTCACAGCCTGCCCTGGACAAACTGATTCTGGTGAAGATCTGAGACCCTCCTGGCAGGGGTCACACTGAGCCAAGCTGGGGTGAACAGTCTGAAAGAAAGGCAGACATTTAGCTTCTTGGTCTAGAGGTCTGAAAAACACTGGTTGTACTTCCTTGCTGGATGATCCATGAAGTATACTCAAAGCTTTGGCTATAGGGGAGAAGAAAGAACTCCTATCTATATTAGCAAGCAGAATGGAATTCCAAGTCTCTTGAGAAATAATGTTTCTTAAAAAAAACAGGAATATATCAAAATGGAATCTGTAAGCAGTAAGAGAAGACAGTGAGAGATAGAGAAATTGTTTTGGGAACAAAGAAATTTACATAGTCAAGAGACTTAGGCTAAAAAGACAGATAAGAATAGAGACAGAGACAGAGAGGGGTACAGACCAGGAAACCAGGGAGTAGGACAAGAAAGGATAGAAAGAGGCAGAGTAAGTGACAGATACAGAGAAAGAGACATCTACAGTGTCAAAGGAAACAAAATAGAATAATAGAGGCAGACACAAAACAACACAGAGATAAGGGAGTGAGAAGCAGAACAGGTGATACCAAGTGTCAGCAAGGCCTTTCCAAAGAGCAAAAGTCAGAGAGAGATAGGGTTAGATAGAATGAGAGAAATTATATACATATATACGTGTGTGTATATACATATATTTTGATTTTTGATCAGCTATGTTGCCTTGTTCTAACTATATTTGGAGTTGTATGAGGGCCAGAGGCAATGCTTCTGTTCATTATAAAATTGTGCTGCATTTTCAGCTTCTGGTTTGGTACCAAGAAATGAATCATATAGCCTCAGAGGAGTACTGTCATTTTTCTCTGTGGTCTAATTTAAATTCCCTATCAAATACCATTGCAACAGTGACTTTTAACATTTTCCATGATTTATGCTGTTAATGAGCAGAGACCAACCAGTTTGGGGTATTCTATATTAAGGGAATGTAGTAAAATAAAATCCTGCACAGAAGCCTTGCAGTATTCCAGTTCTGTGCATTCTCATCCTAACTATGACTTTAAGCACTTTCTCGTATTTGCAGCAAGTGGAATGGCAATTTTCAATGACTGGGAGACCTGGATAAAATCCTTATCCACTGAAAAGGACTAGTAAAATGGAGGCGAAGGTGAATATTCCCAAAGGGAGAGGAACCCCACAGCATCATCAGATTGGCTCCCAAAGATAAACACATTAGTTCAAAGTAAGAAAGAAAAGACATGAAAAGTTTCAAATGTCTGGATTTACTGAAGCTCAGTGGATTGGCATGTGATGGCCTAAAGGCCATTGATTGAGAAAGGCATCCAGAACCCAAGTTCATCAAATTGTCCACATGATCCTATGTCAGATGTTTTAACTATGTCATTCACAACATCAACTTCTATTCCCTACCCATCCAAATTTGCCTTTTGAATAAATGCATCCCTATTCTAAACATTGTCAATGTGAAATGTTAATTGAAAGTTGATTCAAGGGGAATTTGAAATAGAAATAAATGGAAAGTGGTTCAAAACAACCTACCCAACCAATATGAACCATGTCTGCATCCCCCTGCCCAAGTGGGGCGTGCTGTGCTGGTCACTGAAGAGGGGCTATGTTTGTACGTCATACAGTGTGCTCACAGCAATTCCCTGTGGGTTGGGCTCGGTTGTGACCTCCCCCTCAAATTCATATGCTGGCACTCTAAGTCCCCATTCCCTCAGAAAATGACTATATTTGGAGATATGATATTTAATGAAGTAATTAAATTGCAATGGAGTCATAAATATGAATCCTAATCCAATATGACTGGTGTCCTTAAAAGGAGGAATGCCACAGGTAAAGAAGCAGGCAAAGACAGCCATCTACAAGTCAAGGAGAACATTTTTTGAAGAAACCAATCTTGTAACTTTTGATCTAGACTCTAGAACTGTAGGAAAATACATTTCTGTTCTATAAACCAATCACTATTATATTTATAGTCCTTATATTTCTCAAGGTGCTATGTGTTATATGTTTGTGGGATTTTTTTTGTGTGTGGGATTTTTTCTTTTCTTTTTTTTTTTTTTTTTTGTCTGTGCAATTTGCTGCTTTACATTTCCCTTTTTAAAAAAGCCCATAATGGGTGCCCTCCCTGGTGGCGCAGCAGGTTAAAGCACAGCAAAAAGAAGCCTAAGCCACCTCCGCATGAGTTCGATTCCCCGCCTGCCCTGGAGGAGATCCACATGGCGAGGCAGACCTCTCCTGACCCACCTGCTGCTCCCCTCAGCAGTGTACTTTGTCGATCTGCCTGTTCTGTACCCCACTCTGTCTCTGGTGAATCCTCTTACCCTCCGCATCTCTGGCCTGTACCCCAGTTCTGTACGAATAAATAATAAAAAAAAAATAAAAAAATAAAAAAAGCCCATAATGGTCACTTAGAAATTTGAACTACTTTCACTTTCCTACACTACAGTATTCTTGCATTTGCTATCAGGTGTTTTTTTTTTTTTTTTGCCTTTGCTAATTTCTGTAGCTACTGAGGTACTGAGTCCTGTTGTTTAGTTGCTGAGACCTCAGGAAGCATTCAGACATTGGTGTGAATGTGCTTGCTGTTTGGATTGGGGTAGAACTGGCTCATATTTGGACACTTCTGACATACCCCCTCTGTGGGGTTCCTGATCTGAGACTCTGTGGACTTCCACTGTGCTTCAAGAGGTTAGTAAGTGTTCCCAGAGCTGGGAGGAATAGTATGGTTCAGAGCACACTATCAGATCTCTCTACTGTTATCCCATTCCTTGCAGAGAACCCCATTTCTTTCACACATGCTTCTTCTTGGTCAAGGTGGTGTGCACTCACACTGGTAAGCTCTCCCTCGCCAGTGCCCCCGTAGGATCTGGAAGCTTTGCCACTTATAGCCCCCTGCCTGACCACAGCCTCCCGGTGCTTCTTGCCAGCCCTCTCCTGTCCGATGAAGTATAACTTTCTGTCACCATCTGTGTTGGTCTCTGATGTCTAACTAAGGCTTGTAATAGTTTCATCCCAAGACTTAGTACCTGCCAGGCATATTGTGTCTCTGATAAACCATGAGTTGATTCTCTCAGGTGCAAAGTATGAAGAACATTTCCCATTATCTTGGGAGAAACTTCTCTGTAAATTCTTGATTTTATCCTACAAATTTTTTTTGAGGTTATATCACTAGATTTCCATATAGCCCATTATGTCTTGTTTATGACCAGAAAGTATTTTCATAGTTTAAAAATAGCATGGATACTGGGTAAAAATATATTTAAAACTGAGACTCAGAGTCTCCTTAAGTCTCTCTTCTGTTGAGTTGAGCAATGAATGGGATGGATTGCTGGGGTGGAGGTTTGTGGAAGGGAATGCTTGGCAGTAGGTAGGTGGAGTTTGTGCAGTGAAATGTCTGCACATAGTTCTCAGTCTCAAATAGATGCTTTATGGTATACTTAAGATCATATCATAGTTGATATTAGATAATATCTCATCAATTTTATATTATGCTGATGTTATTAATCAGACATCCTGAACTCTAGTGACTAATGCACAGTAGAGCAACTCAGAACTTGGGCTTTAAAATCAGAATGAATTTCATTATAAATCTTACTTTACCACTCATGAGCTGTGTGGACAAAGTCAAGTTAGTTAGCCTTCTGGAATTTTGCTTCTTACTGTGTCAAAGGGGGTTAATCCTGTCTTCTTTTATGATTTTAAGGATCAAAATTATTAAAAAAAGAAGCAAGTTTCTGTACTTTAAACCACAAGAAAAATGTGTTGAGAAGTATATTTGGCATGATTCAAAAATCCTCAGTCATATGGCAGAGGCAAAAATTCATTTTGGGAAATGGGAAAAGTACAGATTCTGTCTCTGTCGGTCTTTCTCCAGAGCAGCTGTTACTGAGATTCAGTGGATGCCTGTTGACTCCTATAAAGAGAAACATGTTATATATATATATATATATATATATATAATATAGGTGCTGGGAACAATGAAAACAATCAGCAGTTTAAAGTAGAAACCATAAATTACAATACCAGCCTCTCCTACTTTACAGGCACGTACTTGTACTTGAGTAGTTTGTCACAAAAGTAAGTTCACATGACTTCTTCAAGATCTGAGTGGCCTAAAGTTTTCAATTTACTGATTCTTTCCAGAAGGCTTGAGGGGCCAGGCCACATAGTATGTTATCTCTAAGATGTTAGCATTGTCCAGCATGCAGAAAATATACAAAAATTGCAGCTATGATTATGTTGAGTTAGTGAAAGGGTTTCAAAGAGTCTGTGGATTCCCTCTGAAATTATATTTGATTTTTCTGTATTTTTCAAGTGTTTTTCTTAGGGTTGAACCACATATTTATTTAGTTGCTTCCATGGCTTATTGTCATGAAACAGAGAAATTTTAGCTTCTGTCTCAAGTACAGAACCAGTATAGAGTTTTCTGTTCATTTTTGAGATGTTTTAGAGCTGTATTACACTCATGACACCTCTTTCCAATATCAGGATAAAAAAAGTTTGGACATAAGTCTATGATAAATCATTTAAAAATCTGGAAGTTGGTCTGGAACTGAAGAGATACTCACAGGTAATAGATATGATTTATATGCGAGTTTTGGTTTCAGCTAATATACACCTCTTCAGCTAATATACACCTCTTCAGCTAATATACAAGCTTCAGGAAACCCATTAATTGTACTAAGTCCAGGGAATTTCATTCTTTGAGAGGTCTTGAAGTTACCCCTTGAGAGTAGTTGGTCATTGCCTGTGGTTAGGCGGTGGATTTAACAATTTTGGTGCCTTGAAATGCCATGAATCCCTGCTTTGGGACAATGAATAATGACTCCAGTATGTAGTGCTTTCCTTATCTTTGAAAGATCAGATTATATTTCACCTACCAACAGCTACTCTTACCTGGTTTGATGACCTCATTTCATCAGACAAATACTTACCTAGTACTTTCTATTATAACACTAATTCTGAATAGTGCTGTTTATTTCTTACTGAGGTTAAACATGTATTTTTTTCCCCAAAAAATCAGTTAACCTCAGAATTATATTTTCTATGCTACTGAACACAGGCCTTAATAAACTATCTGACTGGCTGAGTTTTTGTTTTTTTTAAAGATTTATTTATTCATATAGAACTGGGGTACAGGCCAGAGATGCAGAGAGTGAGAGCATTCAACAGAGACAGAGTGGGGAGCAGAACAGGCAGATCAACGAAGTACACTGCTGAGGGGAGCAGCAGGTTGGTCAGGAGAGGTCTGCCTCGCCATGTGGTCACCTCCAGGGCAGGCGGGGATCGAACTCATGTAAAGTGGCTTTAGCTTCTTAGTGCTGTGCTTTAACCCACTGCGCTACCATGGAGGGCCTGACTTGTTGAGTTTTTGAACAGTGTTGCAGTCTGGGAATTTTGTTTTTTAGTTTCTTTTTTCATCTTTCAGTAGTAATTTTGTGACATGATACATTTGCTGGCACCTTGGCTAACTATGCTCATGCATTCCTTTACACCTTCTAAAACTGTAAATGTAATCCAAAGCAGGGCTGTCGGAGGGGGTCCGGGAAGTTGGATGCTGCAAATCAGAGGTGTGGTAGGGGAGATGAGTGTGCACAGCAGATAACTGTACTTGATTAGCTAGATTTAAATAGTGTCGGATGAATTTGCCAGGTGAAAATAAAAATTGTCAGTTCAGTTTAATTTCATGGTGAATCAAACAAGGAAATTAGATTCTGCTACTCTGTCAGTTTGACATCCACGGCAAGTGACAATTAGAGATGATGAGAGAACTTATATTTACTTTCAAACTCTTGATTTTCTGATAGGCATGTAACTTTTATTTACCCTTGCATTGCAGAAAAATGTGGCATAACAGTTGCATTAGTATGGGTTGCTAGAACATTCAGGCTATAGCCTGGAGAGGCAGAAGGGGCAGAGCTCACCTTCATGGCAAGGCATATCAGATGGAGAGGTACACCGGAGAGGAAAAGCCCCTAGGCTGTTAGGTCAGAGAAGTTCAGAGCCGAAACGCAGATAATAACACAGTGGTCACAGCTCTTGCTTCAGCAGACAAGATTACATTAGAGCAAGTCAAGGCTGGAAGGTTAGGAATGAAAGTGAGTCTGACGTATGCTGTCCTGGCCAGACCTTTCACAGTGAGTTTCATTTTCCTCCCAAGTCCAACAGCAAAGCAGCAAGCAACTTGAAGGACTCATATTTAAACACAGATGTATTTCTGAATTTCTTCTTTTGCTACTCCTAATGCAAGAAAGTGGAATTCCTATTCAAATTAGGGTTCAAAGAGCACAGAAAATTCAGTAAAACTGAAGCATGAAATGATCACACGAGAAGCTGCTTCCTTGATTTGCAGCATAAATTTTTGGCAAGAGGTAGATCTCAGTTGCCTAAGGAACATATTTCCCATCTGATTTTGCTTACAAAAAAAGGGTTTTCTTGTTAACATCGTTAAGACAGTTTCTATAGCTAATACAATTGAAAGTTATTAAGCTAGATGAGAGGCAAAATAAGAAATTTTATTCAAGGAGAATGGTAGAAACTAAAACATAATTCTAGTCTTTGATTTAATAAATGTGCTGTCATAATTAAAGGATCATACATCTAGATCATAAAAATTGTCCTGGAAGCCAGTTCACACGTTTCTCCAAATCTTCTCATGGACATGGAGATGACTTTATTCCCCAAAAGTTCTCTTTGTGACTACCTGTTTCTCTGTCTCCTCCCCTCTCTCTGGTTGGTTAATAAAGTACACAGTTCTGACTTGAACTAGATATTTATTTTATAACAAAAACAATGTGTCAACATCCAGCACAGATTTCTAGCATGATCGTGGATAAGTTGAAAAATAGAAGAAAAAAAAATCCTGCACAATTTGAAGGTGATGATTTCTGCTGCTTATCAAAAAAGATAGGAGATTATATACTAACTATTTGGAAATGTGACAATTCATGGATGTTAAAGAGTGAAGAAGGAAAAATGAGCAAATTAGTTTCTGTGTATTTCCTACCTCTCTTGGTACAATTTTAAAAACAGAAATGGGAGAAATGCACACTTGCCTCTACCATGTGAAAATCTCAACAATTTGATTACTGCTTATATCAGAATCCTCGTGTAAGTGGAGAACAAGTATTCTTGGGTACTTATTGCATATAAATTCCAAAAGCATCTATTTAAAATCTTCTTCAACATTTTAAAAACGAGGTACAATAATGATAAACAACTCTAGCTAGAAATGAATTAGTAGCACATAGCTTCAGAGCCTTACATAAATCTCACATTTGTACATCTTGTCTTTTATTGGGAAACTAATTGATGCTTGAGTATTTCATCTGAATCGTAAACTACATAAATATTTATAAGTGAAAAATTGTGCTATGTTTGAGAAATCCAGGAAGGAATTCTCTTCCTTGGTCTTAGTACATACTGTACTCCTTAACCATTAAGCAGCAACAGCCAACTTAAGCAATGTACAGGCTATTTATCTCTGTTTTATTTCTTCTCTTTTCATTTTATTTCTTTTCCTTTCTTGCCAAAGTTTCTCTAGGACAGTTAAATATTTAGCAGACCATAACCTGCAGTTCTATTTTATTGATGGCAAATACTTGAAACTAAAATTTAATATATATTCCTTAGTTAATATTTTTGAGGGTTCCCTGAAGGAAAATACAAGCTTATGACTCTATGAGCTGCGCCTTTAAAGAGTCTTTCACTATAAAATGTGAGAGGGCATTTATCTTTGGGGTTATCATGTCCCTCCTTTGTGAAGATCTATTTGCAAAAAATGATGTAAATAGGATCTCTGTATGCCTTATTAAAAAGTTTCAAATTATGAACCTGACTTTCCATAAAATAAATATGTTTCACTGCTAGCATATTAATTGCCAATTGGAACATTCTCCAGCTCGACCATAACACAATGCCATGGTTCATTACCTGCAGATACTCTGTTACAGTGAGCCACTGGTTACATGCAGATATTCCAAATGACTTCATAAACACAGGAGCACATACTGTTAAGCAGTGATTAATTCCTACAAGACCATGTGATGCCCTGTAATTCTTTAATGGTGCCAAAGTGATCTATAGCATAAGTGCATACTTTGGCTAGCTCAGCAAATGCCCCAGGGAACCATCAGGAACATCTCTCCTTGCAGGCATTTTTTTTTTTTTTGTGGGGATTTTATTCACCTTGGAAAAGGACCTACAGCTTGTATGACAAAGATGCTTTAAGAAACTTGCACTTGTGGTTGCAGAGGGGGAATAAAAGGACATTTCTGTCCTCTGAAAGCTATATTTTTCTTTTATGGTGTTCACATGATCATCATACCTAACAAAAGGAAGTGGGACAGCTGCCCTTTCTCTGTTTCTCTGGAACCATTGCTGAGAGAGATAGTAGACCTTTTTCATATATTTTGAGATTCTTTATTCATTATACAAAAAGGTTCTTCTAAGGATACACATCAGTAGCCAGTTCCATGAACAGTGGAGCATGAGCAGAATGCATTTCAAAACCAGTGAGGTTACAACAGCAATCAGCGTTTCTCAGCGATGCGCTCCAATTTTAAATGAGAATTCTGGTGACTCTGTGATGTCAGACAGCATATTTTGATTAAAACATTTCTTTATTGAATTTTTTATGGGCCCATTACTAGAGTCCCTGGGTACATATAAACATTTTTCAGGACAATGCAATCCGGCGGAGAGGTGGGATCGGGCCTGCAGTCATAAAGTAGGCAGCATTAAACCCAGTAGCTAGGGAGTGTGCAATGCCCTAAACATCCGTGACCCAGCATCTCCCTCGGGCCGAAGTCATTCTCTGAAGTAAATTAGGTGGTTAGGGAAGAACATGAATAACTGTGGGCCCTAAAGACAAAGTTGGTTCTGGGAGGTTCTTATTTCTAAGAACTGTTTAATTATTAACATGAGCAAACATACTGTTTATAAGGAAAGAGGGGCCTCTGCTAAGCCTTCTTTGGGAGTCATTCATGCTCCCTGATTTAAATACTTATTCTGAGGATTTTGATAAAGTCACTCAACTCTCTCACTGTAGATGATGGGATAAATGTACTTGTGGGCCTGAGTATGTCCTCTAAAGCCAATCAAATCAGAGAGGAAAATCTACAAACTCTAAGTCAGAAAGTGCAAAACAAAGAGAAAGAGAAGTTACTTATTTCATGATGAAGAGTTCAAAAGAAGCCATCAAACTCTTCTTTAAGGAGAAAACTAAAAATCTAAGGCTTCAAAACTATCTCTTTCTATATAGCCCTGTGGTTAAAGTCCTTGTTGTAACCAGTTATGGAAGTGATGAAACGAGGAGGGGTAGAAATTTCCCAAGAAATGCCCCTGCTTCCCAATGGTGTGTTTGCTCGACCTGGGAGTCGTGACTTAGTGGTAAAAGTTGAAAGTTTTCTTTGTGTTATTTCTCCAGGTTCTAATTTTGAAAAGTTGCTCACAGTGCACAAAACGTAAGTGAAGAGTTGCATACAGTTTATGGTTAGTTATAGGGAAAATAATAACTTTTGTCATTTTTTGGTTTGTTGAGAAGATTTACATGGTTTTAAAGATGTGGATGATACTATAATCAAATAATTCATGTGAATTTTGAGGAAATTGTGGCTGTCTCATTTTAGAATAGTTCATATTTCTGTGTGATATGTGTGGATATGTGTGTATGCACGAGCACATTTTATGGTTTAAATGAAAACCATAATTCTGGAACAAGCCTACATAAATGTTTCAAAATAATGAGAAATGCTAAAGATAAAATTGATGGTTTGCCTGAGTCATTGGCTGTTCGGGAGAATATACTTAGCTGATATTAACTCTTCAGCACTCAGGGGCAATGTTTTTATAAGTAGTGAAGGGATAGATGGGATGAGGATGTACTCAGTTTCTCCAAAGCCCTGGGTCTAGAAGAGGCTGCTGAAGTTTATGCATGTAACATGTTAGGATGTATTGTGCTCTCCCCTAACATGCTAGTAAGACCAACCCCAGCAGCGCTGTTTCCGGGACAACCTTTTGGTGTGTCCCGATGGTATCCCTGAATAAGCTACCACATAGACCAAATTTGTTGTGTCTAAAAGTTTTCTTGTAAGTGCAGGCTAGAGGCTGCAGAGGTCAGGAATGAAGGTAGGTGTCCTTGACAGCTCTGGAAACTAGAGACTACCCCAGTGATGACCACATGGCTCTTGCCCACTACTCAGACCAGTCCCTGGCCACCTGAATGTCTTTTTTTGAACAGCCTGGGAGAGCCTAGGGACTATTAGGGAAAGGACTGGGGTCCTTCAAGCAAACTGGTACTGTTTCTGATTATTTCCCAGTCTTTCCCTTTCTGAGGTGGTTTCTGGCTTTGTTCCTTGGTAGATACTGGTCTTTACAACCCAAGTTCTATTCCAGATGTGTCTGTTCCCTCTATGTATTCTTCCATGGCATTCCTGCAGGAGTTATGACTCAAGGATTCTGTCAGTCATCTTCTCCAGGTACCCACCAATAAACTTTTAGTTAATACTTGCTGTATTTATTTAGATGGCAGGTGCAATAAATGAAAGCTGAAGGATATCTGGTTCTTGCTTTCAAGTTGCCAAATGTGGGAGAAGGAGAACTAGTTGTATACTTCCTAAGTTGAGGGGTCAGAATTTGGAAAGAAGTAGACTGCAGCATAACAGGAGAGAACCTTACATGCTGTGGAGGAACTAGGTGATACTTGTGGAGATGCATCACAGTTACTCCAAGATTGTGATTAAAAAAAAAAAGGAAAAGAAAGAAAGAATGGATGAAAACAAAGAAAACTTGTAAGTTGGACAAGCAGGGAAATGAATTTGACTTGAAAATACATAGGTTATTGCATGCATGCATCCATAAAATTTGTCTTCAAGCACAGGCAGTTCTAGTGTTAAAATATCAGCTTTAAAAATGTTCCCATTTTGGGTTTTTGCTTCTACTCTACACCTCTCAAACTAGCCTAGCAAAGAGTTCTTTTTTTTTATTTATTTATTATTGATCAGTCTTACGTAAACATAGTAAAATAGCAAAAAAAAATTTCTCAAACTGAAGACATTTGGTCATCCAATTTATTTGGGACATGAAACCACTGTGTATTTGGTTGTCTAGGCTGACTGACATACAGTGCATATGGTGCCTTTGTTTAGTTTCATCTATATGTTGCCTAGATAGGTATCTTAATTTTCTCTGAACATTCACTATCCATTCAATGCTACATTAGGTAATTCAAAGGTATGAGCAATTTCACCAAAAACATCTGTATTACTTGCATTGCCCCTAATACTTATAGTCACACGAACTTTAAAAACTTTGCCAGCTTCATTAGTTCATGCCAAGAGGTACAGTTCACCTCGTTCTTGTCATCTTTTCCCTGGGCCCTACCTTGCTGGCTTGTCTTTTCTTCTGATGGTTTGAAAATATTACCTTCTTTGGCTGCATGAGATCATAGATAAATAGGTGATAGATAAGGCAGGTAGGTAGAAAGATAAATATGAAAAAACTTCAAAAAAAAAAGCATATGTTAATGAGTAAGAAGATTTAGCCAGTTCATCCACAAACCTCTTTGCTTGCCCTCTCTACTTCCATCACAGATATGATATGTTCGATTAATTGTGCTTTTGAGTACCCCATCAGGTCCTTAGTCCAAACTAGAGCTAGCTTTGTTTCTCTAGAGATGGGTTTTTTGATGGAGATTTTCTCAGAAGGAATTAAAGTTCTAGAAGTCCTTGATAGTGTCCTAGTACTTCATAGGCAAGATATCCGTTGCCTAATCATTTCAAACCTACTAGAGGACATATCCATCTTTCTGTTATACCTTTCTTGGTCATTTTAATGATAAATGGAAAATTAACAAACTTTTGGAAGAACTTAAATTCCAACTTTTTAAATCTACCATTGTATTATTAACCTTTCAGATAGGAGTGAAGGGGAGGGCGGTGATATTCTGTTGCCATGTCTAGCATGTGCCATTGTATCTGTAAAAAACTGTAGAAAGCAGTCTTTCAAAGAACATTCTGGTATACAGGTCTAAAACATTGATAAAGGGAGTCATTGGGTTAGCTGTGTTCAAGGTATTAGTTTATGTTCAAGGTATTAGGCATTTTACTTTGAAAGCCTTTTTGAGGTATTGTACTTTGTTTTTCTTACATGGCAGAATTTCTTGCAGTTCTGAATGTTTCAGAAATTAAAGAAAATTTGCTCTTTTTTTTTTAACCACAGGAAGTAATAGAACAGAAACCCATTTTTTTTTTTTTTTTACTAATTGTAACTGTCATACAACTTAGGAACTTACATACAATTGTTTTTTATAGAGTGTCAATGCATGAATGACTGATTCTTAGTATTCTTTGGAATTTGAAACGATGAGCTAACAAACAAAGAAAAGAATGCATTGAGTCAGTTCATCCTGACTCATATAATTAAAGGATGTGCAATTAATGTAATGGTGAGGAGGAAGCAATCATATTTTTTTTATAGCGCTACAACCTCACTTCTTATGGATAATTGGGGAAAAAATCAAAATATTGAAACGGATAGAAAGGAAAATCTTGATCCTTCTTTTGACACAGATTTTGAAAATGTCGGTGTGACTCTCTCCAGTTAATGTTTGGAGTTAGTGCCTTCAGGAGTGAACAATTCTTCTTTTCTTTACATCAGGTTAGAAAAGGATTTAGGGCCCTCCCTGGTGGCACAAAGGGTTAAAGAACAGCACTATGAAATAGCTTTCCGAAGCAACAGCAGCATGAGTACAATCACCAGCCAGGGGGATGACCCATGTGATGTGGCAGACCTCCTATGTCTCTCCCACTGCTTTCCTCAGCAGTGCGTTTCAGTAGATCCACTTGTTCTGTTCCTCATTCTGTCTCTGGTGAATCCTCTCACCTTGCACCTCTAGCCTGTACCCCAGTTCTTGTATGCATAAATAAATAAGTCTTTAATTAAAAAGAAGAATTTAGCTTGATTATAAGCACCTGTAGTATCTACATTGTAGCTGTTTTAAAATTTTAATCTGTGTTGTACAACACATTCATAAATACCAAGGAAACTACCAGACAACTATAAAATCAGTTTTTTTCTTTCAGCAAAACTCTTTAGATTTGTGGTAACTCATTGGATTCTGGTCTTCATTGAAGAGAGTGCTTATGATAATAGTGCTATTCCTTGCTGGAATTAAGTTTTTAAAAACAAAGTAACATAGGTTTAGTTGTGAGGTTTATGGTCTTTCCACTTAATCATGTTAACCAAGTCATGTAAATGCAAAATCGTATCTTCTGTCCACATTTTAAGATATTTGTCAGACTCTGCTTATCTATCCCTTACCACTTTCTTTTCCCTCACTAGCTCTATTTTCCTATAATGACCAAAAAAAGAGATCTTGTAAGTGAAATATTCATTTTTTTCCAAAAAGAAATAAATTTCAATTCTTTAAAAAAAAGTTTAAAATCAGCACAGTTCTATCCTGTCTGTGTTTAACTGTAAGTGTTGGTTTATAGGATGATTCTCTTATGTGCAAATGTATCAGGATTAACAGCAGTATAAAATCTGTTGCATTCACTTTTTACTCTGAAAAGTATAGTATCACTCAGTATTACTTTTATATGTTTCCTTATTTATTGATTGATTCATATTTCATAGATATCACTTGTGTATTTCCTCTTATCACATCTCTTGATTTTTCTGTTACTTCATTTTAATATTATTACTTTTTTTTCCAGTTTTTTTTTTATTAAAAAGTTTATTTTTACATCATTTTGCACATTTGTTTTTCATCTCAATTGTAATCCCCACGGGTTTCCCATCACCAAATCACCCCTGTGCCA
>NW_004567107.1:30264674-30299674 GCF_000260355.1 Condylura cristata
GCAGCTGCCGCCTCAGGCCGTTTTCCCTCTGCAGCTAGCTTCCCGCTGCCTAGATTTTTAAAGGAGCAGAGCGAGTTGGAAGCCGCTGGCGTTCCTGGATCAGTTCCTGCCTGTGGGGCTTTCCTTATGGGGACTCCCCAATTGCCGGTTCTCCCTTGGTTATTTTCCTTCTAGTGAGTCCAGGGCGTTCTCATTTGTGTTGAAACTCGTAGCATGAAAGTCTATAGTCCGATTTTGTATAATCCCGTGCGAGTTTGGATGTAGTCGCCGGCTTCTTTATTCTGCTGCTATCTTGTGGGTTCCCAAGCTGGTCAAGCTGCTCAGTGGCTTTGTGCGGCACCCAGGTGCTCCGGATTGGGTCTGAAGTTTCAGCGGTTTTTCTCTCACCCAGGTTTTGAGGAACAGATTTGCAGTCTTTCTGCAGCCTGGGCTCCACTCACTGAGCTCAGCCGTCCAGCTTTACCTCCCGGGTTTATCGTGGGGCAAAGCGGCTCCTGCAGCCCGCGGAACTTCCTGGGGCCCGGGTTTTCCTGGGAGTTCCTTCCTGGGAACTTCCCAATCGCCGATTCCCTCGCAGTTATCTACCTTCTAGTGAGTCCAGGGTGTTTTCGTTTGGGTTAAAACTTGTAGTAAGTGAGTCTATAGTCCGTTTTCAGTCCTCAGTTCCTATGCCGGCTTGGATGCGGTGATCTCGGCGTCTTTACTCTGCTGCCATCCTATCTTTTTTTTATTAGGTAAATGTTGGCTTATAACACTGATACAATTTTGAGGGTGGGTTTACACCTCTTCTGGTATGTTACCACCACATCCACTACCAAGGCAGTCCTGGTCTTCCCTAGTTACCTGCATTCTAAAGTTTTTTTTTTTTTCCTGATCTTGGGTAATATATTACCATGTACTCATTCAAGTATTAAAATACAAATGTATCACTTCTTAAAAGCTCTGCTTTTCAAAGAGTGGATCACAACCACCCAGACTCTGGTAATTTTGAACCCCAGTTCCACTGGAGAAGCATTGTTCTAAGATCTACCTCTTTCTTTAAACAAAAATGCAAGAAAAACTAAGTATCATTACAAAAAAAAAGGAATGAAACATTATTATAGTGTGATGGCTATGGTACTTGTAATAAAAAAAGAAACTGATTATTTTTTCCCTCACTAAGTAGATATGTGGTGCTTTTAGCAAAGTCACTCTCTGAAATTCCACTTGTTCATCTTTATACTTGATATCATCATCGTCACAAAAACCAATAGTAGAAAAAATCTATTCATGTTCAGTTATAAGAAAGGAGAGAGAGGGAGATTGTTGATGAAAGCAGTTTTATAATTTTTATATAATATATTTAAAGATAATTATCTTTAAGATTGTGATGGACTATCTTGAGGAAGTCAACTTTTAACATTTTTTTATTTTATTGTTTATTTTGCTAATGCTCAGAATGCCTGACCTATTGATATCTGGAATATGCAAATGCAAATCTGGCATATTAGTTACACATAGCTGAAACTAAAGATTTAGGTTTTTATTATTAAGGTTGTAACTCAAGAAAAGGCTTTAATGTTGTCTCAGAGTTCCTTTGTTGTTCAAAGAATATTTATTGAATAAATAGATGTATTTAGAATAGATTTATTTTCATTGTTAGCACACTTCCCCCTTTTTATTATATTTTCTAAAAATTACTTATAAGTATAGAAAGTATGAAAACTTTTTTATTGTCTTATTGATGTAGCATCATCTAGAAGTATTAATATCAGTATGACAGCCTATCAATAGTAATATGATGAATGCAGAGAAATTTTGCTTTGAGGTTTATACCAGGATCTACTGAGCCTCATTCTTATAATTTAAAGGATCACTCCCTCCAATTCAATTATAATTTTATCTCAATGCTATAAGCATATGTTTGTCAATAACATTGCTTATAAATTCCTTTAAACATACCCATAATTTATTTAAGGAGATCAGATCAATAACTATTATATTCCTAAGGGAACAGTTATTTTTCATGCCTGTGGTTGACATTTTATTTAAATGCTTTCTAAAATATCATTCAAGAGATACTAAGTACAATTTTTCTTTAAGGAGTGAGTTTTCTTACATTTGGTTTCTAGTGAGTATTGAATAGTTTCTCGATTTAGAGTTGAAATTTCATCTGCCAATGAATTTTAGTAAATATTGTAAAATTTGTTTGTTCCCAATCTTGTGTCCCCCCCCCTTTGTCTTTTCT
Organism: Condylura cristata; assembly: GCF_000260355.1. Lineage (NCBI taxonomy): Eukaryota > Metazoa > Chordata > Mammalia > Eulipotyphla > Talpidae > Condylura > Condylura cristata. The sequence goes on from NW_004567107.1 coordinate 30,266,902, forward strand.
TCTTTCCTTTCACTCATCCATTCTTCTTTTCTGTCATCAGTTGAACATACACTGATTGTCTTCCATGTTGTATACTATGTATTAGGTGACAGAAGAGACTTGAACTCATTGGTTCTCAGTTGAGGGCACTTTTTCCTTTTGGGGGCATTTGGCAATATAGGGAGACATTTTTGCTGTCACTCTGGGGGACTGCTATTGACATCTATTGGGTAGAATTAAAGGTGCTGTTAAATATTTCACAATGTAAAGAGCAGCCCATAGGATGACCAGTTCTCTGTCAGAATATCAGTAATGCTGAGATGGAGAGACCCTGTTTTATTTATTTGTTTTTTTTTTAATTAATTTATTTATACATATAGAACTGGGGTACAGGGCAGAGGTGCAGGGCCATGAGAGGATTCACCAGAGAAAGAGTGTGGAGCAGAACAGGCTGACTGATGAAGTACACTACTGAGGGGAGCAGCGGGAGGGTCAGGAGAGGTCTGCTGCAGGCCGTGTGGGTCACCTCTGGGGTGGGAATTGAACTCATGCTGAAGTGGCTTTAGCTTCTTAGTGCTGTGCTTTAACCCTCTACACCACCAGGGAGGGCCTGAGAAACCCTGTTTTAAGTAATTTCTAGCCTTATTCTCTATTCATCTTGGCATCTTCTCTACAATGTTCCTGCCACCTACTTGCTGCCTCTAATATGGAATTGAAGATAGGGTAATTTAAGAGGGAGTTTCCCTCCAGAAACGGAAAGCAGTGAAGTCTTTGTATCACTGCTTGGAGGGTTATATTTCTACCATGATCAACTTAATCATACTATAATAAAACATTACCACCCCCACCATGTGTATGCTGTTTACAAACCACACCATACAGCAACACTGTTAGTATGTTGCTGTCTTTTGTAAGAGTAAGTCATTCTCTTAGCCTTCCACAGTATTTTCTGGGAATATAAAGTTGTATTCCTCTCTTATACAACATCTTAATTTTTGATGTATGCTTCTCCACTTGAATGCAAAAATCTTGAAGAAAGAAACTGTTATTTTTTTCTATTCTTAATTTAATTTTAATGGAGGCGAAATTCTCATATAACATATTAATTTGTGGTGTAAAATAATGATTTGCTATTTGTATATGTTGTGATATTATCACCACAGTAGGTCTAGTTAACTTCCATCACCACATGTGGGAGCCAGGTATAGTAATTATATATCAAGAAACTGGCACACTTTTAGATAACACCAAGTTTAAATTTATACTCTACAACTTGTTAGCCTTTTTTTGAACCATAAGACATAGAAAGCATGGATGTGCCAGGACAAGAAACTAGACTAAATAATGGGGAAAATAATCTCTACACTGACAGACATGACATCAGACTCCACTATGTCATATTGGACTATAGAAATCATCCAGAAAGAGTAAGAATTTCAGTAATCTTTTCAGTGGTGCCATAACCCTATAACCTATTGAATCTTAAGAAACTTGAACATTTAACTTTTTTCTTGGCTTGAATGTGAAACTGGCTTTTGGTTTGCTTTCTATCCGTCCTTCTTCTATCTCGTATTGACTTGGCTGATAAAACTGGAGGACAAAGGCAACCTTATTACTGTCCCATTTCCTACCTCAGTTTCTCCTTTAGAGTTTTAGAATGTTTGCCAGAGATGATGATCCAGTGTATAATCCAACCAGACAAATGTATGAGAGATACAAAGTTATATCTTCAGGTCTAAGGCAGGCACATACTACAGCACCAGGAGATAACAGCTAGAGCTCTGTTCCTCAATGATTAAGCCCAGGGAAGAGCCAGGTATTACAGAACTTAATGTTCAATGAAGGGAGTTTAAAACTAAACCAAACTAACCTGTTCTGAGATGTTGGAATGCTAGAAAACTGTTGTAAAATGGATTTTAGGCAATTATAGATAAACTTTAAGCCTTATTTTACTTCTGAGAGGTCAGACTAATGTCCATCACTGCAAAAGTCTTACTAGATAATCTGTTTGAGTGGTTAGAGCTCTTTGCCCCACATCGGGTTACATAACAAGGACATCACAAAAGACTGCTAGTTACCATGTGGCTTTTTCCCCCCAATATACCCTCAAAGATAATGTACACAGTTCATGGGTTTGGTATTTTATTTTTGCACCAATAGTTTTAAAAAAATATATTCTACCAAGAAATAGTAATAAAAAAGTCAAAATGTGCACATAAGCAGAAGAAAATATTTTCCTAAAAGGGAAAGTGCTTAGGAGTTTCATATCTTAATTTATCTCCCTCTTTGAAAAGATGCTTATTTAAAACCTCCTGATCCTGCTTTTTATTTAGGCAGATTTTGGAACAGTTTGATAGTATGCTTTTCTGGACTTCACAGTGGGGAGATTACTGTCTCAAGAAGTCATTCAGGGAATATAAAACCTCTCACTTCCAGGTCATAGGTATGAAACATGCTGTCTTTGTTATATCCAGCAAGCATTACTTTATAATTTGTGTCATCGTTGTGAACTTGGTCTAGGTACCACATTGAGTATTAATAAATAGCATATTGTCAGCAGACAGGAAGTGATTTCTTCTTCAAAGATGCCAAGTTTTGAATTGCTATTGTGGGTAAGGCTTTTTCAATTCTCCTTACACAGAAGCAGGGTAATTTTTGACTGAAGTTGATCAAATTCCATGGCAGTTTACAATTCTTTCACAATCATTTCTTTTGAGACAGAAAATATAGGCAACCTGGATAGTGATTAGTTTTCAACAGGTTAGTTCATGTCTTTGTATGATTTTCAAGTATTACTTAATGGTAAGTAACACATTGATTGGAAAGAAATAATACTTTGAAATGTAAAAGAACTTGATGCATGAATTATACTCATGTCTGGAAATGTTATCTGCTTAGAAAATATCATTAATAGAAAAAAAAAACAACTGTGGGACTGGAATGAAAATACTGTGTAAAGCCATATCTTGAAGTTCTTTAAAAAAAAAACTTTTAAGATTATCTAAAGTTGGCTTTAGAAGGAATAAATTAGGCTGATGTTAGACAGTTTGGGGCATCTTTCTTTCTATAGTGAGATTTATTTACTCTGAGAATTTTTTACATATGCATTTAAAATTTTTATTATTTAAATTAAGAAAAGAAAATTTGAATGGGATTAAGTATTTGATGGGCAGTTCTAGGAATTTTCATGAACAAATTTGTACTAAAACATCATAATCATCATGTAGATAGTTTCATCACTTTCTCAAGCAGTCCTGTGCTACTTAGTTTATGGTCATCCCTACCCCATTCCTAACTCCTAGCTAGTACTAATGTTATCTTTCAATACAGTTTTATCTTTTAGTGAATGCCCTATAAATGGAATCATATAGCACACGATCTTTTGAGAATGGCTTCTTGCATGCAGCATAATAACTTTGAAATCTACCCAAGTCGTTGAATCAATTGCTTGTCCCTTTTTTGACTTGGGGTTTAGGATAATAAAGCAATTTACTTTAAGTCACAAAGGAGACAGTTATCAGAAACAGAGTGATGGGTTTACCAAACTTTTGTTCTGTTTTGATCTCTTCATGGGAGTTTGCAATCATTGAATCTGAAAAATCTGAAAAATAAGTATCTTGAAGGTATCTACTGGTAACTTCTTTAATACAATCTGATCTTGAAAGTGAGGCAGAGTGTTAAAAAGATTTCTAGTTTATATGATGTTATAGAAAATAATATGTGACTATGTGAATTTTGAAAAGAATTAAACGATTGTATAGAAAAGCAAGCTGTATTTCACTTAGGCTTTTTTTTTTTTTTCTTAAACAAGACTCATTTATTTCTCACAGTTCTGAATGCTGGGGAAGTCCAAGATCAAGGTACCTGCACATTCTGTTAGACTTTTGTCTTTTACCTCTTATGCCATTCTAAATGTGTTTCAATTGTTCATTTCACATTACATTTTCAGAGCTCTCCATTTTTCTCCTCTACTCTTTGCACATCCTCATTAAAGCTAAGATGGAAGCAAACCATGAGAGGCTATTTTTACAAATAAGAGAAGAGGTTACCATTCCACTTATTGTTGTATACCAGCCTACAATACTGCTATAAGGAAATTTATGCCTACAGAGCTAATATATACTAGTAAGTTATATAGACATTAATAATGCAGGAAAAATCAGATATATTATGTATAAAATATGTAGCATGCAAAATGCATTATAAAAACGATATAGTTTTACATTTTAATATATCTGGGTTAATGTTTATAGTGTAAAATGAAATAATATTTTAAAGTAAGTTATAATTTAAAAGATTTAACCACACTAAGTTAAATGAAGATACGGTGTTTCATATTATGCATCACATTTTTTCTCCTTTGATAACTTGGTGTCAGTTTTTTTGCCATGAAATTTCTAAAATGATGGTGAGGCATAAAATGTGTAGTAATTGTTACTGCTTAGGTGTCAACAAATCCTACTTCAGTACTTTCTGCATGTACAATAAAGGGGAAACCGAAGTATTTTTTCTGTGTGTCAATATTCTCACTCCTCATACTTCATTAAATCAAGATGATATAAATCCCTGAAGACTGAAGTAAAAATTTTAGAGCTGTATTGATTTAACCTTCCCTTTGTAAATATTTCATAGTTCTATAATGTGCAAATGCAGCCACACACAGAACAAAGGATTGCATTTTTGGTTGGTATGCAGAAGGGGTAACTGACAGCTTTTATTATACCATTTAGAAAAAAGGACACAAGGAGGTGTGTAAGGATGTTTGGATGTTATTGTGGATGTCACGAAGAAGTGATATAACATTGTTTCTAAAGCAAGATTTTCCTTTTTTTCAAATATAATTCGTTTACCTTTTATAGTATAAAATGTACTTCTCATAATTTTTCAAATTATTTACTGGTTATTTTTACCTAAGGGGCCTTTATGGTTGACCTTTCATCTCTCTCATTAGTAGTGAGGAGACTTAGGATTTGAATATGTGGTTTCCTGGTAACATCTCGAACCCACTGTGAAGCCATGGAGGAATAAAAATAAATGTTTCATTGAAAGATCCATCAAGGAAGAAGTAACCATTCTCATAAGGGTTGGGAGCAGGCTGTAAAAGTGACAAATATGTGTTATACTACTGCTTAATATTTTTAATTTAAAACCTTATGTAAAAGTAAAGCTATGGGTAACCTAAAGGATTTTTGTGAACACTGATATGTCAGAACATAACAAAATGAATTTTCTGCTGCCATCCAAGTGATGTTACCTAGAAGCTAGGTATCTGTTACTCCGGTATTTACTTTGCTAAGGAGGAGGCAAAGAAAATGATCTCTGGGTAAATGATTCGAGACTCGCATCCTGAAATGACAGTGTAAGCTCTTTTCAGAAAGAGCTTAAACAGAAAGTTTGCTAATTGTCCACACATACAAACACTCTAGAAAAAACAAACTGCAGAGTTATAAACTAGCAATTTAGTCCACAGATACAAAAGTTGATTCTACACCAAGGCAAATTACATTCTGAATTCTAGGAATACAGTAATGAAGTTCAACTACAAAGACAGTTTCTGCAAACGGGCCAGTGCCTTTCACTAGAGGGCAAACTTTAATCAGTACAGATAGACTTCTGTATTTAATCTGGCTTGAATTTTCTTATAAATTTTTTTCATGAAGCCTCGCAATACAGCTATGTTAAGGGATGGTAAATTAGATTCAATTTTTACACTAGTTCTTCACAATTTCTACACAGTTTCTCACAATAATAATAATTATTTTCTTCAAATAAAGACTAGATGGCTAGCTTTCATTACTGTTTCAGTGGGCTATTGTGTGTGTGTTCACACATAGGTGTTAGAGTGCAATGTTAGACCAGGTGATACCATTGAAAGTGAGTCTTACTTTCTTGGAGGTAGTTTAAAGTTTACTGATATGAAAATTTCTTACTTTTCAATCACAGTGTTTTGTGTGATGTTCAGGATTCTCGTCGCTTATAAGTTAAAGCAGAGGGAAGTGCAGCTGTTCACCAACATATCCCCAGCCCTGCCTTTTTATCACTGACTTTGTACTTATGAAGCACTAATATTTGGAAATCATGGCCATTTTGTCATTTCAAAGGTTACTTTTTCTAAGTTATTTTCAACTCCATGCCACATATATTCCCATGTTAAATCCTGGTCATCCACTCTCCCAACTTAATGTAATAAATGAAATACAGTTACTTACTTTATTCACTAAGTACTTACTGATCACTTACAATGTGCTATATACCCTTCAATGTTGGGTATAGAGTTGGTTATAGAAAGACTTTTATCTTAAAGATAAACTGTGTTATTCACCTGCCCCCTTCCTGAATTTTTTTGGGAAGATTATTTGTGCATACAGAACTGGGGTACAGGCCAGAGGTGCAGGGATGGTGAGAGGATCCACCAGAGACTGAGTGGAGAGCAGAACAGGCAGATCTTCGAAGTACACACTGCTGAGGGGAGCAGTGGGCAGGTCAGGAGAGGTCTACCGCACCATGTGGTCACCTCCGGGGCTGGCAGGAATTGAACTCATGAGGAAGTGGCTTTAGATTCTTGGTGCTGTGCTTTAACCCGCTGCACCACCTGGGAGGGCTGAAAAGATAATATTTTAAACATATCTGCCTCCTTTGCCACATGTACTTCAGCCTCCTGGTAATTTTGAAGATGAACTCAGCTGAATGTACTGGACTAAGAGATTCCTCCCCCCCCTCTTTTCCAGGATTAAAGTGCTTGGTTGTAACAAGAACTTCAGAATTAATCTTTGTGAGCTTCCTTATCTGTTCTTGCTCCACTGAGCTTTTTGAACATAAATGCCCTGAAGCAGCACACCACTCATCTTAAAACACTGGAGGCTCTGAACATGACAATCACAGGGTTTGCTTTACCACCAACTACTAGAAACAAATCATAGGCCTTTCTGTCTCCTTCCTGCACACAGCAGGGAAATCCTAGCCACTCAGGGCTCCCAGCCACCAGGCCTGCCTGATGACTGCATCAGTAACTACTACCGAGGGCATTGTGTAGTAACACCAACTGGTTAACCCAGGGAAGCAAGAGTTATTGCTTGGGTGTGGGAGGGGGTGGCAAGAAGGCAAAAACTTCTCCAAAAATAGATCCCAGAAATGAATTTATTGACTTTTCATAGAGGAATATAAAAATCCAGTGGTGGTCCTAAAACTAAAAAATTCATTCCCATTTTCATCCCGAAGTTAGAAGCAATGGTACTCTTTGGTATGCAGCCTTATTTTACAAAGTTTTAAGGAAGGAAGGATGACTTGCCACCGCTCTTTCCTAACACACAGATGTGAAAGTATAAAGAATGTATAAAAAGGTGTGTGTGTGTGTGTGTATGTATACATCCTCATATAAATATATATATACCCTTATACACATATTTTACAAATCAAACAGTATATAATAGCAGGGCCATTTTGGAAGAAGGGTATTTTTGAAGAATAATTGTCTGCTGGTAAAATCTGTTATGATGACTAATCTACATGATAAAAAGCTCTCAGCAGCTCTTGGGCCTCCTTGGTCTTTGCTCCACAAGATTTTTTTTTAAAGATTTATTTATTTATGCATACAGAGCTGTGGTACTTGCCAGAGGTGCAGGGTTGGTGAGAGGATTCACCAGAGACAGAGAGGGGAGCAGAACAGACACATTTATGAAGTACACTGCTGAGAGGAGCAGTGGGTGAGATAGGAGAGGAGCTGAGTCATGGATCATCTCTAGGGATGAACTCCCACTGAAGTGGCTGCAATGAGCTTGCAGTGCTGGGCTTTAACCCTTTAAGCCACAAGAGAGGGTCGAGATTTCTAAGGAGTGAAAAAGCAGGAATGAAAGTGAGGAAAGAAGCCCTGCATGCCCCTACTCCCCTGTCTGGTCCTCATCCCTAGTACTCCCTGGGAGTTGGCATAGACTTGCTGACCTGTTCTTTAATGCCCTGTATGCCTTTTTGACCAAAGTCACAGACACTGGAGGGCCTTTCAGGATCCATTAAAGTTGGGCAGATAGCATTGGTTAATATAAAGAAGAAAGAAAGTGGGGGAGAGAGAGGGATTTTGACTATACCTTGATAGCTCTGTGGCAACTGGTACAGTTGTTGCCTTCTGCTCTGCAGATGGGGTCAATTAACTTGTATTTTGAGCCCCATTCCAGAATATGAAAGCAGCCCAGGTCCTGGGAAAGCAGGTATACGATGAGCATGGGCTGAATAGCTTAGACTCAGATTTGAGTCAGGTTTGATGTTAATTCTGTGAACTTGGACCTCTGGGTTCCTGATGCTTGCATAATTGCCTGGCTCCTTTCTGATTAAGTCCTTTAGTTCCAGTGCTCATTTGCTCCCTCATTGCTGTAATGGATTCCTGACTTGAGACATCTGGTTATTCAGTGTCACCAGGAAGTGCTCCTGTTATTTGCCTAAGCTTCTAGGATTGGATTTCTTCATTCTAAACCCTAACTTCTGTAAGTGAGCATCTTTGATAATTCCACTGAGAGTTTCTTAACCAAAGTCATTTACCTGCTTGTATTTGAATCAATTTTGCTGTGCTTCCTTTTCCATTGGTGTCTTTTTTCTTTTCCGTTTATGTATTTACTTGAAAAGAATTTCGGGATCATGGAAATAGTGACGAAATTGTAAAGGTCTGATACTCCTTTATTAATGCAAATACGGGACTAGTATTAGACATTGCACCTGAATGCAGTACCCTCAATAGGGGCTTTCAGGTCTGGCTTATAAGTTCACAGAAATCAAAATCTGGAGTCTGCTTAGTCTCCTACTCTCAATTATCCCAATTTCAATTTCAGTAAACAGAATTTTATAAAAGTTCACTAAGATTCTACACTTTAATTTCCAGAACTGATGAATGCTGTAAGAAATCATTGACACAATTGACCTTGAAGTAGGGAGATGAGGTGGGTGGTTCTCAATGAATCATGGGGATCTCTTTGAAAAGAGGGGTTTTGTCTAGTTGGAAGAAGAGAATTGATAGATACTTGATGCTCTCTTGCTGGTTTGAAGACAGAGGGACCAAATGTCAATGAATAAGGGCAAACTTAAGGAGCTGAGTTGGTCCCCAGCTGACAACATGCTAGGAAAGAGGGAACCAGTCTGACACCCACAAGGAACTGATTTCTGAAGTGAAATTAATGATTTTAGAAGCCAGTTTTTTCCCAGGGTGTCCATCTAAGAATCTGTTCAGGTAACATGTTGATTCTGACCATTTGATATACTAAGGATTGAACTTAGTTGGTTCCACTTAGAATTCTTACCTAAAAACTGTGAACTAATAAATGGGTGCTATTTTAAATTTGTCATGGGCTTGTTAATTACAGCACAAATATATCCATCTTTCTAACTGCCGCCCAAGCCTTGCTGGAAATAAATTGAAGCTGAAATCCAAGAATTTTAAGTTTGAGCATATATTTTATGTACTTGGAAACTTTTTTCTTCAGCATGCCTGAATTTGAAGAAAGTTTTACAATTAACATATGCAAACTGAGACAGTCTCTTGTTAATGACAGAATATCATTTTCTTAGCCAATGTTCTAAAGCAAATTCAACAACTTTTAAGATAGAATAATGGATTTTTATATGCTGAGTAGAAAAGGAACTCCATCTCATAAACACAATGTGCTTCTTTTAGTATCTTATAGGAACTGACAGAAATAAGAGAAAATTGGGCTGTGGGTTTAGTGAGGTTGAAATATTAAAAAGAAAACATCACTGCCATTTACTTACCAACATTTGAGATTATTAGCAAGTCTGGAGGAATTTAGTTGGATATACTTCAGTATATCATTTAATAATCAATTCATTTAGATTTATCTTTAGGGAAATAAATGAACTATTTAGCACACATTCTAATTTTACTATATTATAAAATGTGAAGGTTTTATGAAAACATACCCTCTAAGTGGATTTTAATGGAAGGGTTCATTTAAGTTCAATACAGAAAAGGGATGTGTAATGTTCAGATAAAATGTTGGTAGAGCATAAATTTAGATTTGTATTAATCTGGGAATGGACTTTAGAGTTTAAGTTACAAATGTGAATAGTTGTCTTTGTTTATGAAGTTATAAAGATATTTATCCTCTGTATCAGACTCTGAAAATAAAACTTGCCTGATTCTTACTAATGGACAGCTAGTTAATATGTGTTAATGGTGTTTTTTGTTTAACTGTGACTTTTTTTTTTTAACTTTTCTCATGGTAACTGAACATCTTTCTGAAGTATACTATTCTGTTTTCTTTCTTTAGTGAGTACACTATCTTGAAAATGGATCATAGTTATTAGTAATTCCAGGGTTCATGTCAGCAACTGAAGCCATTCATACATTAAGATATTTATTTATCCAGGGCCCTCCCTGGTGGTGCAGTGGGTTAGGGTGCAGCATTGCAAGGCTGGCCATGGCTGCTTCAGTGCGAGTTCGGTCCCCTTCCCAGCGGTGATCCAATTGGTGCAGCAGATCTCTCCTGACCCGCCCACTGCTCCCTTCAGCAGTGTACTTTGTCGATCTGCCTGTTCTGCTCCCCACTCTAACTATGGTGAGTCCTTTCACTGCCCCTGTACCTTTAGCCTGTATCCCAGTTCTGTATACATAAATAAATCTTAAAAAAAGATATCTATTTTCCCAGTGTGTTTAAACTTTAGTTTACCAGAACATTTCTCTTAAAGTAAAATACAGAACATTAGAGTTATGTGAAAATTTCTTTGATGTGTTTCTAAGTAATTGAGGGGCATGCATACATATATAATTATGTTTACAATTTATAAAATTATAGAAAAATAGAAGCAACAAGGCAAAAATATAAAATTCATGATTAAACTCTCCTTATGGTCCATCTTTTGAAATATATTTTTTCTTTTAATTCATTCAATGAAATTGATTAAACTATATTAAATCCTAGGTAAGATTTTCATTAAATTATAATAATAGAACATTAATTGGTAAGTTTAGAAAGCTTATAACAATATTAAAATTTAAAGAAAAATTTTAAATGTGGACTTCATATAGAAGAGATGAAAAGAGAGTTTAAGAATGAGAGGGGTGATGAAATGGGTAGAGTGCTACAACTTCAAGTGTAAATACAGGCTACCTCTTTCTAATGTAAGAGAAAAGTGACACAGAGTAATGGGTAATTTAGAAGGTGTTTATATTAGTCTTGGAATGCTGTCAGAGAGGCAAATATACACACATACTCAGACACATGTATATCCCCCCGTGGACCTGAGTGGGTGGTAATAAGGAAACACTGGGTAAACCACAAGAAATTCCTTCATTGATGAGTAATTGAGGGTGACTCTCTTCCCGACAATGCACAATCTGTTCAAGTTCTTGACATTCAAAGAAACCAGTGTTACTGCACATGGAGGGGAAATTTCTAGTGTACTGAAGGATCTCTTTTCTTTCCCTATATGGTAAATCATACAACTTTAGAGCTGGAAGGAATATTAGAGACATTTTAATAGTACATAAAGTAATGAAGGGGGATATTAAAATCCAGGGAGGTAAAGTGACACACTGAGAGTCATTAAACCTTTCTAAAAATTCAAGAACTCTTATTTATCCTTTCATTTCCAGCCTTCCACCTTTCTCAATTATACAATAAAATCAGTTAATAACACCTTTACTGGGAAACTTCTATATTCAGGAAGATATTTGAAGGCAATGACGATAAAGAAGTTTATTGCAATTTCTGTCTAAGGTATTTACATGCATGAATCTATTAGGATATTAAGGCTATATAACAGGTACCAAGAGCGAGTGTGATTTTTTTTTTTGAAGAAATATAGAAGTACATTTTAGAAGTAAATGAATAGTGGGATGGGGTTGAACCAGAACTGTCTGAAAATAATTATCACAATAATTAACTTTCAAGATACTGTGCTTGTTATGGTTTAAAATTGTGTCTTCAGCTTTAGGTTTTCACTGTTCTAAGTGAATATAGTACAATTTATACTATCAAGTTTGTCCTTAGACAAACATTTGACAGGTATTCAAAAAAAGCTTTCCTTCTGTGATATATTATTTAAATCTTGTTTTTACTTTTCTATATTTTACTTATATTTCCTAGTTTATATTTTCTATTAATAGAGCTATAGTTCTATTAATATTTTCTTATATTTATGATAACTTTCATTTATTTTAATACTTTGTTATAAGCACATAATATTCTGATATTTATATCTTCATCATGGGTTTCATTAATATCAAATGACCTTATTTTACTTAATGACTTTTCCCCTTATATTTCTCATTACTTGAAATTAATGTACTCACTTTCAGTTTATTTGCCTGCTGGTCTTTGCTCAGTCATTTTTTGTCTTCTCAGCTTAGGTGTAATTTTTCAAAGTGGTTCATAACTTTTTAGTACTTTTTGGTAGCAGCTTTATTGAGATATGATTCATATACCTTATAATTAACTCATATAAAGTGTAAAATTTATAGTCAAGTATTTTCAGAGTTGTGTAGCCACCAATGGAAAAAAAAAAATCCTGTAGCTTTTAGTTATCATTTCCCAATGTACCAGCACCTACTTTTAGCCCTAGTAACTGGTAATCACTAATCTATTTTCTGTTTCTATAGATTTGTTCATTTTGGGCCTTTTTTTACATAGGGAATCATACTGCATATGGAATTAAATCTTAGTTCATTTAGCAGAATTTTTTCAAGACTAATGTTATTGCTTCTATTAGGTTTTCACTAATTCTTTTTATGGTTGACTAATATTCCACTACATGTATAAATTAACATGTGTGAACACTACAAAAGCTGGGGGAAATGATGCTTTCACACATGTGAAAAAGTAGATAGCAATAAAAACATACTTATTGACATAGTATATTAATATTGAGAATGTAAACTAAACTTAGTGATGAAACATTGCCATTTTTTCCCTTCCATATGTTTGTGTAGATCTTTATTATTCTTATATTCAGTATTTTCCAGGGTATATTTACATATAGATATATTTTAAAAAATTATTTGACCCTTTCATAAAACAGATTAAAAGAGTATTTTTTTAAAGATTTATTTATTTATCATACAGAACTGGGGTACAGGCCAGAGGTGCATGGGTGGCAAGAGGATTCACCAGAGACAGAGTGGGGAGCAGGACAGGCAGATCTACGAAGTACAGTGCTGAGGGGAGCAGCAGGCGGGTCAGGAAAGGTCTGCCATGCCTTGTGGTCCCCTCTGGGGCAGGCGGGAATCGAACTCATGCGGAAGTGGCTTTAGCTTCTCAATGCTGTGCTTTAACCTGCTGCGCCGCCAGAGAGGGCCTAAAAGAGTATTTTTAATGATGTTAATGTTTTATTTTATGTCAAAATTGCTCTTTTTTGCCTAAGTATTATAATTTAAAGTGAGCTTTTGTTCTTTCATTTCAATCCAACTCAATTTTATTAAATTATATGTGAGTAGCACACTTAAAATCATTTACTGAGCTGTCCTGAGACTAAATGATAGATAACAAACTTTGTTTTCATGCAACTTAGTTTTTTCAGCACACATATTACAGCTGCATGTATATAATGTGTGGGAAGTACATGCTGTTAAACAGACATGAAATAGATTGACAAGTTGGCAGCAGAGTGAATATGCTAACTTGTCCCCTCCAGACACATACGACAAAACTGATGCAGAAAAAAGCCAAAAACTTGTGAAGGAAAAACTGATGATCAGAACCCTCAGTAGGAGAAAAGGGCCAACTGAAAAGGTGTAGGGGAGTGCTATGAATTTTATGTAAAATAAAAATGTGGTAGTACAATTTCCAAGAAGGAGCAGTGGCTGTGGAGATCTCCTGATAGCTATTGACTTGGGCACATGCCAGCGTAATTTCTCAATGATGTCCTAGTTTGATTGGATGTTTGACAGGCAGCTTTCATATGGTGATGTCTCAACAAAGAGACCCACACTGACACACATTATAATCTAACTTTTTAAAGCAAAAGACAACAAAATATCGACAGTAGCAAAAGAGAAGTCAAACAAGAGATTCTTAATAAGAGTATTACAGATTTCTTATCAGAAATTTGGAGGTCAAAAGGCAGTGGGCACACCCAAGGTGTTAAAAGAAGAAAAATGTCATCATATAGCTAGCAACCCTATCTTTTGAAAGGAAGGAAATTAAGACATTCCTAGGTAAACAAAAAGTTGAGGGAGTTCACTACCACTAGACTTGCCCTACAAAATATACTCAAGGGAGGACTGTAAGGTGAATAAAAGGACTTAAAGCTATATGATTAATTAAGGAGCTCAGTAAAGATAATTATATAGGCAATTATAAAAGTGAGTATTATTGTAGCAATGGCATATAACTCAACTTTCTATTTTCTAGAAGAGAAACATTAGAGTCATTAAAATATTACTATCAATTATCAGTCTAACAACTATTATCATTATAAATTTTGGTTTGTAATTCTATTATTTTTTCCAGAAATTAACAGACTAATGCAATTAAAAGAATTATTCCTCAATATTTTGGAGCATAAAGTGATAGTAATGTAATTTTATGATATCAACAAGTTGATATGAGAGGGAATGGAGCTATTAAAGGTACAGTTTTTGTGTTATTGAATTATACTGGTATAAGTTAGAATGTCATCATTTTATAATGTTAAATGCATTCTGCATGGTAAATACACACACAAAAAGCTATAGAATATACATATATGTACCTATATGCATATGTATATAAGGGAGTGAGGAATTTAGACACTACTCAAAAAATCTAAACACAATAACATGAGTAAGAAATGAGGAATAAAAATGTTATAAGGCATATTATAAACATAGCAAAGTGACAGGTAAGTATTACCTTCACAGAGTAAACATTACGTTTTAACTGGATATAAATTAAATTCTCCAATCAGAAGGTAGAGTTTGGCAGAATACATAAAAAAATGTTACACAACTATCTGATATCTACCAGAGAATTACTGTTGATCCAGAGAAACAGAGATTAAAAGTGAAATGATGAAAAAGTATTCCACGCAAGTAGTACACAAAAGAGAGTGGAGGTGATTATGTTAATATTTGTCAAAATCCAATTTCAGGAAAATGTTTACAAAATATGAAGGTAGTATATATTCATAACAGATTCAACACAGCAAAGATAAAATCATTACACATATGTACAGCTCTAATAACAAACTATCAGAACATATGAAGCAAATCTGACAAAATTGAAGGAAAAAAATAGGAAGTTTGACATTAATAGTTGGAGATACTCATTGTCCATAAGGGATAAGGCAATCAGAAAAGATTTACTAGACATATACAGAACATTCCACCTAGGAAAAGCAGCATATATGTACTTCTCAACTATACATGGGGCTGCTTATAGCATAGACTACCTGTTGGATTGTTGATTAAGTTTCAAGAGATTTTGAAAGTTAGACCCCATACAAAGTATTGTCTCTAACTCACCATGGTATAAAAATACAAATCAATAGCAGAGACCATAAAATCAGCAAACTTTAGGAAATTAAATCACAACTTAAATAATAGAACAGTAATAGGATAATGTAGAATACTTAGAGATTAGTTAAGAAGAAAACATAGCATACCAAAATGTATGGCACACAGAAAAAGCAATGCTAAGTGAGAAATGTAGTATAAAGGAGGCTATAAATGCTTACATATAAAAACAAAGTTCTTAAGTCTACAGCCTAACATTACAAATTTAGGAACTAGAGGGGACAAAAAAGAAAGAACTACATCTTTGGATAGGAGAAAGAACAATAGAACAGAGATAAATAAAATAGAAGACAATAGAAAAATTTAATGAAAATAAAAACTGGTTATAAAACCAGTTAATACAAACACTAAGATCATAAAATAGACAAACATTTAGCAAAATAGATAAAAATGCTGAAAAGACTCAAATAATAAAGACCAAATGATGAAAATAAGGACACTAGTAACAATTCTTTCTACAAATAAAAAGGATTATAAGTAGGTACTGGAACAATTATATGCAAAATGGATACGTAGATCCTGGGAAACCTAAAATTTTCCAATACTAAATTACTAAAAAATAATGAATATGAATATACAAACTAATGACAAACCCTGGAAATGGTAGAACTGAGGGCACCACATGGGGAGGGATGAGAATAAAATGGGAAGGGAGCACAGTGGACATGACTTAAAAAAGAGTCAAGGATTTGACTCCTCATTTCTATAAAAAGTATATATACCATGACCAATAAACACATGAAGATATGCTCAACATCATCAATCAGGGAAATGTCAATAAAATGCATAATAAGTACTACTTCTGAATTATTAAAGTGACTCCTATAAAAATTGGAAAATACAAGTGGAGAAGGATGTAAGAAATTGGAACCCTTGTGTACTGCTGGTGTTAATGTAAAATGGTACAGCTGCTATGGAAATAATACGGTGGCTTCTAAAAAAAAAATTACCATGGGGTTCACAATTCCATTTCAGGGTATATACCCCCAAAGACATGAAAGCAGAGTCTTGAAGAAATATTTGTACTAACACGCTCATAACATCATTATTCGCCATAACTAAAGTATGGCAACAACCCAAGTTTCCATCAATAGCATTAAAGGACGAGCAGATGTTCTGGAACAGGGATTGGGGTGGGATGGAGGGAGACAAGAATTATGGATTAATTCTCCAATGGATATAGAGTTCCCATCTTCATAGAAATTGTTTCCTCTGATGGAAAAGGATGACATGAATAATAGAAATGAGGGTGGTAAAGGTTGTACCACACTATGAACATATTAGCTGCCACTGAGCGGTACTTTTAAAATGGTTTGAATGGTAAATTTCATGTGTATCTTAACACAATAAAATAATTTGGTGAGAGAGGAGAGTATTCAGAAGGCATCTGGTCATCCCAGTGTACTTGGGAAACTTGGCAAGGCCTAGGAAAGAAAGAGGTCATACCTGCCAATTGTTGGCTATTTTATTTCATCAAATGATCGAAGTCCTGGATTTTAGAACTTAAAAATATAGTTGTGCTAGTGTTATGAAGGTATAAAAATGAAGTAACACTCATCACTAGGGTAATAATTAGATAATGTGACTTTAAAAAGATGGAATATTATTTGTTAAAATTGTGGAAACTGACAAACACAGGAAATTATTATATGGTGTCAAGAGAAATGAAATTATCCTCATTGTGACGATAATCACGGTGATTACAAAAATGTACAGTACAAAAATGAAATTGTAGTTAGGCAAAATAAATTACGTGTCATTAAAAGCAGCTTTTAGTTGTTCCTTCTGTTTTCTCTTATACCTAAAGAGAAAAGTCTTCCCTGAGAAGTTTAACTGCTGACAGTCTCAGGTGGCCTCAGTTTATCAAGTTTGTAATGCAACCTACTAAAGGTTTATTCTCACAATTTATCATTTGTTTAATATTCTTCTTACACAATCTCATTTAATCTGCCTACTATTTCTTCTGTCAGACCCGACTTTGTTTAGTTACTAGGTTCCTCCTTGCCATTTTTATTTCAGTTCCTTTTGGAGACTCCTGAGACTCTATTTAGCTCTTTGTGTCAAAATGTCCACTTTAGTCTGCTCATTACATACTGTATATGGCAATAAAGATGGCAGAAAGCATAAAAAATGATTGTATTAGAGAGACTTGAAGTTACATGAAATAGTCAACAACAAATTCTGAGTTTGTTTTGGATGTAAGCCTTCACAGCAATGACAGAATTGGCTAAGTCTAAATAGTAAAAACAAATGTCTCTCTTACTCAGATGAACCCTGGGTGACATTTTCCTTGCACATAGGAGCAATTGCTTCCTCCTTGCACTCAAGATCGACTCGTCATTATTGTTTAGTTCCTAATGAACACTGATAAAATATTCTGTGGAGCCTGAAATTTTTATCTTTTTCTTAAAGGCATTTTGAAATGATGCTCTTGAGTGTGTGGTGAAAGGTATCCTATAATAAAACCACATAAAATTGGGTCAACAAAATGAAAATGTCAATAAAAACTGTCTCTGCAATGACTTCTAAAGGATGTTTCCTGCTGACCTGGCTTTTATTTTTTCTTTAAATATTAATTGTTGGTTTGCCATTGATTTGAAGGCTTAGCTTTGAGCACTGATAAGCCTACAGTTACACATTCCTGACTTTCTTTATTAGAAAGAGAAAAGTGGATTCTACCACTCCCACGAGGATGGCTGGAGTTGTGTGCTAGGTTCTTCCCAGTCTCTCCACGTCTCATTTTAATGCATCATTGTGCCAGAGATATTGGGGAGGAAATGTGCCCATGAAAAATTGCAGAGCAATAAAAAGGAAAAAAAAAATAAATAAAAAGCAAGGGCAGCACTTCTATGCTGAATGTGTTTCTCCTAATCCTCTCAACTCTGCCACATCCCAAGGAGGTAGTTCTCTATAATGGCAATTATAAACTTTGTTCTGGAACCCTTTTTTGGCCCTGCAACTTTAAAACAACATGGATTTCAGAAAGATTCTTTATCTGTAAAATTAAGGAGGATACCTCTCCTACAAGAATGTTGTGAGGATTAAGTTCGATAATGTGTAAAATAGAGATACCAGCCTTTTAAGCCTGCATTTTGCGATTTATAAAACCACTGACTTCACCTTAATTTTCCCACTCTTACATATTTCTAACTATTTCCTTGTGTATTTGTTTGTTTTTATGTTGTTAAAGGACATGCTCCTTTGAAAGCTGCCTGAAATACTTTTGGGAAAAGTTGGAGTGTGCCAGATATTAATTTATTGCTACCCAGCATCAAACCCACACTTCTTTGTCCTACTTTGTGCCACTGGAATTAGACTCAACAGACATCATTTATTCTATGCCAGTGGCTCAGTGTTACACTCTGCCAACACTGAACACAGAGAGAGGTTGTCAGACTGGAGGAAGGAGAAGGGGCTGTTCCTTCCTGGATTTTGTTTTTTCACATGATGGTGAATGGCTCAGTCTGTGGCAGGTCCTGATGCTTTCACTGCAGACCTAGGTGAGCAGATCTTACCTCCCAGCATGGAAATCTAGTTAGAGGCCTGAAACTCACCTTCATAATCTTTGTGTCTTTTCTCATTCCGTTTTCTGTCAACCCTAAGGCAGCTGTTCCCTGCAACTGCAGCTCCTTCACATTAGAATTCCCTTCTACCCCATTACTTGTTAATCACATGTCACCATAATTATCAACTATTATTAACAGGTCTTTAACTCCCTTTTAAAATTACTTGTATGACTCTGTCTCAAACAGACCCTGATGGACACACAGAATAACTGTGGCTGACAATACTAAATCCAAATGATTTTTTTTTTTTACTTAAAAATTTTGAAATAGCTATTTCGCTAGGAGTATAAAAAAGATACTATGCCAGGGAGGACTTTAAGAAGGGGGTGCATTAAAAGGAGGTCTTTTATCCTTAGATCAAGGGAAAGAACCTTTGCATATATTGCTTACAAATCCCTTTTCAGAGATGTATTTTGCAATTATTTTCTTTCTTAGAGCAGAGGTTTGTGTTTTAATAAAGTCCATCTTACCAATTTTCTTTTCATATGTCTTTCTTCTGTTACCTGCATCTAAAATCTCATTGTCATATTTTTTCCCTTTATTACACCTAGTGGTTTTATACTTTTCTTTATAAATTTAGATCTTTAACCTATTTCGAATTAATTGTTGTGAAAGAATTGCACTGTGTCTACAGTCATTTTAAACTCTTTATCCTTTTCCACTGAATTACTTTTGTTCCTTTTACCAAAACCGACTAACTCTACATACATGGGTTAATCTCTCACCATTCCATCTTCCTGACTTGATTTGTTTTTCTATTTTTCCACACATGCCACATTGCTTTGATTATTATCTCTTAAAGTCATGTTTTGTTAGTCCTTCTACTGCATTTTTTCTTTCTTCTTCTCTTCATATTTCAACTTATACTAAAATATTTATAAACTATTTGGTGCTAGTATGAAGGCATTGTGTTTTTAATTTTAAGTTCTAATTATCCTTGCTATTATATAGTAAAAAAAAAAAAAAACCCTGATATTTGTGTAGTTGCCATATAGTCTACAATTTTGCTATAACTGATTGAAAGTATTATGTAGGGTTTTTTTTTAGGTAGTTATTTTATTTTTTTAAAAGATTTATTTATTCGTACAGAACTGGGGTACAGGCCAGAGATGCGGAGGGTGAGAGGATTCACCAGAGACAGAGCAGGGAGCAGAACAGGCAGATCGACGAAGTACACTGCTGAGGGGAGCAGTGGGTGGATCAGGAGAGGTCTGCCTCGCCATGTGGATCTCCTCCAGGGCAGGCGGGAATCGAACACATGCGGAAGTGGCTTAAGGTTCTTTGTGCTGTGCTTTAACCCGCTGCACCACAAGGAAGGGCCAGTTATTTTATTTTTTATTATACTTTCTATCTTTCTATTTTTTTACATCATTCTTCATTTTGTACATTTAGTTTTTTTTTTTTTTTTTTGGTATTTTCTACATAGAGTATCACTGCATGTAAACAAAAAACACTTCCTGAGCTGTATGGTTTTATGTAATCTCATGGAATTAATTAGGCCTTCCAGAATGATATTGCAGAGGAAAGGTGGGTGAGAACATTCTTACCTTGTTTCTGACACATGAGGAAAGACATCTGGTTTCATATCACCTAGTACAATGTTAGCAGTAAGTATTTTGTCAGTTTTCTTTATCAAAATGAGAAAGTCTCCTCAGCTCCTTTTTCTGGAGATTTTGGTCATGCTTAGTTACTGAATTAAATTCTTTGCATAATTATGATACTTCTTTTGCCATTTGAAGTGATGGAGTACATTCATTAAAAGTAAATGCTGAGGGCCCTCCCTGATGGCACAACAGGTTATGCTGCAGCGCTACAAGCAAGTGGTAGCTGCTTCAGAGCGAGTTCGATCCCCAGCCCCAGAGGTGACCCACATGGCACAGCAGACCTCTCCTGTCCCGCCTGCTATTCCCCTCAGCAGTGTACTTAGTCCACCTGCCTACTCTGCTCCGCACTCTGTCTCTGATGAATCCTCTTATTTCCCCTGCACCTCTGGCCTGTACCCCAGTTCTGTATGCATAAATAAATAAATCTTAAAAAAAAAATAAAAGTAAATGTTGAGCTAGCTTTGCATACCTGGAATGAATTCCTCTGGTGACACAAGCTATACAACTTCTGTTGCCAGACACGGTACAGATGGAGGGGAAATGCTCTGAAAAATCAGAATTTCCACACTAACTTATAATGTTATGACCTCCTTTTTTTTTTGTATAATCATAATATCAAAATATTCTGAGCAACCTTCAGTTTACAACTGGATTGCCTTAGCCTCATAAGGTGCTGCCTGGCCCAAATAAGCAAGCGCTGCACCAGGGCGAGTAATTCCTCTTGAAGTCAAATAATTTTACTGTTGGCTGATTAATAAAAGCAATTGGCTGCTATAGCAAAATCAATATTGTAAGACAAGGCAGTACTAGAACATGTTAAAAAATAATCAGTGTTCTTTTACTGCCCAGACAGAGGAGAACCCAAATCTCATCACTCTACTATCCCACATAACCTTCTATTCAGTTTCTAAAGAACTACTTAAACTTTCTTCTCTCTAGTTTTTAGATAAGGAAATTCACCCAAGTCTTCTATTCAGAGCTAATTAGGTTTTCTACTGTCTAGACTTCAAGGAAATTCACTTAAGCTTTCTTCATTAGTCTTCAAAGAACTTTACTGTATTTCATTTTGTGACTGATTTACAAGAAAATTTCCCCTTCCCGCCCTCACTTTACCCCCTAGGATAGCTCAATGAAAATGAAAGTCATTAAGTAGTAGATAAGGTTTAAGGGACTTTATTTTAGTTAATCTTCACTGTGGTAAATATAGTAATACTAGTCTTAAATTTTGTGAATCTATGTACCTGTTTTAACCTTGAGAAATTGATTTTTAAAGTAATGTTATGACATCAACTAAAGGTCAATAGGACCCCAGACTATTCTTAGAAAAAAGGTGATCCTGATCTCAGCCCAATTCATATGCTAATGTCATCCCACTGCTTGCTTGAAATGTTTAAAATAAACTTCTGCTAAAACCAGAGAAAGAAGACTTGCATCTAACTCTGGTTCCGGTTCCGTGTCTTCCTTGGGACCACTCTCCTTTTCCCCCTTTTCTAGGAATCTCCACTCACCTTTGCCACTCCCACCTTAAGACCCTGCCTGTTCTGCCCCCCAACAACCCATGATCGGGGTCAGTCTCTGACACTCTGGGTCAGTTATTTTTACAGGTTATTGGGTTAGATTTGAGTGTGTTTTACAGAGAGTGCATTTAATACCTATGCTCATGGAAGGTACAGGATTATCATTTTCATTTTCATTTTCTGTGATGTTTTTGGCTTGTACTACAGTAATGGTGACCCATAGAATGGTTAAGAAAATGTTAACTCTGCTACTATTTTCTGGAAGAGAGTGTATAAACTTGTATTATTTCTTCATTAAGTGTTTGGTAGACTCTACCAATGAACCCATCTGGGTCTTGTGCTTTCTTTTTAGGATATTAATTACTAATTAAATTTGCTTTCTATATTAGATCTACTCAGGTTATTTCACCTCTGAGATGTGGTAGTGTCTGTTCCTCTAAGTCCACCTCATCTCAGTTACCAAATTTGTAGTTATTTGTAGTATGTCTTTATAATTCTTTGTTGTACAAATAGTAATACCAGTTTTTTTCCTAACACTGATAATTTCTGTATTTTCTTATTTTTGCTTGAAGCCCCAGGCTAGAGTTTTAAAAATTTTATTGATATTAATAAACACTAGCTTTTGACTTCATTGATTTTTCTCTATTGGGTCCCTACTTTCAATTTTATTGATTACAGCTGTAAATTATTGGTGCTGTTATTAAAATTAATATTTGCTTATTTGAGCCTTACATTGTCCCCCCATCACCTAATTTCCTAATGTGGATATCCAGGTTACTGATTTTAGATCTCTTATTTGTGATGTATCGATTCCATAAATTTCTTCTAAGCATTGCCTTTTCTGTACCCTACAAATGCTAAGTTGTAATATTGTTTTTGTTTAAATCAAAATATTAAAAAAAGTTTCTCTTAAGTTTCCTCTTTGGCCCATGTGTTTTTACAAGAATGTCACATAATATTAAAATATTTGGGGATTTTCCTACCTTCTTTCTGTTATGATTTCTTGTATCTCCTTGTGATCTGAGAGTATGCTCTGTATGATTCTTATTCTTCACAAATATCTTCTTATTCAATAGATTGCCTTTTCGTCTTGGTGGTTGTTTTTTTACACTGTACAATTTTAAAAAGTGAATTAGTCCTGTTTGTTTATTATTGCTTTTTTTCCTTTGTGAGTTGGGGCTGAATCCACAAAGTTCTATGACTTATGTTGAAAAATTTACTGCCTGTTTTCTTCTATTTATTTTATGGTTTCAACTTTATTGAGCTATACTTCACATGCCACACAATTCACCACTTGAATTTCCACAATCTCTATTTCTATTCTTCCACTACCCCCAGACCTAAGCAACTGTAATCTACTTTCAGTCTTCATAGATTTACCTATCCTGGAGTATAAATTCAGTAGAATTATATAATGTAATATCTTTTCTGGCTGTCTTCTTGCATTTAAACTAATATTTTCATGATTCATTCCTGTTGCAAAATTTACTGTATTTTTTTTCTTTTTATGGATAATAAATTAATAATGGGGAATGACTTAGAAGAGACAGTGTACTTTTAGAACTCCCAATGGATTGGTTGAAGCCTTGTTGAGATCGTGTCTTACCTCTTTGTGATAGTGTGCCCTGCCACATCCTTCCACCAGATATTTATCCTGAGAAATGCCTAATAAACTTGACACATATAACTTCCATATTCGAATCAACTTCTCAGGGACCCCAATTTGCAACAACAGAAGTTCAAGCAATAGGGAAACTTTTAAAATTACAACTGAACCGGATGTATTCATTTTTTTCCCAGAACAGAAAGAGTGGTTTCCTAATAAGAAATGACATTATATAATCAAGGGCCCTGAAGTTTATTTTAATAGATTGATTTTGTTAGGTATCATATGGGGAAATTAAAATGCCTTAAATGAAGAAGCAAGATAAATATTTTAGAAAAATAGTTGACAACATGTAAGAAAAAGTGATATGAGGAAATGATTGTAATTAGCAATCTTTCGTAGTACTACATAAGGAAAATGAGAAGGTAGCTGCTGGAACTAGTGATTCAGCATTAAGGATTGGAAACAATTGAAAATCCATTTTAGAGATAGAATTGGGGGAAGTTCTGGTTCCCTACTTAAGTGATAACCTCTATTCCCAGTGCTGGGCACACAGAACAAACATCCAACTTGAGGGAAGATATTAATGACTTTAGCTGAGATATGGTGAATTTGAGAAAAATGTTGTATATAAATGTAATATGTGTATAACATATATTATATATTTATCTATAATATATTTATATTAATGTATATAAATAAATGAGATATGGTGAATTTGAGAAAAATGTTGTATATATAAATGGAGATGTCAGAAAAATCTGTTGGAAAAAGAAGTACATAACATTGGTGAAATTTCCAGTTTAAATATATATGTAAATATTATTAGCCTAAATGGTTAAAGATAGGGGAAGGATGAGAAAAGAGGATGACAACAGCCATAAGGTAAGCCTTGAGAAGATGTAAATAATTTGTAGAAGAAAGGGGACTTTATAGAGAAAGGATGAATAAAGGTTAAAATGTAATACCATACAAGCCATTGGAAGAAAGCATTAGGAAATGGAAGGAAAAGCAGAAGAGAGAGGTCTGGATTCGGCTTTAAAGACTGACTTTGCTGAATATTTCAGCAAGTTAAGTACTGCCAGGTATCTGTTAAATTAGCAACAAGAAGGAAGGGTTCTTAAGTGTTAATGTTCTGAGGAAACCTGACATGATTTAACAGTACTTGGACTCAAGGAGCTTTAAATTTCCTCCCCAAACTTAAGTTCTATAAAAATGTTTGAGTTGTGTGCTGTCATTTCAGCAAATACCTCAGTTAAGAAATCAATAAATTTTACTCAAACATTGCTCTGGATATAACTGGGGTAATTCCCAGGATTGTCAATAGCTGAAAGAACGAGCCACTCTAGGAAGCTGGTTACTCAAGGCTAAATATATTTTTTATGTACAGTAACAATTATTCAGTTTAAATTTAAAAAATAAAGATGAAAATCTATAACCTATCTAGTATATTTACTCAGAACATTTGGAATGCTGATAAGTTATTTTATTTACAAACTAATTTATGTTTGCTGACCTTTAAGAAGATTTGGAAAAAACATTCTTTTTGGAAAATTACAACAATGTTTGCTTAAACAAGAATTCATGGACTGTGGAAAAATAGGCTGATGTGAGAAATATCTATAAAAATCATTTTAGCACTGAGGGTTAATTTAAAAGAAACATATGTAGTGTCTTTATTTGAGCTAATTTGTTGCTTAATTTAGTAGAATTTGTAGCCTATTACACTTTATACCTTTTTAAACCTGTGGTTAACATATTCTGTCTGCAAAATACACAATAGTAACTATCCAATTCTTCAATTGTGGTACAGTATTGAGAATGTATTAATAAATCTATTAATTTTTAAATTTTATTTGTTCTTTAAAATCAGTTCTATTTCTTAATTCTGTATCATAAATTGAGTTGAATTGGTTTAATTAGTTTCATTATCATGGTATAATATAGTTGGAAAATAAAATGTTAAAAAGTTGCTATTTACATGGAACATATTTGATACAAAGTGTAGGAAAATTAGACTCATATAATTACCAAATTTAAAAAATTCTATCGTTATACTATGATAAGAAAAACATAATTCATAAGAGGAAAATAAAAAGATACTACTTTGTATTTCTGTAGTACTTTGAAGATCCCAGATACTTAACAACCATTGAATAATGAATTAGAAATATCAATATGCTCATCTTAAGTGTAGAATCTTTTAGGGAGAAAACTGAAACAATCTAGTAAAATTTCATTTATCCAGAATTCTTGGGGAATAAATTACTCAATAAAGCTCTTCTCTAAAAATTTGCCTTCTTTAGGCACCAAAGTTCTTTCCATTGCAAGCTGCAGAAAAATCTTAACAAGTTCTAAGATATAAGATGTAGTTTATTCCATATTCTAAGAATTTTGAGATGTGTAGTCCCAGGTAGAAATTATTGCTGAAGCAATTTTTCAGGGAGGTAAGCTTTTAATTTTCTTTTGTTTTGTTCTCTTCTTTTGCTCTGCTTTAAATCTCATATCTGTATTTTAGGCAGGAAGAAAAAAATAGTGAATAGGGTTTCCATAGGATTTATGTGAATCTTAAACTTCTTTACCATATATATTTATTTTTTAATATCAGCTGAAATCAACCTATAACATAGAAACATTTTTTACTATACAAAGTTTCTTCTACAAATGTACACTGATTAAAAGAAATAAACAAACAAATTAGTGGGCGGAAAGCATATATAAACCAAATCCAAATTTAAAAAATTTAGGCTTAGTACTAATGTACTAGGCAATGGAGGAATTTTTAATAATTGCAGGAGATCTATTAATATAGTGTGCATATATGCACACCTTTGTCATCTTGAATAATGCAAGATAGTATAACCTCCTTTCTGACTAGGATAATATTACTAAAATACATTTTACATAAATATTTTATTGTTCCTCCTGAATAAACTATAAATTCCTGGCTTGCTTTTAGGATCTTCTACATTATAAGTCCAATATATTTTTACATGTCTTTCTCATACTATTTTTCCTCATTTTGATTAGTTTTGTTTTCAATTTAAATTCTCAATATTTTAAGATTTCTCTTGATGGTTCTTCTTTGATCATATTTTATTTAAGGATGTGTTTCTCAATGTCTTCATATTTTAGAGCTTTTATAATTAACTAAGCAGAAGGGATGCAATAAAAGCAGTGCTTAGAAGAAAATTTATAATATATATACAATATTCAACATTATAAATTACTTTTATGCATCCTTTAATTTTCTTAATTGTGCTTTAATTTGTTAATAATAAAAAAGCATGAATAGAAATTATGAAATATATTTATATGAACAGAAAAGACATTGAAACTCAATAACCTAAATTTCTATCTTAGGAAAGTAAAAGAAAGAAAAGCAAGTTAAATCCAAGCTAGGCAGAATAAAATAACAAAAATTAGACCAGATGAGAAAAATGACAAGAATTAGATCAGAAATCTCAAAAATAGAAAATAGAAAGCAAAATTTAAACAAAACAAAATTTCATTCTTTGAACAGATCAATAAAATCAGCAATCCTCTATCTAGAAAAAGTAACAGAAAACATAAATGACTAATATTAGAAATGAAAGCAGAACATCACCATAGATCCCATATGCACTAATATGATAATAAATGACTGTTATCATTAATGACAAATTTTATGACCTAAAAAAAAATTGGGCTGCTTACATGATACAGTATGCCAACACTCACAAAGAAACAATCTAACGTCTCTATCAAGTTAAGAAATGTAATTAATAATTTAAGGAGTTAATGATTACCAGTCTTCCAAAGCAGAAAGAGGCATGTCCACATTGATTCAATAGTGAATACTACTAAGTAACCAAGGAGAAATATACCAATTCTCTACAATTTCTTCCAGAATAAAGAAAGTAGTTGGAATATTTTATAAATAGACAAAATATTGCAAAAAAGCTTTAGACCAATATTTCTCATAAAGATAGATGCAAAAACTTTCAACAATATATTATCAAATCTAATTAAGTGATGTATAAAAGTAATTACACACCATGACCAAATGGGACTTATTCCAGGTAGGCAAGACTATTTTAATATTTGAATGTAAATTAACATAATCATCACATCAGTATTCTAAGAAAGAAAATATCATGATGATATCAATAGATACAGAAAAAGTATTTGACATAATCCAAAGCCATTCATGATAAATCTCTCAGTAAATTAGGAATAATGGGGTCTCCCCTCAAGTGGGTAACTACTGTACAAAAATCCTACAGTTAAAAAATGCGTAATGGTAAGAATTAGAATACCAGTAACAAGGGAAGTGTGTTTTATTTCATTACTCATTTTTAGCATCATTTTGGAAGTCTTACATAATGTTATAAGACAATAAAAGAAAATAAAATTATAAAGGTTGGGAAGGGAGAAATAAAACATTTGTTAATAGATTATATATTCTGTTTTTGGAATATCTGAAAGAATGGATAAAACAATTCCTAGATGTAAAAATAGATTATGACATGGCTTCAGTATACAAAGCAAATACATAAATGTCAACTGTTTTAATTATTTTAATGGCCTGGTAGTGAACCAGTAGGATTTTAAATTAAAAACATAATAATTCTTATATTAGTGCACTTCTTCCCTTACCCATTTAGGTATAAATCTAACAAAGCACAATCAGGATCTATGTGAAGAAAAATCCAAAACTTTTAATGAAAGAAATTAAAGAATAAATAATTGGAGATGTTATATGTTCATGGAATAAAAAGATTATTATTTCTAAGATATCAGTTCTTCCCAACTTGATCTATAGATTCAACACAATTCCAATTAAAATATGAGCTAGTTATTTTGTGGATATCATTAAAGGGATTATGAAGTTTATATGGAAAGGATCCAGAAGATTCAGCAGAATATTAAAGGAAAAGAGCAAAGTTAGATGAATGACATTATTCAAATTCAAAACTTACTATAAAGTTACAGTATTCAAGACAGTAGAGCACTCTTGAAAGAATGGACAAATCAGTGGGCCAGCACAGAGTGTCCAGACGTATACTTCTGGAGGGGCAAAAGATAGTCCTTTCATTTTTCTGTGGAATGCGCTAAATGTCACTGGAGCAAATGGACAGCCACATTCAAAAAATAAATCTAGTTATATATCTCACATCCTTGCAAACACATGGATGGATTATACACATAAATACATAAAAATGGATTTTATAACTAAACAAAAAATGTGAAACTATGAAATTCATAGATAACAGAAATAATCCTGATGACTTCAGTTATGCAAAACTTTTTAGATATTTTACCAAAAGCAGGATCCACTAAAGGAATTATTTGTAAGTTGGGTTTGCCCCAAATTAAAAATATCTGTACTACAAGAGATACTGCCAAGAAAATGAGAAGACAGGCCACAAATTAGATGAAAATATTTGTAAAACATATAAAGATTATCTGAAATATGTATGAAATCTTAAGAGCTCTTACTCATTCTTAAGGACATAAAGAGCTCAACTAAATTTAAAAAAGCATATGTAAACAGACTCCTTACCAATAAAGATGACAAAAGCTACCACTACACACCTATCAGGAAAAGGCAAAATCCAAAACAATGACAGTCAACTCTAATAAGGATGTGGAATAACAGCTCTCACTCTCTCCTGGTAACAACACAAAATGGCACACCTCATTGTATATGTATATATGTTATATGTGTGTGTGCACATGTGTATATGTATACACACGTGCACACACACGCACACACATATATACATAGTTACATATATATACATATATATATATATATAACATAGTTTTATCATATGACCTAACAGTAATACTTAAAGGTTTTTAATTCAGAGTTGAAAACTTAAGCCTAAAACTGTTCTTAAAAAATACACACAGTCTGTTACATGGATTATATGCACTGTATTCATAATTTCCCCAAAATGGAAGAAACCAAAGTATCATTTAGTAGATAATGGTTAAGTAAAATTGTATGTCCAGGCAGTTGGATAATACTTGGAACTTAAAAAAATGACCTTTCAAGTCATGAAAGGACATGGAGGATCCTTGAAGGCATATTACTAATTGAAGAGGCTACAGAGTATATGGCTTCAGCTATATGTGATTCTAGAAGAAACAAAATTTATGGACACAATAGATCACTGGATACAGGAGGAAAGAGGATGACTAGATGAGGCACAGTGGTGGTGGTGAACTATTCTGTGTGATAGGTACTGATATATACGTGCTATCAATTATTTGTCAAAGTCCTTTGTGCAAAGAACGTACAATGCTAAAAATAAAGTCTGAAATGAGCAATGGACATTGGGGAATAAAGATACACCTTGCAAGTTCATCAACTCTAGGGATATATTTTTTTAAAGATTTATTTATTTGTGCATACAGAACTGGGGTACAGGCCAAAGGTGCAGAAGTGGTGAGAGGATACACCAGAGACAGAGTGAGGAGCAGAACAGGCAGATTGACCAAGTACACTGCTGAGGGGAGCAGCCGGTGGGTCAGGAGAGGTCTGCTGCGCCAGATGGATCACCTCCGGGGTAAGGATCAAACTGGTGCTGAAGTGACTTTAGCTTCTTAGTGCTGTGCTTTTACCCACTGCACCACCAGGGAGGGCCCTAATCCTAGGAATTTTTGATAGTGGAGAGGGCTGTACATATGTGGGGAAAGGAATGTATGGGAACTCAGTAATTCTGCTCAGTGTTGCTGTTAACGTAAAACTGTATTAAAAAACAAAATCTATTTAAAAGGAAACATTGCATTATTATAGAATTCAGGTTTTGACTTTACCTGGATCATGAAAATATGTGCTTTCTGGGTTTGTTGAAGATTTTACATGAATGATCTGGATTCAGATCATGACTAATCACATTTGGAAACATCCCTTCTATAAAATTGGTGAGATCAAGTGGTTTTTTTGGAACCAAGGATATTAATGTGGAAGAGCTGACACTTACTGATTGGCTAATGATGGGAAAAGAAGAACATGTGAAATAAGGCTGTATTTTGATAAAGATGAATCTGTTTTAAAAAGTAAAGGTGAGGGGCCCTCCTTGGTGGCACAGCGGGTTCAGCATGAGTTGGATCCCGCCTGCCCCGCAGGAGATCCACATGGTACTGCAGACCTTTCCTGGCCTGCCCGCTGCTCCCCTCAGCAATGTACTTCATCCATCTGCCTGTTCTGCTCCCCACTCTGTCGCTGGTGAATCCTCTCATTGCCCCTGCACCTCTGGCCTGTACCCCAGTCCTGGAAGCAAAAATAATTTTTTTTTTTAAAATAAAGGTGAGGATCCATTTAAAGAACAAATCAGACCTTCTGAAATATCTGTTGTCACAGTAAACAAAGAATAAAAATGTGTGACGACATGGTAATTCTGGGAATAATCATAGCACCGATATTTATGGACAGTGGAACAAACAAGTAGCTGTTTTTGTTTTTTTTCTTCTTCTTCCTTCCTTCCTTTCTTTCTTTTTTTTTCTTTTTTTAAAGATTTACTTATTCATGTGGAACTGGGGTACAGGCCAGAGATGTGGAGGGTGAGAGGATTCACCAGAGACAGAGCGGGGAGCAGAACAGGCAGATCGACGAAGTACACTGCTGAGGGGAGCAGCAGGCAGGTCAGGAGAGGTCTGCCTCGCCATGTGGATCGCGTCCGGGGCAGACAGGGATCGAACTCATGCAGAAGTGGCTTTAGCTTCTCAATGCTGTGCTTTAACCTGCTGCGCCACCAGGGAGGGCTCTCTTCTTCCTTTCTTGACAGTATCCCCCTTACCGGTTTTACAGTCAGATAAAAGAGCAAAGGGAAAGAAAATGTTGGCACATCAGGTCGGATCTTAGGTCATTCCATAAAAATGAATTCTTGGAAAAACATAGACCATCAATTTACCTTGTGAACTTTACTCACCTGGAAACAACACATGATCCCATTTTTCCAGTTCCTCTTTAATCAGTGAATAAGGACACAGAAAAAGTTGACAGTATTGAAGATTCACACTCAGTTTCTGTTGTGACTTTTGATTCATGAAAACCAGCACTTCTATAAAATAGGATGTTGACCAAAATGTTTGTTTGCTTTAAAAATATATATTTAATACAGGAAAATATTTTAGTGGGTTTTAGGAAAGTTCTGGAAGGCAAAATACAAACTGAGTCTCTTAAGTCTTCTTGACTGAGTGATTCTTCTCTATTCAAAAAAATAATGGCATGTTTATGATGTATTTTATATCTGGGAATGTGTTAATAATTAAGAGACTATTTAATAAATTTGGCAAAGCCTTAGCTCCTAGCAATTTTAAGTTTATATTTAGCTTAGGGTGCCAATATGTTTTTCAGAAACACTCACAACTTAAAAACAATTCTAAGAATACATGTAATGTGAGTCCATACATCTTAATAAATTTAAGTAGACTGAAATAATGTGAACCATCTTTTATGACCATAAGTATATGAAACTAGAAATTACAATTGTTATTCTAATAAATACTATAAAGTGTGGTGTGGAATGATGTTTAATAAAATAGAAGCTGACCTAGTCTTGACAGTGGTATTAGGGGGCATGGTGTGTGTGTGTCACAGAATATTTCTTAACGACAATATGTTTGAGTTATGTTCTCATCATGATTTAGATAAAATAGAAGACTATGGCCATATATCTTAGACTGAGGACACAGACTGTGTGCAAAGACTTACCCCTTCCTTAAAAAATACAGTGTACTTAATTGTGACTTGAGTTAGTGGTGGAGTGGAAAGTAGATATCTTAGATCATAAAAAGTTTGTAGGAAATCTTCAGGAATTGTTTCTTTATCTCTAGAGAAAGGAATATTTCCAAAGACTCTAAATAAAGGCAGGAAAAAAAACACCACATCTAATGGTTATTTTGTGTTGACTTGAGGCAATAATATATGCAGGGGACCCCTTGGGGGAAACAGACCATCATACAGAGAAAACTCACAACTGACCTGTACCTGGAACTAGAGAAAGACAGTTTTATTC
>NW_004567107.1:30304674-30398006 GCF_000260355.1 Condylura cristata
AATTTTCATTTTTGTATTCTAAGAGGAATTATTTTAAAATGAGATCTAAATAGCTTGTGTAAACACGCATGTAAATAACAAGAAATCAAAACCAAACAGCTAACCTAGGATATTTTCTCCTCCTGAAAATCTCCCTAAATAAAATGTAGCATTTGTACACTAAGACAGAGTATCTGTACTATGTCAGTAATGCACGTTCCCAGTGGATACTCTCTGTGTTTGCCCAGCCCTCCCCTCCTGGTTGATGCACATATCCCTTAGTTGCTTGAATGTCTGCTGCTGACAGTTGATAGCTAACTCCTTCTCCAGGCATGGCCCTTAGAGTCTAGCACTGACTCACCCAAGGTAATGGCCCCCTGTTAGGAGCTGTCTAGGTCCCCAGAATGCTGCTATGGAGGTAAAGCTCAGAGACCTTGTCTCACCTGACACAACCCTTCAGTGCCAATCCCTCTTGGTGCTCCCTGAGATGAGTGGGTGCCCGAGACACATCTGTATTTCCTGGCATCTTCTCCTGCTACCTAGTTCTGCCACACCGCCTTCCTTAGAGTAGTAGCCCTCAAGGGTGTAACCTACCTAACCTAGCTCATGCAATTCTACATCTCAGTGTCTGCTTTCAGAGAATACAGCATGAGACAGGATATAATCAAATGAACCTACTTATCCACTTAAAAAGTGAATATTTTTAAGTATACATACAACCATACACAAAAAATAAGTATGTGTATGTATAGGTACATATACGTACACCCACACACAAATGGACTTCAGGCTCTTTCTTGTATTCTTTTTTTTTTTTTTTAACATAAAGAACTGGGGTATAGGCCAGAGGTGTAGGGATGGTGAGAGGATTCACCAGATACAGAGTGGGGAGCAGAACAGGCAGGGCAGATCAAGGAAGTACACTGTTGAGGGGAGCAGCAGACAGGTCAGGAGAGGTTTGCTGTGCCATATGGATCACATCCAGGGCTGGGGATTGAACTGGTACTGCAGTGGCTGCAGGTAGCTTCATAATACTGCGCTATAACCCACTGCAACACCAGGGAGGGCCACAATAGCTATCTCCTTTTTAAGATATTTTGTATAGCAGGGAGCCATCTGTATATAGTAAGAATTCATGTCCAGAGGGAAGTTGCTTGGAAAACTGGCTTATGCATGGGTCAACTTCTTTGTGTCTTTGAAACAGTTGGTTATGCTTTCCTTGATCAGAAAAGATGTTCAATTCCACGTGATTCAGAAGATTTGCATGTTTTCCCCTCCTTTCCAATGTCTTGTGTGGGACATGTCTCTCTACAAGGGTCAGGTAGGCTTTTCTCAGTATTTGCAAAGTAGACTTCTTCTAAGAAATACTACTTTGCTAATGGGAACTAAAGTAAATCCAGGCCCTGCAGGCCACAGGAAGTCTATTGCTATTAGTTAAAGAACGCAGATTATTTTAAATTTAGGGCAGTGAAAATTGTAACAACTGAGAAGCTTTTTATCCTTTGCCCTTTATCATAATTGAAGAAGCTATCACTAATTTCCCTTTTTATAATTAGAAGAATGTAGGTTGGTGTATTTTCAGTTGTGGGCTTATCAGTGAACATGTTTTCCCAATCTGAGAAGCTCATATTTTGTTCTTAAAGTAAACGATGTTGTCAGCATCTCTTAGTCATGTGAAGTATCCCCTTTCTTTCTCATTTATGCCTGAGATATGTTAACATAGGCTGTATAGTCCTGATCGACCCCATTTTACTTTAATATTTACAGCCACTTAAATTCTCCATATGTGTGTTACTATATTGATTTTTTTTTTTTTTTTTTGCTAACCTGTCTGATCTGTCTGATGTTGTTTTGATTAGTAGTCAACTGGAGAACCACCCAGAGGGCTTCTAGGGGTCTAGACAGAGATTAGTGGGAGGTGTGTCTTGACATCTGGTAATCAAATTAGCAGAAAGTTCAGGGCAAATCTTGGCTATATTCAACTCAAGACATCAGGAAGCACTTTCCAGTGTGCATCCTACTGTCTTATTGACCTACTAAAAATATAAAAGTTTTCAGTGAAATTTTTTTATGTCTTTTGAGTTTATCTCCCAAGGCACAAGGAAAAATGGACTGCATAATAAAGCCATGCTGTTCAAGCTTAATACAGGGAAAATCCTGCTTTAGAGTTGCTTACTTGGCTGTGAAATTAAATAATATACAAAAGCAAATGAAAATATACTTTTCATTAAAAAATCCCAGAATGTTCTAACTATGATGCAATCATTTACTCATTCTGTAAAGATTTTTCATGTATATTTGTTTTAGTCAGAAAATTTAGGACCCAAATCTGAGCCACGCAGTTGGAGTTAGATGGCAGAAGGCTAATTTGTTATTATAAGCAGTATATTTCCAAAGTTTCATTTTGACCCAGTCTTGCTTTAGAGATCACTTTATTTGCTGTACATTAGCTGCACCTGTCTGGTGCACAATGTGTTGCTAAGAGAGGGAGAGCAACTTTTAAGAGCCACACTGTATTACAAATTGCTGATGGCATTCTGTGCACAAAAAGCTATTGAGGGTGACTTCTTTGTCTAGATAGGGAAGATCAGTGAGTGGGACCATCGCTAACACAGTATCCAAATCACTCGGTGGGCATGTTATACAGGGCAACACAACGTGAATTGGGTTGCCTGTCTTTGGGTCCTCACTTGTGCACTTAAGATTCAACTGTACTGCAGACACACACACAAGTCAATAATGGATTTATTTACAAGGGGAAAAAAAAAAGAAAAGAAAAGAAAAAAGAAAGGAAGAACCCAGGGAAAGAGAGAGAGAGAGACAAGTTAAATAATGCGTCCTACTATTTCCTCTGACTTGAAACCCCAATAGCATCCTGAAAGGTGATCAAGAGCCAGGCGACCAGCCGCCAGCCACAGGGCCAAGACAAAAAGAGACCCTCAGCCCAACATGTCCAGTTTTATGTCCCAAACCCCAAAATGGCTGCTTAACTCTGCCCCCAGGTCCTAGCAGTCCTCCTTTTGGTGTTGCTGAGATTGGTAGTTTCAGTGTCTAGAGTTTGGCTGGAGTCCACAAAACCTGTATCTGTAGATTTTGTTCAGGACATCCTTTCTCCCTAACAAGCATTTTGTAACCTTACTGATCAAATGCAGGAAGTCCAGTGACATCTTTCTGCAAAACATGTCTTATTCTTTATTGTGATTCTAAATTATAGGGGCAGAAGCCACACCCTAGAGGATTCCAGTGAATTGTACTATTTGTGCACAAAAAAAAACTGCTGAGAATGAATGCAGGGTTAGCCTTTTCCGTCATAAAAACATTTTATGTGATTGGCAAATCAGAAAGTGGTCAATCAGCAGACAGTTATAGAGATGTTTTTCATCTCTAGTAACAGCAGGATGCTAACGGGAGAGTTAAGACCAAAAGGGAAAAAAAATACATTGATTTGTTGACAGAGGCCTAGCAGCTGTCACAGTAAAACACGGTTCTCTTGCACTTAATCAATGTCAGTCTTCAACCCAATCGTTTCGTAGCCCAGTTGAGAAGCAATCAAGAGGAACACCTTCATAAGCATGAAGCTTACTAGATGGGGTTCAATGAAGTGTATCTCTAAGCTTAGGCACTCAAGATGTGATGCATGACCCAAAGCCAATCAGAAACATTTAACCCTTTGAAAGAGGCAGCAATTACTTGCCTATTTTTTTTTTAAGATAGAAAATACATTTCTAACCTCATTTACAATTTTTTAGATAACTTGTGTCTGTTTTGATGCACATTTCTTATTCTCACTGGGTGAATTGAAGCATCATCATTAATCATAGTTCCCAACTTAAAGTGGAGAGTACAATTTTAAACACATCTCATTTCTCAGAAAGACAATATAGGCACAGTGACTGATTCTACTGCTGATTTTTACGGTTTCTTCATGTGTGAATATTTACTTTATGAAATGGTGCCTTTATTATTAATGCCTCTGAACCAAAGATAATGACTCAGGAGACTTGAGTCCTTGCAAATCAAGACCAACTTAAAGACCTGAATCGTATTTCCCATCGAATGACATTTACATTCATGTGAGTTTCCTTTTCTGCAGACCACTGAGGAAGATGTTGAGAAACAGAACTCCAGTGATGGCTCAGTAGGGTGGAGGGATGTGGAAGCACCTCTGTTTTCCAGTTAGGAGGAGGCAGTGTAGCATTGCTGAGCTTCAGTGCCCCTTTCTATAATGCTTGGACAGTGCCCGCAGAAGTTAAGTCATCAGGGTTTATATTTCCTAAGTGATGGTGGAGGGGATTGTTGGGAGTGGATTGTGAACTCTCTGGGAAAAACAGTAACAAAACCTGTTTCCTCACTCACTCAATGTGAAATACCAAAACCTGAAAAAAATGTAAAATCCTTTTCTCTTTCTCTGTAGTTTTTTTTTTTTTTTTTTGCTTCTGTTGCTTTTAGGAATAGTCTGGGTTAAGGGTATGAGAAAGAGAGAGAATGAGAGGCCTTGATAACTAATGTTGGATAGGTTAAAAAAAAAAAGTATTCAATGAGATTAAGAAACATAAGACTTCTACATTATAATTCATGCTTGAGATTGCCAGAAGCAATTCTAAACAAACAATAGACAAGAAATTCAAATGAGCCTTATCTCTAATGCAGTTGTATATTCCTAGGTTTTTGTTTTTGCTAACAAAGTTATTTTAATTTCACAGTTCAGGTACAGTCTGTTTTATGGGTAGACTGTAATCAAAAGTCAGGAGGTTTTCTGCCTGATTTCTTACTAGGTCAGGTATGCCAGGAGGCTTCAGTTCTTTAAGGGGTTTTCAGCTATTCCTCCCATTAAAAGAAATACAGAGGCATATTAACATTTTTCAGTTTTGACTTGACACATTACACATTCAGTTTGGATTTGCTTGAGCAGCCTCCTAAGGCATGACATTCACCTCCATCTACTGGCCTTGTTGAATTAACACCTCCCCAACTCAAGTTCTTCTCCTTTAACATACAAATATACTTACTGATGTAATTTTTTGATATTATGAGATTTTGGAATCAAAGATACCAGTATCACAGTTTACTCTGATTTGTAAATGAAACAATAACAACAAAACAAACCAGAAAATCCTAACAAAATGAAATTAACAAATGGGATAGGTTCAAACAACTTTTATGTGCCTTTACAAATGAGCAACATTGCATCCCAACAAAACTTAGCACGTGATCATCATTGTGGGAAAAGAATAAAGTTCCTTAGGGAGCTCGGAATAGACCATGGATATGTATTCTTTAGCAGTTATTTTTTTCAAAAGTCATGATACATAAAAATCATTGAGGGCCCTCTTTGGTGGCGCAGTGGGTTAAAACACAACACTAAGAAGCTAAAACCACTTCAGCATGAGTTCCATCCCCGCCCAGGAGGTGACCCACATGGCGTGGCAGACCTCTCCTGACCCGCCCACTGCTCCCCTCAGAAGTGTACTTTGTCGGTTGGTCTGTTCTGCTCCCCAGAACTGTCTGTGGTGAAACCTCTCACCACCCCTGAACCTCTGGCCTGTATCCCAGTTCTGTATGCATAAATAAATAAATCTTAAAAAAAAAATCATTGTTCTTCATGTATGTGTTGTACTTGTCTTTTCCCTCCTAGTAGTGTTTTGATTATTGAATATATATAAACATTCACAGATTTATTTATAATTTATTTATTTATAAATGCTTTATAAGTGCATTTTTACTTTATAGAACCTTAAGTTATTCATAATAGAAAATGCTTTGGTAACAAGAATGTTTAGGAATATAGCTATGAAGATTGAGAAGAAAGACTATACTTATACTTTCATAATACCCGTGTCCTCACCGAAATTTTGACTGAATTCTTCTCCCCCAAATGCTCAATTCCAAAGGGTTGCTCACCTACCAAGGTGGAGAAGATGCAGACAGTAAGTGCACATAAAACAGCCTTTGGTGTTCTGCTCTTCTTGACCCCTTTATTCTTTTAACCTGTTTTTACATTTGCAGGCTAACAAGGCAGCAGGTTTTTATTTTGCATGTCTGATACTTTTTTTGTCTTGAAAAACCTTTGTAGAAAAATTTGCTTTAGCACTACTTCAATATCTATCAGATTGGAGGTGATAGATTCTTTTTATTATTAATTATCAGAGTCTATTATCAACATACAATGACTGATGGCTACTGAAATGTTACTACGACACTGGGAATTCAACCTAGATAAAGATGGACTATTTATATTGTCTGAATACAATTAGATAAGCATCTTTAGTGCCATCCCCCCCCCCATAAGGTTTCTGTCAGACACCTGAAATATTGGCAAAGCTTACTGAATAAATGAATATGGCAAACATTTCACATGTATCTGTTACTAAATTAGTAGAGATCGCTAATGAAATAGGTGCCATTTACCTTACCTACCTGAATTCTTTTATGTGTGATTTTTAGTCATGAAAAATTTCAAGCATATACAAAAATATAATAGTGAAATTAACAACTAAACATTAAGACATTCATCCTAGACTTACTACTTGTGTATGTGTGTGTGTAAATTATATAAAATATGTAAATAACAGAACATATATGTGAAATCACTACCACCTGTGATAATTGTGTGTTCACTTAGCTTACTTTCATTAGAGTTATGTGGCATCTTTGAAGTATCTCAAATTATACACGAAATGCATGCTAAAATTCTTAAATGTCATATTCAGTATGGTGAAATCCTTTACTTTTTATTTGAAGGTACAGTTTCATAATTGCATTAGCTGTTGAAGGAAAATATGGTTGCAAATGCAAACATTGATTCTATATAAATTGGAACATTTCTGATAAGTCATTAGGGAGATGTACTTCTGTTGAAATGATCTTTCAAATCCATGGATATCAATGTCAGTATTCAGGGAAGAGGAGGCAGAGACTTGAATTTAGTAACCTCTTTAGCTACAAGGGAGAGTTTCAAAAAACTGCAGAAAGATGAAATAGATGTCTCTGGGAAGGGTTCAGCATCTCTTGCTTCTCAAGGGCCACTGGCTTTAGAATCAGGAATCAGACTTACCTTATTTATTTATTTTTTTTGGCCTTACTCAAATCTTATTTTTTATTATTTATTTATTTATTTATTTTTGAAGTAGCATTGTTTTACATCCTTGTTAGTGTTTTGACAGTGTAGGATTTTCACTCTCCGGTGTAGTCACCATATCTCTCCAGCTACTAAAACACTTGTAGCCCTCCATCACCTTCCACTTTGCTCTCTCCCCACTGCCCATTCTCAGCCCTCCCTTCTGAGTGCCTCAAACCTATGGTCAGCTTTAAGAGTTGGTTTGAAAGTTTGTCTTTGACCATTTTGTTTCCTTTCTCTATGCTCCACTTTTGAGTGACACTATCGCATATTTATCTTTCTCCTGACTCACTTGATTTAGCATAACCCCTTCCAGCTCTATCTCTGTTGTTTCAAATTACATGAGTTTACATTTTTTGATCACTGAGTCCATTGTGTGTATAGACCACATCTTCTTGATCCAATTATCTGTTTGGGGGCCCTTAGGTTGTTTCCATAGCTTGGCTATTGTAAATAGCACTTCAGGTTTCCTTTTAAATTGGTGTTTTTCCTTGAGTAGATATCTAGGAGTGGGATTGCTGATTTACTTTAAATTGCCCTAGACATTTAATAGAATCAATATATATGTAAGTTCACATGCTGATGCTTCTGACTAAGCCTTTGCTTGCTACAAATGACTGGTTAAAATTAATAATTTCCGTGACGTTATTAGTTGTACTTGCATCTCACTTGGTATCTAAGCTTCTCTTTGTCTTAATGCATGCTAGCTTGTTTCATACCTTATCTTCATATCTACTTGACTTGCTATCATAATTTTATTAATGTCTTAGATTAAGACAACAGACTTGTTCTTTCTGCAAATCTATTTAAATCTACTACTCTTTTCTAGAATGATGCCCAAAGATAATTTTTTTTAATTTATCTACTAATTATTGATTTAAAAAACACTTTTATATATAGTCTGCTTATCTGTTGACTCAGCACTAAGATTTTTCCAGTTGGTTTACTAAGTCTCTTAGCTGAAGGTCATCATGTGGCAGGAAGATGGTGGGCATGCGTGTTAGCAGTGGACTAGCATTAATGTTGAGTTCAGGTTTCTCTGTATGTTTTTTAGTATGATTGGGTTAACTGAGGTTAAGTACCTAGCACAGAGCTTACCTTGCACATAGTAGGTGCTCTTTACATGCAAATTTCCTTTTTCTTTCTCCCAGAAAAAAAGAGAAGGAAAGAGTGAATGTTATATGTGTCTTAAGAGATTTTCCAACTTATGATTTATTTTTAGTGGCCCATGATGATCATGTCCTTTCACAAAAGCCCATATTCTCTCACTGACTTCAGCTCAGACCTTAAGCTGTTTTTATCAGGGAAAGGAAAGTAGGAGACAGCTGCCTGCAGCAATTTGCTGAGAACTAGTTTTAGATGCATGATTACATAGGCTATACTACAAACTTTCAGTAAGGCTAACAGGGCAAAGTCACTAAATCTTCAACTTGCTGTCATCTCTAAATGAAACTCTAAGCCAGAGAAGGAAAATTCACATTTCCATTATAATCGATGATAAATTTCTGAACACCTGCAATTGACACATTGCTACACTCTGAGAGGATTGCAAAGGTGACTCACATAGAGACCGTATTACTTTTCACTCTAGACACACCCACACACCTGAAAACAGCAACTTTTTGGAAGGGTGGCAGTCCAAATTCTGATTTACAAATTCTAGTCTGTTCACCTAAAGATGGTGTATTCTGCAGAACTGATTACCCAAGCAACATACTAAAGAGTCTTCTTACATAATTGTCATGTCTATTTGCTCCCAGTTCTTTTCATATTTTTACTTAAGGGAAGAGAAGGCAAATGGCTCCAAAATGTTCTCTATTGACAGCAATTTTTGTCCATTTTCACATGAGAAGGCACAGGGAAAGAACAGGTAAGGAGGGAGAGTGGCAGGCAGGCTCATCAAAGCAGCAGAGAGGATGGTCACATACAATAGAAGAAATGAGAAGAAATTAGGCTTAACAAATCTTTACTCAAAAGTATTACTAAAAGGAATTTTTATAGACATTTACTTATTTTATCTCCTCTATATGCACAGTTTTTGGATGATAGTTTTGGATGCTATTTTGACCAAAGAAAAGTGATATGGAATAGTCACATTCCAATAATGCTGCATATAAGAATGATAAATGAGTAAGTGATTGGTGTTCAGGTAATTAAAAAAAAAAACAAATACACACAAGCTATGCAGAGGTTACTTGGCTCTGGACATGAAAATTAACCAGTTTAAAAAAAAAACACATTTGTCAGAAAATTTTCAACCAGAGTTGAATTTATTTACCCTTCCTTCATTCATCATTTTTCTTTCCTTAATGTTTAATTAATGGCCCAAACAATGTGTAGGTATTTAGGACCAAGTGTATAGAAATGAGACTGATATTATAGAACTTTACTCTTCCATTCAGTGTTTAATTTTCATTTCATTTTATTACTTTTGACATGCTTTTATGCGTAGTTCCTGCTTAAACTTTCTCTTATTTGATTGTGAAAATTGAATGTTATATAGACTT
Source organism: Condylura cristata (assembly GCF_000260355.1). NCBI lineage: Eukaryota > Metazoa > Chordata > Mammalia > Eulipotyphla > Talpidae > Condylura > Condylura cristata. The sequence continues at coordinate 30,314,278 of NW_004567107.1, forward strand.
ACTCTGTGATTTAATCAATTATTTTAAAAAAAAAGATTTATTTATGAATACAGAACTAGGGTACAGGCCAGAGGTGAGAGATTCACCAGAGACAGAATAGGGAGCAGAACAGGCCAACTGAGGAAGTACACTGCTGAGGGGAGCAGCGGGCAGGTCAGGAGAGGTCTGCCATTCCATGTGGTCACCTCCTGGGCGGGGATCGAACTCATGCTGTAGTGGCGTTAGCTTTTTAGTGCTGTGCTTTAATCTGCTGTGCCACCAGTGAGGGCCCTAATTAATTTTTTAAAAAATATTTTATTTTTGCATAGAAGAACTGGGGTGTAGGCAATAGGTGTGCCAGGTGAGAGGAATAACTATACACAAATTAGGGAGCAGAAGAGGCAGATCTACTGAAATATACTGCTGAGGGGAGCAGTGAGCAAGATAGGAAAGGTCTGATTTGCCTGTGGATTATCTTCCAGGCTGGGGGTCAAACTCAGGTCACAGTTATGATAGCACTGAAACTTAATCCTAGGTCACCAGGGGGGCCACTGTGTTTTCATTTATAATTACAATATAACAAAATTAGAATCCTGAATTCTTTCAGAATAGATACTAGATTTTGAAATTCAGCCTGCAAGAAAAAAAATCATTTATAAGCTACTAGGGTCCAATTAGTGTATATTTTGTATTAATATGATCAAAATATATTTTTGAAATATTTCTTTTGAGAATTGGGCACATTGTGTTTGAAAAGATCAGAGGTTCTTATGATGTGTTCTTTATTGTTTGATACAGCTCATGCTAGACAAGAAAAGAGAAAAAAAAAACTATTTCCTTTCTAGCATAAGATTAAAAATGGTGTATAAGCTGTGTAATTATCTTAAATCCATTAGGGTTACCCTTTCCTCCTAACTAGTCCTTAACATGTATAAAGCAATTGGTCCAGACTCCATTCAAGTTTTAATATATATCAGCTATGCACACCTGCTGTTGCTACAGGATGAGGAAACCTAACTAAAAGATAACAGTATAAGGCTTTATTGGCTTCCTGTGGTTGCTGTAACAAATTACAACAAAATTGTAGCTTAAAACACAGATTTACTCTTTGACAGTTCTCGTAGCCAGCGTCTGAAATTAATGTCCACCAGCGGAGCCATACTTCCTCTGAAGACTCTTGCTGTCTCCAGTTTCCGGCAGCTGCAGGTGTTTCTTGGCCTGTGATTGCATCTCTTTAATGGTTGCTCTGCCTTCATGTGACCTTTTACTCTTCTGTCTCTCCACTTTTGTCTTCAAAAGTCATTGCACTTAGGCCCCATTTGGATAAAATCTTGAATCAATTATATATATTTAAGAACCTTTAACCAAGTGAAGAAACATTCACAGATTCTAGGAGTTAGGACATGGACATATTTGGGGGTGTTTTCATTCAGTTCTCTATGAAAACTTAGGTAGGAATTACCAAGTATAATTCAGAGTTGAGATTTGACACAATAGAAAAGCAGTTTTTCACTTTGTGAATCCTTCACTTTGTGAATCCTTCATGACATTTTAATTTGACCATTTTGTTTTAAAACTACCCCTTCTCAGCATATCTGTATCTTCTTCCCAAGCAAATACAATTTTGTTGTAGATTAGCTAAAATAGTTCTTATGTAATATGGATAATTGTTAGTTGAATGAGTAATAAGCTGACTATTCTATAAGTGTTATGAAAGAAACAATATGTGATTTCTGAATTTTTTTTACAAATATGGTTTGCTATTGTAGTATTGAAACTGCTTTGCCTCTAGAATTCAGTCACTCTTTTTAGTGTGATATGCTCCTGCAAGGGTCACTTCTAGTGAATATGAAATGAATGGGTCTTTGGAATCATGAGAGTGGCAAGCTAAATGTGCACATGAAGATTGTACCTGGAAAAGGTTCTGCAATCCAGAGCATTCTAAATGAGCAACGGGGGTCAGGGAGGGGGGCACACAAGAAGGGATTGAACAATGGCCATTTGTTGATAAAGCCTGTAAAACTTGGTGAGGGTTCTACATCTAGAAAGTTGATAACTTGATTCCAGAGAGCAGGATGATCAAATGAATTATATTGTTTAGCTTCCTTTTTATCAGGATGGATAGTTTTTTCCTTTTAAAAACTATCCTAAGAAACAGAAACAGGAATAAAATATTCCAGTAGCTCTACAGCAGAGAAATAAGTGTGGGTCTACAGTTTCATCAAGGTTGCTAAAGGTTGTTAGCCCAGAGAAAAGAGAGTTGGAGTCATCTTAGAGAGACCTGAGTCTTCTGTAAGCTTTGGAAGTAGGTCTAATCATAAGTGGTAGGGAGAAAAGATGAATCCAGAAATGAAAAGCCAGAGAGAATAGGAAAAAAACAGGAATTGTGTTTTAGGATGAGGTAGACAAATGGTTTAGAATGTTTGCCTTTGTATACCGCCAATAATGACCAAGATTATAGACCCCGTGTTTCAGGAAAACCAGAAAGCACCACGTAGCATGACATCAGGAGGGCAGACACTGCAGAGATGGAAGAAGATCAGCTAACTCAAGGAAACTGTTGAAGTAATAATTTAATCATGCCTGATTAACAGGGTAAAAAAGTATCAAAACAATCATGTGTATGTGTTATCTTTTCATTGCTTTATGACATAAAGCCTGGCCACTTCTAAAAATGCTTAATTCAGTTTCCAAACAAGATTGTGTCACACTGCACACTTGCCATTATATTGACTGAAGCTGTATTTGGTATCTAAGACAGCATCTCATCCTGATTAATTATAGCTATCAGGAGAACAAATTTGTTTGAGAATAGTATCTAATCCTGTGAGAAGTCTTGGCAGAGACAGGCCAAGTCTTCATGATTAGACTCCAGTTGGAGCAAACCATCTTAGATTTTAGACTTGCCTTGGGCCTGGGGTAGTCACACAGCCACACACAATAGGTGATAGGTAGAGTGATAGTGCTGTGAGTTTAGGTTCCCTGGACTAACTTCATCCCAGACCTAGCAGATTGCTTCTAGGTTTATATTACTCAGAATCACTTACCTCACTGCCAGGCAGGATTCTCATGTACAAGAGCAAACAGGGCCAGACTTGCCAGTGGCTCCAGCATTTGGGTCGGACAGGAACTGGCAAAAAGCGACACTTTGGGAACTAGAGCTTGTTCAGCTACTTTTCTTTTTAATTTCTGGAGATTAACGGAGATTTTGATGTCTGTCTGAAGAGTCAGGTTGTACTTAAGTTAGTTACCTTTGGCTAGACTGATAGGTTTTGATTGCATATCAAGAGTGGTGTGTTTTTAGAGAATTGAAGGCAAAACCTTTTAATATTTAGACCTAGAATCCTTGGCATTAGCTTTAGTATCATTCACTCAAACTATATCTAGTTAGCTATTTTCTAAACCAAACTCACTTATTTTAGAAGCATCAGAATACATTCCCCCCCCCCCCTTTGGATCATTACTGCATGTGTGTTGGCAGAAAAATTGAAAGGTGAAGGGTTTTTTTTTGGGAAAATAGCAAACTGCTCAGGGGCTACTAACAGCAGAATCACAGCATCACTTTCAATTAATACAAAGAGAAGTGAGGTGATGCTAAGCTATTGAGAGAGAACTTTGTGTTTAAAATTAAAGGTAATTTAAATTAAGGGCACAATCAAGAATTAGTAAGATTAATTAATTATAAGCCAAGGAATTTTTTAAAGCTGGATAAATATACTATACTGGATAAAGGAATTTGGAAATTGAAGAGAACAATTTTGATATCTTTAAAGAATAGATTTTAAAGGACAATGGGCTTCAAGTTCTGACAAAGAAGTAAGCTGTGGTGTGCCTGTGAACTTATGGATGCTCTTTGCAGTAGTGAAAAGTAGATGACAGACCTTTCTTGGTGATTATTGCTGATGGGTGAAACCAGATCTCTGGGACTCAGAGCAGCCCAGCCCTCTGGCTTGGCTTTCAGCTCACTGACTTTTCAATTCTCACAGGTCGGCTTGGCCTGATCGGTCATCTTCAACTCAGGGTAATAGCAGTAATTTTCACTTTATTCATTTCTGCCTCTTGGCTGGAGATTCTTTAGCACATCACTTAGTGAAGGCGTTGGCCAGTGGCCGGTCAGCTTTAGCTGAAAAAAGACAATTAATTGATTGTGACTAGCATTTTATACTCTCGCATCTGCCTTTGCTCAATCAGGTTTTTTTTTTTTTTTTTTGGTTTTTTTTTTTTTTGGGGGGGGTGTTATATTACATGTTTTTTTTTTTTTTTTTTTGGGGGGGGTGTTATATTACATGTGATTTATATTGGGACAGATGATTTTCTTGTTTTTTTTTTTTTTTAAACTATTTTCTCTGTTAGGGAGTTTTATGACCATGTAATAGTGTAATCAGGGGGAAATAAGATGACCTGTTGGAAAATAAAAGTGGCCCCTTGTGGTACTATTCTAAAGCTGTGTATGTATTTCCCATGCAAAATCTAAAATGTTAAAGAGCACAGTGTTCCATGAAGAGTACCATCACTGTAATGTATTTCTAGTCTTTCAGACCTATGCAGGTGAATCTGGCCACACAGAAAAAATGCCCTTTCACCTGCTAAACTTATTTCTCCAAGCAAATTCTTCAAAACTTAGTGATAAGTTAAAGGGGTTATCTTAGTAATGTAAGACTCATGCCTACAGTTCCATGGAAAATGTATCTTAAGGAGTTTATATTTAAAGAAGAATGCTCTAAATTATGAACAATGATAAAATAATACAGAAATACCTTGCTTAAATACCCTTGTTGGGTGCCCTCTCTCAAATTTCCACATTTTGTGTTACCAATATTAGCAACTGTAGTATAAATGAGTTCTCAATGCAATTATTCAGATGATATTAGACTGCCTCCAAAATGGCTTTTTAAAAAAGATTTGTTTCTTCACACATACAGAATGGGGTACAGGCCAGAGGTAGGAGGGGTGAAAGGATTTACCAGAGACAGAGTGGGAAGCAGAACAGGCATACTGATAAAGAACACTGCTGAGGGAAGCAGTGGGCAGGTCAGGAGAGGTCTGCTGCACCATATGGGTTAGCTTCCTGTCCCACTGGTGCTGCAGTGGCTGGGGAGAGCTTCTTAGTGCTGTGCTTTAACCCACTGCACCACCAGGGAGGACCCAAAATTACTCTTAAATGACCTGCTGCTCCAGTCCAATTGCACTGTTTTAGTTCTGGTCTATCATCTGTTGCATATACAATTAAAATATTTCAAATCTCTTCTTTTTGCCACCTCTAATTCACAGTTGTCATAGAAAACCTTCAAAAGCTTCAATTAGCTCATTTTACTTTGTCCTTCAAAGCAATGAATCACTCTTGTACCCAAGTTTGAAGAAAGGTTAATTGGTACAGCATGGAATGTGAGAGCCCCTCAGGATTCTGAGGGTAACTTCATTTTTTTGAAGTAGATTTAAAGAGATAATTTGAGCTAAGCATGCATATTTTAATTCTGCACAAAGAACAATTGTAATAAAAATCCATTTGACTGAACTTTGTCTGAATAATACAGAACTTCACCTGAATTAAATCCAACAGATTTAATATGTTTTAATCATCCAAAGTAATTGACAAAATTCTTGGTCACCAGAAGAAACCTGTGTAATTTAGAAATCTCAGTATGAGTATTATAAATATTGTGTAGTTATATCAGAAAAAAGCAGAAAACTTTAATGATCACAGTTTCTGAATTTTTTAAAATAGGAAATTTTGCTTTTTGAAATTTAGTCATATGTCTTGAACATACATAACCACAATGCAACTTTCAAAATTAGGAAATTATTATTAATTTTGTATGTTATTGAGATTTTAACAATTTTTAATTTTTCCAATTGCCCATGAAAGTTTCTTTTCTGATAAAAGATCTAAGTGGGCATCTAGATCCTTAAATCCTACATTATACATATGGTTGACATATCTGTTTAGATGCCTTTATGCTGTCATTCATTTTGGGAACACAGCAAATAAGACTCTGCCATAACCCTATATCCCCATCCCCATCCAAAAACTCTTTGGCCTTAAGAAGCTCAACTTAGATTCTGGAAACCAATGGGAAATAATACACTACCTAAACCTTGGACTTCCCAAAGCAACATCAAATTTGCCAGAGATTTTGCTTTCCTTTATACAAGTCATGAAAAATGAATTTTGGATCTCCTGAGGCTTCCCAGACATCTAGCTGGAATACAGGCAGTAAATGAACAGATTTGCCAGAGCCTGGCGCTATTACCTACCATCTTTTTCATTACAGCTCTAGCTAGTGATCCTTCCAGACAGTCAGGCTATAGCATGTGCACCTCTGTTGAACAGTCGGGCAGAAGTTAAGGGAAATCATAAAATCATTTCTGTATAATGTGCCAGGATGAATAGCTAAGAAAGTATTATACAAAGACATGGGATGTAGACGTTACTAAATCAAACCATTTAGGTAGAAAAAACACTGGAATTCTTCCTAAGCTATCATGTATTAAGAAATAAAAGTACTTAAAGAACATCAGAAATTTCAGTTCTAAAATTAATTTTGCCTCTTCAAATTAGCATCATGTTCATAGCTCTAGGACCTTAATGATGGCTATTGAAATAATGCATTCAGTTAACATACATTTATTGGACACCTTCATTCTGTTATTGGTAGTTAAATCAGAAGTTGTAAGAACAAGATCTTTATTTCCATAAAGCTCATAGTATAGAGGTGGTGCTGTTGAGAAAAGTCTAATCTTAGTCATTCATAATTGTCATAGTAGTTTTGAATAGCCACAACAAAAAATAGAAATGATGAAATTTTAATACTTAATGTATCAACATATTATCACTATGCTAGATTGGTATGATATAATCCACCATCAATGAGATCAATTATATTTTCTTTGTATATGTTAAGCCTTGGAAGTTTGGTTGTATGTTGTTCTTATAGCACATTTCATATGGGACTAGCCACGTATTGAGTGCTGAATAGCCACATGTCACCAGCACAATGGACAGTGAAGGTCTGGAGGAAAATAAAATAAAGATAAAACTGCATTGCAATTGAAAAACGGTATGATTTAACTATATCCAAGGGTTCTGGGAAGAGTGAAGGTAAATTCATACTTCTCAGAACAAGAACACTAGCTTGTGGTCCAGTGCAGGTGGCAGCAGTGTGTATTACATGCTTAGATTTTCAATACATTCACTTCCCCCCCACCGTTATCTCATATGTCATCTTGTCCATTTCCCTCCTCTTTCTCTCTTAACCTAAAAGTTCTTGGGATGTTTGTTGATATCCAGTAGTTTTTGAAAGTACTTTGTACTATAAAATCACCTGCTATATTAATATTCTTTTATTATTCTGACTTATGTTGCTGCCTATAATTATTTTCAAATTTCCACCATTTTCATGAAAACTGTTACATTCCATCCTTTCCTTTCATGTCCATATGTAATATTCTGTGGTGTGTATTACCACATCTTTTTGATCCTTTTGTCTATAGAAGATGATTTAGGCTGTTTCTATTTACCTATGGTAAATAATGTTGCTGGGAATATTGTGAAACAGTTTTTGTTTTTCAGTTGATGATTTCTTATGCCCAAGTGGGGTTGCTAGGTCATATATTACTTTTTATTTTCTAAAGGCAAATCCAGATTGCTTTTCATAATGGTTTCACCAGTTCACATTCCCACCAAGTGTGTTACAATTTCTTTTACTCTGCCTCCTCTCCAGCTAGTTGGTGGTAGTCTTTTTAATATGTCATATTTGTAGACATGAGATGGTTTCTGATCATGGTTTTAACGAACATCTCTTATTGGAAGTCAACAGTGAAAATTTTTTCATATACCCTTTGTCCTTCTGAATATCTTCTTCAGTGAATTGTCTGTTCATAATTGGGTTATTTGTTTTTTATTGTTGAATTAGGCATGTTTTTATATATCTTGGATATTCCTTATGAGTTATATATTTTGTATTTTCTCCCAATCAATATGGCTTCTGTTTAATCGTTTTGGATTTTCTTCAGCTATATGGAAGTTTGGAGTGATCTTAATTCTTTATTTTTGTTTTTAATTCCCTTGTCATAGGTGTTGAATCACCAAAAATATCTATTGAGTTGATGTCATAGACATACCAATAATGCATTACTTTTTATATTAGTGCAGTTCTTACATCTAAATTTTGAATCTGTTTGAAATTTATTTTTCTGTACGATGTTAGCAAGTAATGCAACTTTCCCATCACCCTTTATTAAAGGGTGTCTTTTCCTCATTTTATGGTCATGAGCACTTTGTGATACGTTAGGTACTGGCATATGTGTGGGTTTATTTCTGGACTTTTGCTTCTCTTCCACTGATTCATATATCTATTCATGTGCCCATACATATAGCTTTTGATACTGTTACTTCCTAGTAAAGTTTAAAGTCAGGAAATATGGTTTCTCCATTTTTCTCTTTCTTCTTAAGGTTGCTTTTGCATTTCAAGGCCTTCTGTGGTCTCATATAAATTTCAATATTTTTTGGTTCACGTCTTAGAAAATAATTCTGGGAATTTGATGGAGATTGCATTAAATTTGTATATCAGTTTAGACAACATAGTCATTTAATTATATTTATTCCTCCCATTCATGAGAACAGCATATCCATACGCATGGAATATATCTCAGCTCCCTGAGAGAAAAGCAAATTGTTCCTTCACAGTGGAAGGAGTCATATCAGGGAAAAAGGTACTGGGAAACTCTTTCCCAGAGGCCACTCATAAGTCTGTTCCAAGCATCCCAAAAGCTAATATAAGGGGATTTCTTCTAGTTTAATTGTATCCTTGTTTTGTAGACAAATGCTGAATTTGTGTAACTAATGTTTTTAGTTAGCAGCCATTCCCCCAGCTCCTAAGCAAAGTAAAGGAAAAGAAGTAAGGAAAGAAAAAAAAAAAAACTACTTGAAAAATTCAGGAGTTGAATATAACACCCTTTCACCTGCAAACTTAGGTATGCAGACCTTTCCTTTATAAAGAAAGGTTGGGGGTGGGGGAAGCCGAACAATTCTAGAATTGAAAAGCACACCAGCCTCCCAGAATTGCTCATTTTCCTCAGGAAATAGCAAGAAAGGTGAAAATGAAGACCTCGTCCAAATGCAAACCCACTCAAATGAAGTGTGAATGCCAATCAATTTTAGCAGTGGTCTGGCAGCCTCATTCAGAACAGCAAGTTGAGACAGCAAGCGCCTAAGTGTTGTTGCCAGCTCTGTTCTGCCTGCTCCTCTAGCCTGGCCCTGGCATGCAGTTGGTGCATACACAGAGCAAAAGGCTTGTCTTGTATCCATAATGAGAGGCAGATTCTGCACTAATGACCTGGCAGCAGGATGTGTAAGTGACATACAGCCTTTTCACCAATTTCCATTTGTTACTGCTTGCTTGTTCTCCTACTTGTGATCTCCTAGTTGTGAAGCATGTGAAAACTAATGAAATTAATGGTTGAGTGAAAAATACCTACATGAAAACAACCTTCTTATTTACCCTAAATTCACCAAACTTTTAATTTAGAGATAGATTTGTCAGTATTTCTTTCTTTCTTTCTTTCTTTTTTTTTTCTGGGAAGATTGATCTAAAGTCTCTATGTATGTAATTTTCATTAAATGCATGAATGACATAGAGATTACATTTTTCAAATAAAAAGGTAAAGTTACATTTTAACAGGGAAAGCTATTTAACAAGTTCTGTTGTTTCTAATTCAGAGTAAGATATTTTAGAAATATCTCTGCAAAGTCAACAAACATACCATATAAAGTACAACTATTCTGTTAATAAAATAGATAAGCTTTTAAGTTTTCAGGAAAAAATGGGAATTTAATCTGTTGTGAGACTCACAACAGTGAGAATGAAATTCAGAATTGACAAAACATTTGCACTAAATTTGAAAGGCTACCTTTTATTGCTACTTGGCTAAACTTCAATGGATGAGAAAAAGAAAGTGGTGAAAATGTCACAAGGGTAACATAGAACAAAAATGGATACTATATTGTGAATAAACTCCATCTAGTATTAGCAGATCTTAAATAATGCAAAGCTTAAACATCCCAAATTTCTTTTTGTAAAACCTATGATATGACAAAACAATGGAAGAGAAAAAGAAATATGAAATTTCTTATTTTAAAATGATACTACCATTTATCTGTCATCAGACATCCAGTAACATGGATGACCTTAGGCTGACCTGTTAAAGCAGAGTAAATGAAAAAAAATGAAGAAAAAAGATCACCAAAGTATTGAATGTTTTCCTTATAAGTTATTACACAGCTTTCTAGTTGTTGAAATTAATGTAGTAAATTAAGAAGAAGCCTAAATACACAAGTAGAAAACAAAACCACAAAGAGTAAAATACCATCCATAGTAAATCTTCCCAAAACTATGGACAAAGCTTTCTCATTCAAAAACCCCCAAAATGGTACTGTCTGTTTGTGGTTAACACTATGGGTTGGCTGTTCAAATCACAATACCAGCTTTCATCACATGTATCACCTTCCACCAAAAAGCCCAAAAAAGCTAACTACTCAGAATTTTTGCAGCAAGAAGGGACCGTGTAATATAGTTCAGGCCAATGAAATGTGAATGAATATTTGCTGGAAATTTATTTTGTATTAATAAAGATGGAGGGCATGGCTTTTTTCTTTTACTTTTTTTTTTTTTAAAGATTTATTTATTTATTCATATAGAACTGGGTACAGGCCAGAGATGCGGAGGGTGAGAGGATTCACCAGAGACAGAGTGGGGAGCAGAACAGGCAGATTAATGAAGTACACTGCTGAGGGGAGCAGCAGGTGGGTCAGGAGAGGTCTGCCATGCCATGTGGTCACCTCCAGGGCAGGCGGGGATTGAACTCATGTGGAAGTGGTTTAAGCTTCTTAGTGCTGTGCTTTAACCCACTCTGCCACCAGGGAGGGCCCTTCTTTTACTTTTTATGCCTCAGTTGTGACCATGTTATTTAGAGCTGGAGTAACCACTTGTGAAGATGCAGGAAAGATAAAAGTGGATCCCTGAAGCCTCCTCCCTGGTATCTTTGAGCTGCTGAATCTTTGCCACCTGTCACATACCTCTAGCGTATTATAGGAAAATGAGCCTTACTCATTTCATGCATTAAGGCAAAAACTATTATCATTTAGTCATTAAGGCAAAAATTATTCCTAACTGATCAAAGCAGAAAAATTATTTTTCTGAAGTCACGAGAAAAATGATAAATTTTCTTTCATATTAGTGCATTTTCAGGGGCTAATAAAGAACTAACTACTCATCCCCTGAGTTTGGAACCAATTGAGAACCAATTCAGGTTCATACTAAAACTGAAACATTGACATTATTACATTTTTATATTTAAGGATGTGGTTTTGAAAAGGAGGGAAATGTTACTGTTAAAGTTCATTCTAGAGTTAGAAAGATGTAGTTACTTTCACTTAGACATTTTGACTGCATCCTTAAAGTTCACATTGTGGAAGAGCTCAGAATATGCTTTCTTCACCATAGGGCAAAGGAAGTTTCCAAATAGGGGAGGAAAGAACAGAGACAGACTCCTCAGGACATCAGTCTCGCATACAGCCTATCCTACTTGCACCATTATATTTACTCAATGTTATCAGCTATTTCCTTTTTCAGATTCTCTTGGGTCCTCTATTGTGTCAACAAAGCCCTAAAGTGGATCAAAGCAGAACACAATAACACTAATTACTGGACACTGCTATGAACACAGACCAACTTAGGTCTAGTAAAATTTTCCAAGACCATCTGAAGACTTGCTCAAGACTTAAAAATCAGTATAAATGAAATCAGATTAAATATAACTAGAGATATTCCAAATGTTAGTAGGAAACCCATTTTTTTAAAAAAAATACAAGCTAGAATTAAGAAATATTAAGTTCCCTTTCATGTTAAAAGTCCTGTCCCCAAGTAAATTGTAGCATATAATCAAATCTGCTCAGCCCTTAAAAATTAAAATCTCAGATGCCCAGAAAATTAATATCCAAATTCATGTTTTATTCAAACTCTAGCAGAAGGTCTCTTAACACTTGTAATCTGTAGAATCTTCAGTCTCTGATGTCTTTTCATAGACTCAGAAGCTGTATTACCTGCTTCCTGTTTAAGGACTTTGAGAGCTCAAAGGGTTTGGGAGATTTTCACACTACTGCTCCTCATTTTTATCAGGTTTAAATGCAGCAAACCCAAACTCCTAAAATAGTATGCTAGCTAAAAGTATGTTTCTAGAACCCAACTCACTTAAGTATTATGCAACTTCATACTTAAGACATTCTTACATTTTTTTTTAAGATGTGTTCATTTATGCATACAGAACTGGGGTACAGGCCAGAGGTTCACCGGCAGTGAATGGATTCACCAGAGACAGAATGGGGAGCAGAACAGGCAGATCGATGAAGTATACTGCTGCTCGTGGGCCAGGCAGGAGAGGTCTGCTGTGCCATGTGGGTCACCTCTGGGGAGGGGATCAAACTCTCACTGAAGCGGCTGCAGCCAGCTTGAAGTGCTGGGTCCTAACCCACTGTGCCACCAGGGAGGATCACTTAAAACATTCTTAAGACATATTTTCTCTGAGAAGGAATGCCTACCTTGAGTGCAATTGGTTTCAAGTATATGTCCTTTTATAAAACATACAGTTTACACATACATACATGTATATATGAACTTATGAAGAGAAATGAAATCTCTTTGTCTTCTATTGATTTAATCAGCATACAACTTCCTTTATTATTATTCCACTGCCTGTTTTCACCATATAACTGAGATACATTTTCCAAACCATTCTACTCTAAGATTTAAACCATTTAAATTCCTGAGTTATCTTCTACAGATACAGAAACTCTTCTACAGATACAGTATTTTCAATTGCTTTCCTAGAAATAACATTGTTCCTTTCTTTGATCCATATTGGTAGAAAATCCTTTAATAAGAATCTCATTCTATTTCATAAAATTGTTCCAAGGTATGTCATTTAGGTCTAGAACCTAGTTCAGAACATTGCATCAATAAAGCTGGAACCTACTTAGGGCTATCTGTCATATCTCATCTTGTCCTGTTAAAGTCTAACCTGGTTTCAAAAAAAATAACATTGAAAGGCAGAATTTAGGGGCACTAATGTATCCACTTCTAGATTAATGGTGTTCATAGTAGTTTGTTATGGTTCTCTCTGTGTGATATCTATTTTAACTTCCCCTATTTGTTTTTGATCCCATTGTTTGATTTTTTTCTCCTTGAAGAATATTGAAAGAGGTTTATTTATTAAAAGAATCAGCTTTTTTTATTGTTTATTTATTCAAAGAATCAGCTTCTGTTTTCATTGATCTTTTGGTATTTTTTATTTCTATTTCATTTATTTCTGTTCTAATGTTTACTTTTTTCCTTCCTTCTACTTATTTTTTTGTTTTGTTTGTTCTTCTTCTTGTTCCTTAAGCTTTAATTTAATGTCATGTAAATAAGCTGTAAGGTTTATTTCTTTGAATGCCTTCTTATTTCTTGATGGGAACTATTACTACACACTTCCTTTTAGTACTGCTTTTGTTATGTCCTATAGTTTCTGGTCCTTCATGTCTACATTTTCATTTGTCTCCAGGTTCTTAAGTTCGCTTTGATTTTCTGATAAACCCCATAGTCATTTAGTAACCTGTTTTTCAGACTTCATATATTAGAGATTTTCCCTCCTTTCTTCTTGCGGTTCATTTCTAGATTGCTACAATTGTGGTCAGGGAACATGTCAATCTTCATGAATTTATTGACACTGGATTTGTGTCTGTCTTGGAGAAAGGCTCCATGTGCACTTGAGAATAACCTATTCACCTTCACTGATAGTGCATTGCCCTATAAATGTTTATTAATCTCACCTTGTTTAATTCCTTGTTTAAGGCCACTGCTTCCTTGATTTTTTGTCTGGTTGATCTATTGTTGGAAGTGATTTACTGAAGTCCTCTCCTACTATATATTTCTTTTCTTTTGCTGAAATGTATGCTTTTTTATTTTTTAAAAATTGTTATATAATTTGATGGTCTTTTGATGTGTATATATTGACATGTGTTATATCTCCCTGATATTTTTAATAGATTATGATGACTTAATCATTGTATAATGTCCACCCTTGTCCCTTGTTACCTTCTGAAACCAGAAGCCCATTTTTTTATATATATGTATATGTATGTATAGTTTCCACTGCAAATAGGGTCCTATTTGCTTGTAGGAGTATTTGCCAGCCAAGGCCTTTGTTTTTATGTTTTAATTTGGAACCCTGTTGGATCTCTAGAAATAGAAGAAAAGTTTGGTTTTGTTTACTAATACAACCAACCACTCTGTACCTTTTGACTGGTGGGCTCACTTATTTACATTTAGGTAGATTACCAATATAAGAGGAATTGCAACTACCTTTTTTTTTCTTTAGTTTTTAAGTTCTATCATTGTCTTCATTCAACTCTTTATTTTTTTCTTCTTCAGTATAGATGGAAAGAATTTTTTTCTTCAGTATAGATGGAAAGAATTTTTTTCTTCTTCAGTATAGATGGAAAATTTCCTGCCTACATATCTTGTAGTGCAGATATACTGTTTGTAAACTCCTTGGGCTTCTCTTTTTCTGAGAAGACTTTTATGTCCCCCTCACATTGAGCATATGGGGGCATGTTGGAGGGTTAGCTATAGTTAGGTCCTTTGGTGCACCAGCGATAGAATAAAGAGCCTGATAAGGATCATCTGCATCTTAGCTGAAGAATTTGAGTTTTTATCTGTGCATTTAAAGCTCATTGAAGAGTTTCTATAGAGAAGTGACATGATCTCAATTATGTTTATGTGTAAAATTATGATAGTGGATTTAAGATAGTAGAAAAGAGTGAATGTAAGAGATGCGTTTTAGGGACATTTTATTGCTCCAGGTAAGAGATGGTATCTGGTGTCAAATGGCATGGAGAGTAGACTATGTGAACTTTAAATAGTAGAACCAGACAGCCGCTCCTCTGCCCACCTGTGCCTATGCAGGTGCTTCTTTGCTCCCTCTGCAGGGCAGCAGCCTCCTGCCTGCCTGTGACCTGTTCCATGCCAGGGCTTCTCTACACTAGCCACCCTTAGTGGAGGCTGCTCTCCCAAGGCCGCCTGCCTGCAACCATGCAGGTCTCTTATCTCTGCAAACCTGTCCCTCTCGGGGCAGCTCTTCCTGCCTGCTTGTGCCTATGCAAGTGTCTTTTCCTCTCCTATCTCTTTCTAATAAACTTACTCTTTAAATGTTTAAAAAAAAATGGTAGAACCAAGAGAATGACATTTTGGCCAAGGGGATTAGGAAAATGAGAAGAATCAGTGAGTTTTTGATTTTAGCAACTGATGTGTGTTAGTGTCATTTACAGACACTGGTAGAGGAGTAGGTTTGGGATCTAAGAATTAAGAAATCCGTTTTCACATGTTAGGTTTGAGATATCTGTTAGTTATAAACTTGATGTTTGTCAACAAGGTAATCAGGTCTGCATTTGGAATTCTGGAAAGAGGTTCAGGTATGGGAAACTTAGGGTTAAACAGTACAATGGTGGCTGTGAAAGGTATGGGTGGGACTGAATAGACTTTCAGAGAGAAATTCTCCTAAATGCAAAGGCAGTCAAATGGTTTTGGGTCAGAGGTGGCAATTAGGAGAGAAGGACCCAGAAAAATTTATGACCTACACCAGATTCCTAGCATGATTTTCCCTTGTAGTTCTGATGCTATAGCTTTACTAAGAAGTTATTTTCTTTGGGACAAAGACTCAAGAGTATAACTGTTATTGAGTTAGTTACAGTGTATCTATATCAAATATATTGTAGAACTAAATATAAAGAAATGAATGGTTTGTTAAGTAGCCCATGTAAGGTAAAAGAAACAAGTTAGTTTTCCAACTGATTCCAAGATGGTCGCATCATAGAAATAAGAGACATGCTTGTCACTACCTTTAGTTCCTCTCCCCCTTCATACACCAAGGTTTCATTGCCAAGTTGGCAACATTTTTTTGTAACTCAGTCTTCTAACTATATCTTTTTAAGTTTTTTTCCTGCCTGTTGTCTTTTAACCATTAATCTTAATATTCCAGACTTGCCTAAATACCTGGGTTCAAATTTACTTCCAGAAGCTTCTGGGTCCCAAGTTATCTATTGTTTTTTAAACATAACAGTTTCTTCAAGAACACATGCTAATCTTCTCATGCTGTCTGAAGGGCTACTGAGTTTGATCCTTGATAATCAGCTGTTATCTACGGTGCTTCAGAGCAAGTTATTTCAGAGGCCATGCTCAGGCTCCTCTAGCATTACATGAGAGAGCAAAGCTGGGATGGGAAGGAACAGATGTTATCTGAGTTCTACTCTCAAAAGCCCACGGTGATGAACAGCATGCAGCACTGAGTCCAGGTTTCATGCTTCCTCCTCTGTGGGAAATGCTTACTTGTGCCATCCAGAGGACTGACCGTAGAGTGATGGAAACAGCCATGAGCCTAGAGTAGAGAACAAGGGTCAACTAAGTCCTACTCTGACATTTCTTTCCCATAAGTGTTACATGAATGAGGCTTCCTCTACTCTCCATAGTACGTTTGTTTGTTTGTTTGTTTGTTTGTTTTGTTTTGGTGTATAGAATTAGTGAGCTACCAGGTATCAGCATATACTCTTGAGTTTGTGGTTTTTGTAAATGGGGCTATGCTAGTAGTTTTCTAACTTTCTGGATTCCTGACATGCTTGGTGTCACCATAATTTTTTCATGGCACCCCCTGCTCATAAATCATGCCTAACCATTCTAGTTTTTGAAGTTCGAGCTGTATAACTTAATAGGAGTTTGTGAAGTATTAAATAGCTATTGTCCCCTTTAATGTACCAACATGATTCTGCTGCAGCTGCCCTCAATAACCTGGTGTTCTGTCGGTAAACTTGGGGTCATGTGATGAGCCCAAACATTGTCAAACCCAAACAACCCTTCAGGGGGATGCTGTCTTATCTCCACATCTCCTGTATTCTTTAATAGGCATCTGAGCTTTGAATATTTGGGAAATTGTACATTATGACCTTAGGAGTTCTCAATTTCCACCAAATATAAAACAAATGGCAGAAAAGTTAATCTTTCCATAAGGAATGGAGGCATTATTCCCACAATTTACTGTTTATTATTAGTAGCAGTAGTGTGCAAAATAAGGCATGCTTGTGGGAATGTGAATGCTCTTCCAACATACTGTCAATCTGAATGTTTATGAAATGTAATGAAAAGTCGTTCTCTGGCTGACACATGTTTACCATTTGTTGCTTTTCTCTTACCCATTCTAAATGTGAAAGTCTGCCTGCATTTGATCAGTTTCTCCCATCATTAAGATCCTATAAAAAGGCACAAGATGATAGAAAAAAAATCCCTCTGCATATTTAAAGAAAAAGGTGATGAATGATGCATTTCCCAGATGCAGGTGTTCTTTCTCCCAGTCTGCCTTTGAACATTTACTGCTGTGTCTAACAGCCACGTGTCAGCAAGCAAAGTGAGATGCCTCTTTGCTTCCTAGCAGGGGACATCAAATGTTTACATTTTCTTGACTGCATTTATTATTACTATTAAACCTATAAAGTGGGTGTAGATATGAGGGTCAGAATCTGTACAAAAGTCAAAATCCTGCTTCACTGCTGACATATTTTTAGTCTCTTTTGTTCCTTACACATGGTATTTCATAGTTTCCCAGATTTGTGTGGAATATAAATTATATCTGCCAATGCTGAATTGCCCCACCATGGAGATTAAAAGAAAGTCTGAGTGTCATTTGTTAATTGGCTGCTTGGCACTTTGAGAAGTGTGAGCTGGGTGTTTCCTGCCCTGGAGTCTAACTTCAGAATGACCACCCACAGTCTGCTCCACACAGGAGTTTGGGGACAAATTCACTTACTTGTTTGTTTGAGAATTGGTTAAAATATGTGTACCAGATGATCTTCCTGTCAAAAAATACATTTTATTTAGAAATGGTGGGGTCGAGTATTTTCTGAGAAATAGGAGACAAAGGAAGCAGGAACTGGCCAGATTGTATGTTTCAATGCAACCTTGAACAACATAGTGTGCCATGTACATTCTCGAGTTTATTTTTTCTATATTTCATTTATACAAGTCTGCAGAGGCATAATGGAGCCAAATCTATTATTTCTTTTATGTATAGGACCTAGGCATGCACCCCATATTGCCTGAGGACACCATTGAACATATGTTGGACATTCAGTAAAGGTTAGTGATTCTAACCATGAAAATCTTTCCACTAACTTCCTCTCAGAAGCAAGTCTTGCCAGACAATCAAGTGACTAATGATGGAGGCTGGGCTCTGCTAGTCTGGAAATTACTTCCAAGTAATTAGGAACACTGAGACCCAAAGATCAAAACCAAAGGACTGTGGACAAAAGCTCCATATAAATGACAGGACCACACTCTGGTTGGCAATATGTCAAAGAAGCAACTCAAAAAACATGGTGAGGGCTATGGTCTTATGTACCTTTTGTGGAGGCTTCTTCCTTTGGTTGTGAGGGAGGTAATTGAAGAAATGTCATTTGTAGATAGTAACTACCTATTTGCCTGTCTTTTTAAAGTCCCATTACTGCCTATAAGCTATTTCTTATCTCCCAGTTGTTTCAGTTTAGTGATGATATATTGAAATTTAAGAAATTAAAGTGTGAGAATGATACACTATACTAAGCACAAAGGTATAATAATAATAATAATAATAATAACTACTATTTAGTGAGTGAATGGCTTGTACAGAGTTCAGGCAAAATTTAATGTTTTAGCAATTCAAGAAGATATTAGTTTGACGGTGCAACAAGATATTTTTGCTATCATTATTATCCACTCTTTTGAAATGAAGAGACTGAGATTTAAAGACTTCTTTTAGTGACTTCACTAAATTAGTGAGAGGGCGAAGCCATCGTGAGAGGGCTCAGCTGTCAGAACTCTCCCTTTGGAGATGCAGAATGCAAATCTGGATGCATAGCATAGTCATGGGACCGTTGCTGAGAAACATTCAGATGCAGCATATAAGGGGGGTAGAATTGGAGACAGTGGAGGTGGGTAAGGCAAGATGGGAGTCCTTGGAGATATTGAAAGTCAGAGCAAAGGCATGAAATAAAGAGCAAATGGCTGCTTTGAGAAAGAGGCAGTGAATAAAAGCAGAGGCATTGAGAATCAATTTAAAAGTTGCATTTCAGTTGTTTGAGTAAGCAAAACTCCTAATTCAAAATTGACACACACACACACACACACAAGTATATCAGTATGTCTCTTTTCAGTCTGTTTCAAGCCCCTCAGTTTCCCTACATAGAAGTCACTGCTGGCACCATTGTCACAGGCATACCTATATTATCTATTAAAAATTTATTTCCTTTAGATTGAGGTGATCACAGAGGTCTTTAAGGCAGTAATTTTGAGTGGTATGGTAATGGCTCTTTGCAGACTCTTCCTCAGATATGTCTTAATTCCTATGAGATCTGATTTATCATTTCTCAAAATTGAAATTTATGCTGGATCACTTTAGACCAGGTACCTTCATGTACATTTATTTTAAATTTTCCAAAGAAAACAAATGTAAACAAAATCAAAAGTTGTGCAGGGATAGGAGAAGGTTTTTTACCTACCACTGAAAGGCGAGAAAAGCACAAGGGAGGATGGTGATGGTGCATGGGTGAATTGGTGGTGAGAACTCCTTGGGGACCATACATGAATGGAGAAAGCATATATTGTATGAAAATGAAGAATGATGTATATACATATAATCAAAATTTAAAAAATATAAAAGAAAGTAAATTGCTTTCCAACATTCTAGAAGAACAGAATTTTGTAACTCCTTAGTTTGGAATAAAAATTTCTACCCAAAGGTTCTCAAATATCCTGATGCTTATTTTCTATATATATATATTTTTTTTTCTTTGCCTGTTTATATAAGCATATGCATATATGTGGAAGCATGTGTCATTTTTAAAGTATTAATTATTCGAAGGTATAGCATTTGAATTTTTCATTATCTCATACTCTCCTTGTCTCCTGTGCCTCTGACTTGTTATTACAGAGGTGAGGGAGACAGTCTTTTCTTAGAGATCAGCAAGGCATTAGGCATAGCTGAGTTGGGGGAGAATTGAGACTGAAGACGAAGAGGCAGCACTTCTGTAACTTTAGGGTGGCCAGGGTCCCACTCCCACAGCTTCACAGTAGACAACGTGGCACCCCTCTGGTGCACCTGTACTGAAGCATCACAAACACTTCTACATATCAGTTGGCAAGAATGCATTGCAACTTTCAAGGAATCACTGGGCACCGGACAAAAAATAAAGTTGTAAAATTTTGTTCCTGGTCTTGACCCTGTTGAATCTTACCAGGGCACAGTGAACAAGGTGACAGCAGCCTATAAATCAAAGCTTTAGGTTTTGTGGCATGTTCCAAGATGCCTTCTGGAGAGAACACCAGACCTGCCCACTCCACATCAGAGAGTTATCTCATCCTCTATGAAAATAGAGAATGGTGACTTGGCTCTGACAGAAGATTTCTCCCCATAGAGAGTTGTAGTAGAACTAGCCAGACTTTTGGAGTCAAACATGGTAAATCCAATCTCTTCTTTGATTTTTCTCAATCTATTACTGTTGATTTCACTGTCCTGGTTTGAATCTAAATTTCCTGACCCATGAAATAGGTAATCATCCCAAAGTAATGCTAAGTTTGTAGCACTAAAATAATATATTCACAGCCTCCAGCTCAGAGTTGGCACTGAATCACTGCCAGTGTCCCACATTCCTGTTGGGTGAGAAACTTGAATAATCAAACCCTTACCCAGTTGCCTCCCTCACCACAAGAGCAGCTTCATATTCTGGGGAAATTATTGGGAGAAGCAGTGATTGGAGATGGTTTTCATATTCTGATTGGAGATGGTTAAGGTTCTGTTTCCTTGACTTTCTTGCGTGGCTCCTCTCCTTTTGTCAAGAGAAGAATGGCAGTTCTGGGGCACCGGTGTACAAAAGGTTTTATCTCTCGGGGTTGAGAGGCATGGCCTGGGTATCTAGGTTGTCCCAATCTTTCCACACTATTTTCTTATCAAAATGCTTACTTGTCTTTCAAGATTCTAATTAGAAAATGGGTAGAGGTGTAATATGTATGTGAAGGAATAATGCTTCCGTCCCCTGTAAGGGCCAACTCCAGTGTCCAATGTCCTCTATGAATTCACAGAAGAAGGGGAAAACTTGAGACACAAAGTATCTCTCGGTAATTACAATAGCATATTCTATTAAACTCTTACACACTTTCGTGTAATGGGCTACTCATCTGTTGTTTCTTATTTTGCATTTTGTATATTGTCATAATGATTTGAAAATTGGCATCTTGGTAATGTCACAATTGAATAGAGCACATCTCTCCCTCAAACACATATATGATGATAAAACAGTGTCCTGTGAAGTTTAAAATCTTGTTGAGATTCTGAAAGGGTCTATCATCACTAGGTGATTGGTTTCTATGTTTCTTACATATTCTGAGTTCACATATCATGTCAGCCATGGAATAGTAGATTGACTTTCAAAGTACTGGGTTAAATGTTAAAGGGAGAACATCATTTGGGAAAATCCCTTTGCTGTTGTAAAAATTCTAGGCAACAGATTGAAGTTCACATGAGTGGGCTGTCAGGCATGGGCAAGAACCTTTGGATAATCTGATGACTGTCACTGTTCAAAGGACCCAATATGTGGCATTCAGGCTGACACAGCTACTCTCTATGACCACCCAGTCAGCTTCCTTGGGTACATTTTTTAAAAAAATGATCCAGACAGCAGCTGCAGAAAATTTGGGGACCCCTTTTCCCTTTAAATGAGTGTTTCCAGAAAGCAAAATAAATAAAATGTCAGGGTTTGTTCAACTGGTTGGTAAGGCAAGCTCGCTCTCTCTTCTATGAGGAGGCTGAGTTGAGGAATGTTGTGGTTTCTGGTTTTCAAAGCTGGAGACAGAGCACAACACGCACCTTATTTGAGAATGATTCACATCATACATTTTCATAAGGCATGGACCAGAAAGCAAGCTTTGTTTTCAAAATGTGTTTCCTTGGCACTAGTTATAGTAATTTGGTGTGTGGTTCATTGTCAAAATGCTGTGGGTGGCAAAAGCAACAGACTAAAGGTGCATGCAATATTTAAATTGGGTGGTTTGCTCCGGCCATTTACTCTGCGCCTAACACCTGTATTCCAATGACAACAATTAAGCCTCTTGTGGTGTAATCATCTGTACCGTAGGATGACAGAGCTGGCAGAAACTTTACTGAGCAAACTTTTTCTGTTTGCTGGCCAGAGAGTAAATATTTTAGGCTTTACACACCATACAGTCTGTCCCAGCCCTCAACTCTATTTCACACTGCCATTGTAGAATGAAATTAGCCATAAGTAATACACAAATAAGTGGCATGACTAGGCTTCAAGAAGGTGTTATTTATAAAAACTGTTGTGGCTGCTTTTGAGTCATTGGTTGCAGATGCTGACCCTCATTTTAGATCATTGCTTCTTTTTACATATGAGGAAACCAAAACCTAGAGTTTGTCACTGTCAAAAATCATAGCAGGAGACCAGTTCTCCAGATCTGGTGTTTTTAAAATATATATTCAAGCATTCTAGTTTTCTCTGAACATACAAACAGCACCCATGTTACTTCAGTAGTCTCACAAAGAAATAGACAACCCTCTCCTGTTTGTTCTGATATATTTCCTTAGTTGAACTAAATGTCTGAAGCTGAGAAAACTGCTATTTTTTTTGAACATTTATGAAGAAAAAAACTATAATGGAATTGATGTATATGGAAAATATAAATATGCATGGTAAAGACAGGTGGTTAATATTTCTAATAGAGGAGGAGCAGTAGATTTGAATATTGATGGCCTTTTTCTTTGATTAGACTGTGGCTTTCTTGTTTTCCAAAATCCCTTTTCCTATTCGTTTGATCAACTTTTCAAGGTTTCCTGTGAGCTCTCGGTATTTTGTGAAGCCTCAGCTATCAGTGACTTCACCCTTCATCTACCACAGAATTTATTTCATACTGTTCCTTTGTCATGTATATTCCTTCAGTAATGACATAGCCTATTTAATTTTGTAATTTACATTTTTATTAAATTCTGGTAATGACTAATAAAGTTTTAAGCAGTGAGAGGAGAAAAGGAAAATAGATTATTTTCAATGCTCTTGATAGAAAGAGGGGTGGAGAGAGGTGAGGATATTGCTCATAGTTTTCCTCCTGTTAAGTGGGTGATGGTACACTCCCAGATCTCAAACTATATTACAAAGCTACAATAAAAAAGAATAAAAGCAAGTTACTGTAACAAACACACACAGATCAATGGGATAGAACTGAGAGCACAAAAATATACCTGCAATGGTAGTTAATCTATGACAAAGGATCCAAAAGTATGCATTGGAACAATGAAATTTTCAATAAGTGGTATTGGAAAACCTGGATATCCCCTGTAAAAGAATGAAACTAGAAGATTATTTCATACTATTCACAAAAATCAATGTACAATGGATAAAAGACTCAAAACCATAAATTGCATAAAAGAAAACACAGGCAAAACACTCCATGATATAAGCATCAGAGATGTCTTTTTGGATTAATCTCCATTAGAAAGGAAAACTACAGATAATATAAATAATTGGGTCTATATCAGGCTATAAGACTTCTTT
Source organism: Condylura cristata (assembly GCF_000260355.1). Taxonomy (NCBI): domain Eukaryota; kingdom Metazoa; phylum Chordata; class Mammalia; order Eulipotyphla; family Talpidae; genus Condylura; species Condylura cristata. Next base: position 30,337,934 of record NW_004567107.1, read on the forward strand.
GCAACAAAAGAAACTTTCTATCACTAAAACAAAGATACCCTACTGAGTGGGAGAAAATCTTTGTACATCATACATATGACAAGAGGCTAATATTTAAGATCTACAAGGAACTCTTAAAATCATTGAAAAGAAAATAAACCAATCATAAAATTGGCAGAGGTAGTAAATAGGTACTTCTCTGAAGAAGACTTATAGATGGTCAGTAGGCACATGAAGAGGGTCCCTTATCACTTATCATCAGGAAAATACAAATCAAAACCACAATGAAAAACCACCTCATACCAGGGAGAAAGGCCCACATCAAAGAGGTCAAACAAACAAAACTAGTGCTGGTGAGAATCTGGAGAAAATGGAAACAGATGGTTAATTATTAAAGTGTCTTCATTTTGGCCACCAGGTGTTCTCAGAGCATATTCCTTTTATTTAGCAGCACAGTACAACCCCAGTGATCACTGAAAGTGGTGGCTCCTTCAAAAGAAAAAAAGTGATACCAGGTTCATTCCTTCCATGATGATTGTATGCAAGGTAACTGCAGAATAAATTCTAATACAGTTAGGTCCTTTCATACCATGACCCAATCTAAGAGTGCCCCGATTCATAAGATTATTTAAACATAAAAATTTAAGTTCTAAGTATACTTTCTATATGTAATATTTGTCCCACAGTACTACATATTTTTCATATCAAACCAGGAACTATAATTACTAAATTATGAAATTCTTAGTAGATAAAAATAGAACCCAGACAAATTCAATTCCTTTATCCCCTTTCTGTTTTTTTTTTTTTTTCTGGCTAATACAGACATAACTCTTTTTCAAGCAGAGCAGAACTGTGTCATAGATCTCCCCTTGTTAGTTTATGCATTTTTTTAGTGATATGGTTGTCTTTTTTTTTTTATTTAAAGAAGCTTACTTCTTTATTACAATTAATTTTTTCCTTTCCCTTACATTCCTACTAAAAATGAAACTATCCAGTATTTTTCTTTTTCTTTTTGGCTTATTTCACTAAGCATGATCCCTTTCAGCTCCATCCATGTTACTACAAATGGCATGAGTTTATTTATTTTTTTTTGTTTCTGAGTAATATTCCATTGTGCACATAGGTCACATCTTCTTGATCCAGTCATCAAATTTTTGACGAACAACTATATACCAGAGACATTCTGTTGGGGAATGGGGGCACGGGAAGAGAAGAGCAGGATCAAAATAGGGGAGGGAAGGGCACACGGACTATAGTGATGGTTCATTTGTGAATTGGTGGGCTACATTCGAGGTGCAAAAACATACACCATACAAAAATGAAGAATGGTGTAAATGACCTATAAAATTTTTAAAAGTTTACCTTTAAACATTTCTCAGGACCCTGAGTATATCCACAGAATTATTTTTGATTAACATATCATGCTTCTACTCTCTCCTAATCTCCACAGGCTAGTTAATAACAGTAATATTGTTACCAGAAATAGCTACTGTGTTATTAAGAGATTTGTTATTAGTGATAATTCCTTATCTCATTCTGTATCTCATATTCCTTATCTCATGCTGTAGTCTCACTTTACTTGCTAAGGATGTGGCTCAGAGAAAAAAAATTACCTTTGCATTAAGATTGCATTTATTCTGTGAAGTGGTATTATCCCAAATGCATTATAATGAGATTCTGCTGTTTTAAATTCTGGAGGGGGAGTATTTATCAAATATATATATATATATATATATATATATATATATATATGTGTATGTATATATATGTATATATATGTATATGTATGTATGTACATAGATACATACATATATACACACACACATATATTTAAGTGTAAAGAAATATAAATGATGATTTCAGTAAATTAAGAAAGACACTGGCCTTATGATACAAACTTTTTTGTATATGATAGGAAATGAGAAAAATAGGACCAAAATCTCGACCATAAATTAAAGATAAATGCATTTGGCAAGTTAAATCTATGAATTTGATTGTGCATGCATTTTGCATATGTATTTATATATGTACAAAATAATGTGTTTACCATATTTATTTACCCACAATAAGGCCTTATTAAAATAATATATGATTCCATACGGTGGATACTATTGTTTACATGAGATATAAGCATTGAAATGTTAGGCTTGAAAAAGAAAACCTGATTTTTTATTTCATTCACTTGAGGAACACTTTGACTTCAGAAATAAAATGTATACTTAGGTCAACAAACAAATCTTTGTAAATATTTTTAAAACTCACTTTGTATTACTCTGTACAAACAAGGCCAACACAAACCTGTTGTGTATATAAAAGAGTTCAGATGTGTTGCTAGACCTTTTGGGAAAGGGTGTGTGTGTTTCTGTATGTGCACTTGAAAAGAATGATGAAGGCAATCATTATTTACTGCTTTTTAGAGCCCATGGTGTATTTCAGCCATGATATACATCTGATCTTATTGCTTACAAACTCAGTGATTTGATAAAGCTATTTTGCAATTAAGAATTGCTGATCAAAGTTAAGACATTTCTTTAATTTCATACACAGGCATAAGGGAAACCCAGTCTACTTACTCAAATTGAAAGCATTTTCTCCACCATTCTCCACTGTCTTCAGTTGCAGCATCTTCTGTAGTTCCTCAAAGAAAGGATCATGCAGTCCCCAGAGCCATGTTTAGAATACTACTGATTGTGTTCTCTTAATAGTGAATAATGTATATTTAAAAACAAACAAAAAACAAACTTGTGCTGTACTGTTAATAAATTGCATTCATTCATATAAAGGTACATTCACTTTTTGTAAGCATTTGATGAAATAACCTCAGTGTTAAAAAAAAAAAAAGCACAACTAGACAGAACAGGTAGCTCCACCTTGTAAAATCATGTGTTAAGAGTTAGGATCTGTGAGTTAGGATCACAGTGAGTTTTTATAACGACTGGGAGTTTTATGTGAAATTAGATACAGACTTTAACAACTCCAGGTAATGATAATGCTTCTCATTACAGAGAACTAAGTTCATCTGACAGCTATTGAAGAAAACTAAGACTACAGTCAGATGTAGGTCCAATGGTACTGGGTTATATGGATGTGTCAGCATCACACTTTAGGGTCACCAACCTTGACTTTTAGTTAGCTATAGAAACAAATGCCCAATTAAAATTGTCTTTGGTGAGTAACTTTCTTCAGCAAAGCAGACTAATTACTGTGAGATTGAGGAGAGTAATACTTTAAATCAGAGTATCTAACCTCAAGTGGGAGATGGCCAGAACCAAGAGCACAGCTGCAGAGGGCAGTGAATAGGCAGGTATAAAATTCACACTGAAATTAAATCTTGCTTACCTGGAAGGTCACTGAATGATATCATACCTCATCTATGGATTTATTTGATAAGTGTCAGAAAATTGAATGTGTATCGAATGTTTCACAAATACATGCATATGACATTGGAATTCTTTTCATACTTTGAAATTACCACTGTATTGGAATTATTGTTACTAGCATTAACTGGGAAAAAAAAAAAACTTCTTTGAATGGGTTTTCAACTACTGGAGGTGAATTTGATTTACCTTCTTGAGGTTTTTGCTCTCCTTTTATCTGCTGTTCTACTGCAGAATGCCTTGAAAAGAACAAGCAAGGGGATGAGATTGTTTTCTTAAGTATAATAAGGAATGATGTCATCTGACATACTTTGCAAAGATATATCTTGAGAAAGAGTCTGAGTATGATGGTCAGTCTTATCACTGCTAAAAAAAAAAACAAAAAAAAAAAACAAACCAAAAAACGAGAAAGAAAAAGCTAGATGCATAGTTTCATCCTGAAAGTTTGACCTGTTTCTTAGTTGAGTCAAAGCAAAGGTGAATGGTGTCTTACAATTACAGTGAAACCTATAGGATTGTAGTAAGTAACTCACACATAAGTGCATGTACACACAATCACTCATGTGCATAGACAAACACAAAAATAATTTTCACCAGGATCCTTAAATAGAAGAAGAATTTGGCTTGATTTTTCTACTTTTGATTCAAGAGTTAGACTGATAGGTGTTCAATCCAGCCTTTTATAGATAATGATAAATATCCTTTAAGGACTGTCTGAGATTAAAAGAGAGGTATTTTGAAAATCATGCCCTATACCACCTAATTAGAGCTCTATGGATATTTTATCATCTATAAATAAAAAAGCATAATACATGTGCTTGTGATATCAGCTTGTCACTTATTAAAGAAAAGATGCTAAACCTTAAGCTACAGAGCTTAAGAACTATTCCTAGACCTTTTAATTGTGGGCTATGAGCTATTTATTCCAAGTGATGTCACTGCTTTTCTATGATCACTTCATGCTTTAGGGTGGCACTGCTAAATCTCTGTGTGTGTGTACACGTGTGTGTTTATCTTAGGTACTCACTCAAGGTCTTCTATATAGCTAACGAGTCTCAATTAGTTCAACTTAATTGATGATTTGGAGACTATGGAGGTGGGAAGGGTTGGAAGGCATACACATGTATTAAATCTCATCTGATAGGCACTTCTCTAAATAAGACAAATTTCTCTAAGGATTGTCAGCAAGCACATGAAGATATGTTCACATCTTTTATTGTTAGGGAAATGCATATTAAAACCGCAATAAGGTATCACCTCACACCTGTGAGAATTCCAATTATCAAAAAGACAAGAAACAAATGTTAGAAGGAAGTATGAAAAAAGGGAACCCTTGGACATTATAAATGGGACTATAAAATGTCTCAAGCATTATAGGAAAGAATCTGGAGATTTCTATATGATTCAGTCATCCACCCTGAAGAATATGAAAATCTGTTTCCAAGAGATTAAATGACTCAGTCAAATCCCTTATTGGTAGGCCTATTTCAAAGAACATGAAGATTTCATTAAATGTTGCACCTGTATTTTTTTAAATCGAGTAATTTGTTGAACTAGAAACATATTCAAATTGCCTGTATGAGCATATGAAAATCAATATTTAAATGGTTTCCAACTTTTGCTTGTTAGCATTTAAAAAAGCAATACAGACAATGGAATTTCCATTCTAAAAACTAGGTTAAATGAATGTAGTACTTTAATTTTATGAATCCACATATATTGTGAGTGTGTGAAATTTTCAAAAGGAAAATGGGAAAGAAAACATATTTGGTTGTGTTATCATAAGTTCAAATCAGATGACCTGATGTTATAATACACTTATGAGGGAGAAAATATTGCCTTCTGCATTTGAACAATTTCAGTCCAATATATTAATCTTTCATAACATACCAAATGTTTCAAGTTAGGAATGATTATTAAAATGCATTTAGCTATATAGCATTTCATACATTAATTCTGTGATACAATAAGGATAAATGTCAAGGCATGTCAAAGTTAACAAGAGATACTAGTGCCTCATCATCAAAGTTGTTCTCTGCAGTTATTTACTGAACTATATAAATGTATTCCAACTACTAGCATATAATTTGGAAACTTTGACTGAACTTTAAATTGATTATGTAAAGAACATGATCCCTTTTTAGACAAATCTAGTTCAGAGTGGTTTAGTGAAAGAAGGTAGTATTTAATATGCTTCATGTCATGACCTCTTTTGATAATCTCATTCTCTCCCCAAAGGAGAAAAATATACATATAGGTGACATTTTGCATTTAATTTCAAAATGATCATAGGTCCCCAGAGCTCTTGGCTTCAGGTTAAGAACTCTTAGTCAAATGAATAGAACATTTATCAAACTTAGATTCTTATCTGACTTTAATGCTGATGAACTGTGACCTTGGATAAATAATGTATTTGTACTTGAAAATCTTTGTCTGTAAATATAATTGCTAATATTGGTAGATTATCCCTTACTATAAAGGAGAATTTCTGAATATCTGGACTATCACTATATAAATCCAAGAAGATACTATTGTTAAAAGTAATGTTTGTCTATTATGTGTATAATAAATAATGCCAATTTCATGTCTACACACACACACACCCTGTCCTTTTCCACATTAAAGGACAAAGTCTCAAATTAACTTTATTTCTAGGATTTTCACTTTTATTACAAAAGTCTTCTTATGATTAGCTAATTAAAAAAACAATTTTGATTTGAAATCCCTATATAGGTGGTACATAATATAATTAATTGCTTTCTAAATTTGACTTCAGAAAAAAATGCTGTAATACTTTCACTAAATTGCTGTGTGGTACTTCACTCAAGGGTTTCTTTTGGATCATTCATAGTTATAGACCCTGTTCAAAACTAAAATCATGTGGTTAATTCAAAGAACTTCAAATTGATGCCAGACATTAACATGATTTGAGATCATTTTATTTGAAATGCAGTCCTACTTCGGCCTTAATTTTCCTATCTGTCTGAATTTCAGACAAGGGGCAACCGTGGCTCTTCAAGGTTTTATGTGTAGTTTAATATATTCCCAGAATCTTGTCTATATCCTAGCATTCAATTTTCTTAACAAATTTGCTGCCTTATTAAAGAATCAAAGCAAATATGGATGAACACTGAGCCTGTTAACACAGCAGTCTCTAAGAATAATGCAAACCATCAAGTTATTAGAAACGGAGATTTTAGTGGTAGGATGTGAATCAAGATTTGGCTAGGTTAATGGATCATTTTGGGCAATAAAATATCAACAATTGTAAATGGGAAGTTCAAATGTTGAAATAATCTAAACGAGCTATTAACAAATCCCAAGTGCTATAAAAATCATTGGTGAATATGAAAATGTGGCTTAAGGGTGTATGGGAATGATTCATATTTTCCTTGTGGTTCTTGAAATGCTACAGGCTCAATGGCAAGCTGCCTGATTATTGTTGGACCTTTCTGTATTTCCTTTCAAATAAGGATAATAAACTACAAAGTAGAGACCATATTCTATAAACTTCCTCTGTATGAAAAACTCCCAGCATATGCTTTCTACTACCTTACTTCCTTAAAGTTATATTAATAGTATTATTTTTTTTTATTTGGGATAGACAGGACAAAAGACATTCTCACAATTATTTTCTTGATTGTAATAGGTTTCTCAAGCTTTAGCCTATTTACTCTTTGGAAAAACGTAACAGCTTCAGAAAACTAAGATGGCGTGCTTATTTAGGAATATATTCTTGGAATCTCACATTTATTGAATAATCTTAATAAAAATCATGCAATCTTAGAATGGACATATATTGGATATAATATATAGCATGTCATAATTATTGGTTGAGAGAAGCAGACTGTGTTTTTGTCTTCATAACACTGATTGTGCTTATACTAGCTACCTGTGTTACTGTTTGATTACTATCGTTCACTGGTTAGTAAGATCATTTCTTCCTTAGTTTTGTAAAACTTAATGTCAGTCAAAAGGGCAATCAACAAATACTTGTCGACTTTAGATGAGTGTTGAATTTTTCAAACTTGTTGGCAAAAATACATAGTACTTAGAAAAAGTATAATCTTACAGAATTCTACTATAAAAATTAGTTAATTGTATATATCAAATTGCTCCTCAATAGTGTGGTCTGACTGCATAATTGTAACATGATATCAAGATGTATACTATCTGTGAGAATTTCTGAGCCATCCTTGTACCTTTATGATAGTTCTTGCTGTGGAGGGAAGTATACAAGTACCTCTTTGTTGAAAAGGAGCTCATTGTAAAGAGTCACATTCATTAGATATAGTTATTTAAAACATAATACTCTTACTGTTGACTGACTTTTGTGAAGGCTTTTCCCTAAAGCATCTATATATATGTTTTTATAAAACTTCAGTATTTTCAGCATTCTATACTAGTCTGTCATGGTGTACTATATACCAGTGGACTCTGAACTAATCGCATTACAATGACTTATCTTTGCTGTGTATTGATTTTCTTGCATAACTTGTGCCATTGGACACCCTGTGTCAGCATGGTGCAACACCAGTCCATTCCTGGGGATGGACCCAGGTATAAGTTTTAGTATAGGTGCTTTTTAAACTTCCTTTAACTACATAGATAGTGGCTTCAACTTACTTTAAACCCCCTTAATTCACTTTCTTAATTTATTCTAGTATGAAAAATGTCTTGATTTCTCCTCTTTTGCCAAAAAGAGCATGTAAAATCACCTTATTTTAAAACACGTTAAAATATATGTAAGTATAATGAATAGAAGAATGTTCACAACTGGGGTTCAGTAAAGAGAAGGAAATTTTCTTCTCCTGTGGTTTTTACACAATTATCAGAACAATGTTGTTTTATAAGTTCAAATTCTTAAGAGCTTGAAGACTGAAGATGAAGTAGTAATTGCCAACTAGTAAGTGATAGATTAAAAGCATATGAGAGGTTCTAAAGTGCTTCAATGTATAAAATAATCAACTGTGGCATTAGTGTAAAAAAGTAAATTGCCGACATTATTCTATTTTAATTTTGCCTTCGAAGTAGCTATCACATTGAATAAGTAATGTTATGTTTCTTTCTGGCTTTAGATGAATATGACTTTTTTCCAAAACTCTTCAGATAGTGTCAGAGCAAGTTACATCCAATAGAAACTACTTGGGACTTTGTATCTGCAAAAGCAACTGATAATCATGTTCCTTGGTAGTAAAGAAATGCAGAAAGTCCACTGGTATATAGTAGGCAAGTCTTTTTACAAAAATTATAATCAGAAGGCAGGTTCGGGGAACAGAGAAACAACATCTATAAATGGATTCACTTTTCTTTTTCCTTAATTAAATTTTTAAACTGATTTCAGAATGTCTACTATATCTTTTAACTACAGACTCTTTTTGAATGTCAGGTAAAATCTGGAGTTGGATGAGAACAACTCATGTTCTTTGGCAATTTTGTCAAGAGCAGCCCTGATTTTTTTTGGTATTAAAGTAACATGAGAGCCCTCCCTGCTGGTGCAGTAGGTTAACGTGCAGCATTGCAAGCAAGCCGCAGCCCCTTAGGTCCGAGTTCAATATCCAGCCAGTTCAATTATGCTGACCCACATGGCGTGGCAGACCTCTCCTGACCCATCCACTGCTCCCCTCAGCAGTGTACTTCATCAATCTGCCTGTTCTGCTCCCCACTCTGTCTCTGGTGATCATCTCACTGTCCCTGTACCTCTGGCCTGTACCACAGTTCTATATGCATAAATATATAAATCTTTTAAAAAGGAACATGATAGCTATAATTTTAACACCCTATTCATTATCCTCTGGATAGCCAATGCAAGCAATCTGTATACATTACTTTGTGTTCTTTTACAAAATTGTATTAAATCTTAACAACATCTACCTTACTTTTATCCTCTTCTTTGCTATTGAGTATAATAGAAAGAGAACTTTTGAAATCTGGAACTATTATTAGAGCCCTTGATTTATTCTCCTATCTCTGAAGTAAAGGTCAAGGAAGATTTGGATGTCTTTATTATTCACAATTGAAAATGGTATTTTCTCAGAATACTTGTGAACATCTTTGTAAGCAATAGTGTACCATGTCTAAAGCATGTGTTTACATGATTTTGGTGATTGTAAAGGTAGTATGTGATTCTAGGTCACTATTTTTGTTGCATATGCATGAACTACTTTACCATATTGTCATTCAGATGGGTTCTCTGAGGTTGTTGAATCCTCACACCCACATGGCTGCATACAAGGTGCATCAAATGTCCTGTGTTGGCTCATTACCCTGAAGAATCCAGAACTATCTGAAATCCTGGGGACATTCTATTACTCACCCACACTCTCCATTAATTAGTCAGATGAAAAGAAGACTTTGATTGCTTTGAGAGAAAAAAATTGTGATAATTTAGCATGTGGTATAGATAAGATACTGAAAATGAGGGTTATTAAGTTATAACCAGAAATAGATCATTCAGTTTGAAGTTTGTCCACTAAACTTAGGTACATGGTTGAGGGTAGGACTTGGTACTTTTCTTGTAGAGTGTTTAATTTTTGAGGAATTTAGCAAATTCAGATAGAGCAATTATCAGTTGCAGAGTACTATTCATCTATCACACTCCCTTCCTTCCTGAGGATTAGGAAGTACAAGATAAGCATCTTACAAGCTTCTTAAAACAGTAAATTTTGATTGATTGTCACAAATAATAATTGAAAATCAATATGATGAAAATAGTAATAAAATAAAATGTCAAAATAATTTTAAAGATCTTGCTCACATGTGCATTCATTATCTGGAAGCAAAGTTTCTTTCAACAAGTTTATTCCCTTTGATTGTATTAATTAAATATCTAAAATTACCTCTGGTAAATTCCTGTTTCTTACATTAGAAAGTAATGTATCTAGAAAATGCTTGATGATGGTTTATCATTACTTGGTGTTCACTGGTGATATGATGTGTGCTCTCCTATTAAAGTTGGTCCATATCGAGTTTTTGAAAACACATTCCCATGAGAACAGAAAGGAGTTAATAGGTTCTAGGTATTAATGTCATATGACTATTGATATCATATTGGATTAATTTATCTCACTTGAGTTTAGTGAATTGTACTCAGGAACCATATTTAAAAGTGAGAAATCAGTCTTCACTTAAACATTAAAGAAGGTATGACCTGATTCATGTAAGTTAAGGAAATCACAACTGTGCTTATTCATTGCTTAGTGTATTCGGACAGTAATTTCCACAGTATCTCTTACTATCTTTAAGTATATATAATATATTTAAGAAAATATTTTAAAATAGTTTGCCTTTTATATTTCCCTTTTGATTTTAACACACAGTCTGCATTCTTGGTTTAAGGTAAATTGAGGAAATGTTTTGGGGAGCATATCTCAGTGATGATGTTAGCAAATGATAACAATTTGGTTTATTTACTACATGGATGGGTGAATCTAGCCATCAGTTTTAAAATGTGTGACATCAATTTAAAATGTTACCAAAATAGCTTTCTTGTTTTACTTTGCAAAAGTGAGTGAAAGTTTTTCTAAGAAGGAGCAATGCGTCCTGTTTATAGTCCAGCTCGTAAGAATGTTGACATAGTTTGGGTGAATTGATAATTCTAAGTTTTTTGGGTTAGAAGAAAATGTCGTGTTATATATGCACATTGATTTTAGATGTTATAGAGAAAACCATGGCATACTAAACCATACACTAAACATTACAAAATACTCTGGGGTGTATAGGCATCATTAAGAGTAATGTAAGTTCATATTAGAAAACCAATATAACTGTGTGTTTCTGTGCTTCCTTATACAGAACTTAAATGCAATGGGAGGATTTCATGATTCTGGGTTGAAATGCAAAGAGAACACAGAATACATCCTAAACATTCTGAGTCATTATCAAGAGCCAGTACTGTCATGGAGCTAAATTAAGTGAATTTGATACACTTTGGTCCCCAAGCCCATGAAAATCTCCAAACACTTCTCGGAGTTTTGGCAATGGCCACAAAATCCTGTTCTTCTGCTCTTACACTGACCTGAACTTCAACTTAGTGGTTCTAGATTTCCTGCCAATTGATTTGTCTACTTTTATTATTATAAGGTAGATTCCCTCAATAAATAGTGGTATAATTACATGCATTGATTTGAGTTATAAGTGAAACCTTAATAATAGCAATAACAACAAATAGTAGGAGTTGATATATTTACTAATGTGTCAGGCATTTTTCAAAGATATTTAATCATTAAGTATTGCTATTATCCTATAATGTAAATAGGGAAATAGAGGCACAGAGAAAAGAAATGTGTTTAGGGTCAAAAGGACTAAAATGAAATATTTTAAGTTTTACTACCCTGATTAAAACCTTTCAACAGTTACTTTTGCTATACAGATAAAATATGAGTTCCTTAGCTATCACATAAGCATTATAGGATCCTAATTTTATGTAGGTTTCCAGCTTTAAGTCTTTGACCTGTTGATTAGAATATGTAATTAAGCGCAATGAATATTTCGATTTCAGTATACAGTATTTCATTCTCATTTATACAGTTTTGATTTAATTACAAAAAAAAAATTCCCTTCCCTTCAATTTATACCATCCAGCTTCCAGACTCCGCTGCAACATTCTTTCATAGTTTTTATCTGACTCACTCTAATTCATCTTTCCAGAAGCAGAAATTCCAGACTGTTTCTACCAACTCATACTGAGATAGCTTTTATTATTTTTACCCTCCAGTACTTACTCATTGTTATGTCATTTTCTGCTTAACATCTAAAGCCCACATCTGAATAAGTTTCTGAGGGCAAGAACGGTATACTTAATGTCAAAAGTCTTAAAACATTGGAACCTTCCCTGGTAACACTTGTTGAATTAATGGTGAACTTTTACTAATCTCTGTTTTGTCCTTGATGTACATGAGAGTTCTCATTTATATTTATAATTTAAATGTGTGTGTATGGCAATATATCTCTAGGAGCTGATTTCTTCTTTTAGATTTGCAGATGTAGGTAAAATTCTATTTAAATATGTCCATTTAAGTTTATTTCATCTCTCCAAATTTTATCTGATGGTGTCCTTGGAGAGCTTGTCAGTTTGTCTTCACTATTTTCATATATCTGATTTCTATTTCACAACACTTTTTTAATACTTGAGGGAAGGTTATTACCATTCCCTGTTCTTCCTGTTTGTCATATTTTTGCTCATCATTTTCAGCTTTTAAATGTGTTAGCTATATTCACATATTTAATCCCACATGTCAAATTTGTTTATACAGCTTTGATTGAGTTCAACAGATTGTCTGTAGACTTAAAATTTTCTGTTAATATTTAATTACTTAAAATCCAGATTTTCACACCCCTTTTCATTGCACTTTGGCATCTTTTTTTAACCTTCATCTATTTTCTTCCTGTTGCTTTTGCCAGAACTCAATAGGAATATTTTTTAAAAGATTTATTTATGTATGCATATAGAACTGGGGTACAGACCAGAGTTTGGGGGAGGGTGAGAGGATTCACCAGAAACAGAGTAGGGAGCAGAACAGGCAGATGTACTGAAATGCACTGCTGAGGATGTTAGGGTGCCAAATCTGTTACAGGACACCCCAATGTGAATTGGGTTGCCTATCTGTGAGTCCTCACCTGTGCACTGAAGATTCAGTTGTAGTGTGGACACACACACACACACAAAAGTTTGATAATGGGTTTATTTATAAGGAGAAAGGTAAAGGAACAACCTACAGAAAAAGAGAGAGAAATATGAGTTAACTAGAACACCCTACCAGTTCTGCTGACTTGGACTCTAGTAGCACACTGAAAGCTGATCGAGAGCCAAATGACCAATTGTGAACCACCAGGCCAAGAGAACCCCAAAGCCCACATGTTCGGTTTTATCCCAACCTGGCTGCTCAGCTCCACCCTCACGTCTCAGCCTGCTTCCCATTGGTATTGATGGGATTGGTAGTTCCAGTATCTGGAGTGGGGGTGGAGTCCAAGAAACCTATATCTATTATAACGGGAGCAGTGGGGTTGGTCAGGAGAGGTCAGCCACACCATGTGGGTCACCTCCTTGGCTGGGGATAGAACTCATGCTGCAGTGGCTGTGATAGCTTCATAGTGCTGTGCTTTAACCAGCTGCACCACCAGGGAAGGCCCTCAATGGGAATATTTTTAATTTTTGCAAGATTTGTACACTAGAACCAAAGTTATTTGGAACATGGGTGTTAAGTGACTAGCCTGAGAGGGCAAAGATATTTGAAAAAGGAATGAGCACTCCAGAGAGATTTACCTCCCCAACATTTGTATTTGTATTCCAAAAGCAGAACATTCAGCCTTGGGTGCTGTCCAAGGGGTTAAACCTGGAGCACTTGTCTTGTACTTCATCAGACACTCTTATTTACATATCAAAGGTAAGAATTCAGGAATCTTCCCTTTTTCAACCCAAAGAAAATTTGTTGGTTACCTGAAATTATTTTTTCATCTTTTCTTAACAGGAAGGATGTCTGCTGGAGTCATCTTTAGGATGAGCCCCTCTCCAGCTATTGCTTTTGCTTTATCAGCTGAGGGGAGCAGCAGGCAGCTCAGGAGAGGTCTGCCTTGCCATGTGGATCTTCTCCGGGGCAGGCAGGAATCGAACTCATGAATTTGAATATAGGGATCTCATGGAAGAATTACTATAAGCACTAACCTGCCTTGATTCAGAAACCCCAGGTTTGAATCTAGAATAATATAAACAAATGTTAAGAATAACCAATTTTTGCCTTTACTTTTATAGAAGTCATGCCAACTTAGATACTGCTAAACATTGCAAATAGTTTTCACAGACTTTCTCTTTTCTAGCTTTATTCTTAGCAGATGTAGAAAAAGAACATTTGAAAGTATATCCCGGCAAACTGATTGGCCTATGTCGTGCATTCCAGCTACCTTGAGCTCTGTCTGATTACCCTGTGAGCTGAGAAGAGTGAATTTCATCAGTGATAGCCTGTCTGTGACATCCAGTTGTGCCAGCTCTGTGCCGGATGGCAATCTTTTTTTTTTTCTTTTTTTAAAGATTTATTTGTACAGAACTGGGGTACAGGCCAGAGATGCGGAGGGTGAGAGGATTCACCAGAGACAGAGTGGGGTGCAGAACAGGCAGATCGAAGAAGTACACTGCTGAGGGGAGCAGAGGGCGGCTCAGGAGAGGTCTGCCGCGCCATGTAGATCTACTCCGGGGCGGGCAGGAATCGAACTCATGCGGAAGTGGCTTAAGCTTCTTTGTGCTGTGCTTTAACACGCAACACCACCTGGGAGGGCCTGGATGGCAATCTTGACTATAGAGTATCATTTCAGATATTTATTTTGCAGAAATTTCACCACTCCCTTCATGGTCATCACTGACAAGCTCTTGAAAAGATCCATCCATATAGGTGCTTATTCCTAAGTGTAGTAAGATGTTCCTAGTCTACCATTTACATTTACCTTTCCTGACATAGTACTCTCTTTATAGGTGCATCCTTCTCAAGGTATCACACCATGAGGGGCCACCTTTTCCCCTCTGAATTTCTTCTTTCCTTCCTTTGGCTTTTTCGATTCCCTTCTCCCCTCTCTCCTTTCTTCCCACTCTCCCTTCTCTCCCTTCCTCCCCTCCTTCCATAACCCATTTCCCTTCTCCCTTCCTGTCTTCCTTCCTTGTCTTCCCTCCTACTTCCTTCTCTTACTCCCTAGCTCATACTCTCTCTCACTCTCTTCTCACACCCTTGCTTACACCCTGCTGGCTTGCTCTCTCAGCATCTCATTTTCTTCTTTTTTTTTTTTTTCATATGTGGAAATATAAAGTTAAAGCTTTGAAGCTAGAATGACATTGGGGAGACATTAAAGTTTAAGACAGGTAACAATAGCTCTCTATTCCCCTCGAAATCACAGCTACTCATGAAAGGAAGACTCTCCTGTATTTTAAATGAAATACATTGAATTGTTCTAAACTAGATAAGAGGGAGTGGGGAGACATTAGGTAATTTGTCTGCTTTTATTCAGTTTTTCAATATTAGTAGATGGCAAAAAATGCAAAACAGGGATGTCTGTATAATTCTTCAAGCATTCTTTTATTCCAGAAAAATTGCCCTCCCATGAGTAATTGAACTACTTATGGCTGCTTTCTATTTAAAATTCCCTGCCAAAGAAGAACATATGTGGACAAAGTCCCATTCACATTGATCTGCAGATTCTTAATATCTCACTATTTTAGAAAATCTGCAATTTGGATATATTTACAACATATTGTCTAAGTACTTTAATGTACAAATACTTCTACTTAAACTCTCAGATTAAATAAAAATTGTGCTCATGGTATGCTCTATGTAGGAAAGGTCTTTGAAGGGCTTTAAAATTTTTCATTTGTGTCACAATTCATTTTGAAGGCATCCAAAATTGTGCTTGAATTATATCATAATTTGAGAAGTATTAAGTGGAATATTTTAAAATAAAAATGCAATAGCATTACTCTTTAAAAAATGTCACCATCAGATTAACAGCTGAGAACTAAATGATTCTGCATTGTGTTTCATTTCAATTTTATGAAAATTTTAAATATCCCATTAGAGTTGTGGAGAACAGTCAGTTAACAAAAATGCAATGACTTGTAATCATTTCATGGTGAGCATCCTTGCAGACCTTATTAATTTATTTGCTATATAAGTGATATGCTACATATCCTGTATGTCAAAAAAAAAAAAGTAAGGTTAAAAGAGAAATATGAGCTCAAATGCTTATTAAAGTAATGTTTTGTACATGTAATATTTTATTCTTATGTTTGCTTGAGGAGACCAATCAAAAGAAAAAGTTAATATAAAAATCATGTAGGACAAGTGTTCTTTTATCTTTTAAATTTTTTAAAAATATATTTGTGATATCATCCTTCATTTTTGTATTGTATGATTTCTCCATGCAATTCCCACCACCAGTTCACTCTTCACTATCCCCTTAGTCCCTTGTGCTCTTCCTCCCCCTGTCCTGGTCCTTCTCCCGCCTCCTCCCCTACAGAAAGTCTCTGGTGATTTTATTATAGTTACTTGTTTTTTCCGATTCCTTTTTTATTTTCTCTACATTCTTCCTGTAAGTGAGACCATTTGATGTTTTTCTTTTTCTTGCTGACAATTCTTCTTTTTTTTAAAAGGTTTATTTATTTGTGCATACAGAACTGGGGTACAGGCCAGAGGCTCAGGGGTGGCGAGAGGCTTCATCAGAGACAGAGTGGGGAACAGAACAGGCAGATCGATGAAATACACTGCTGAGGGGAGCAGCAGGCGGGTCAGGAGAGGTCTGCCACGCCATGTGGTCACCTCCGGGGACTCGAACTCATGCAGAAGTGGCTTTAGCTTCTCAGTGTTGTGCTTTAACCCGCTGTGCCACCAGGGAGGGCTCTGACAATTATTCTTAATGAATTCATTGTAATAGGCAGAAAAAAATAAAAACAACACTGGATCAAGGTATCTGTGAAAACTTTCCAGGAAAGGAATAACAATGAATTAGATTTGAATGGATCAAATCACCTAACTCCTTACCCCCTAAAATGGGAGTAACTCTTATATGAGAACAGAATTTTGAAAACTCCTTTGGAAACTTGTTTCTGTTTGAAGAGTAGGACTGGGAATTGATGACAAATCAACCACGAATGGATGAGAATGTTGGAAGTGAACAATGGGTAGTGTCTGCTTCATGAGGCTGGCTCTTTTTAGAGTGGATGAACCCACGTTCCAATGAAAGGGAGACTTACATTGGATTCATTTGCCATCTCTATGAATCATTAGTGCTGGGATAAGCAAATAATTGTTTAAAAAAAATTGTGCATTTGAACTTTTCCCTTTAATGTATATTTGTTTCTCATCTTCTGTTCGATTATACTGTTTGTAAGGTTTGCCCATTCACTGTCATTTTTAAAAAAAGATTTATTTATTTATGTATACAGAACTGGGGTACAGGCCATAAGTGCAGGGGCGGAGAAAGGATTCACCAGAGACAGAGTGTGGAGCAGAACAGGCAGATCCCACTGCCGAGGGGAGCAGTCGGTGGGTCAGGAGAGGTCTCCTGCGCCATGTGGATCACCTCTGAGGCTGAGGATTGAGCTCTCACTGATGTGTCTGCAGCTAGATTGCCATGCTCTGCTTTAATCAGCTGTGCCACCAGGGAGGGCCCTCACCATGTCATTTTAATACTGAATCAATCAATGAACCATTCCTAAAACCAGTTAAAAGAAAAAAAATATATATGTGATTTCAAATGATTGAATAGTTGAAGGTAGAATTAATGAGAAAATATATTAAACAACCCCAGAAAATAATGATTATAGAGGTTAAAAATAGCTGAATAGCCTGAAATTCACAGACTGCTTCAGTATTATACTTTTCAAATTTTGATCTTTTGAAAATGACTTTTTTTATAGATATTTGCCTTTAATTTTCATTAAAAATTAAATCTTTTTTGTCAAGCTATGCCTCCCTTTTGTTCTCTCAATGCTTTAGTTTTTATTACCAGACTTTTTTTTTTTTTGGCTTGAATTAGTGTAAAGTAAAATGATTCAACTTAGTATGTTCTTCTCTTATTTCCCCTTTGAGTTCTTTATGTATAAAGGCTGTATCTAAACTTCTTTTTCTTTCATCATTATTTTTGCAATTCTTAAATATTTATTCTTGGTGTCCCCCTCCCTTTTCTGGGGGAGGTAAGTTATATAAATTTCTTTGTCTTAAAAGGGGAGACAATTAAAAAAAAATAAGTCTTGTGAAAATACACAAGTAGACTAGAAAATTTGAAATATTAGTGATGTCGTTTTTAGAGTTAGTATGGGGTCCTTGGGTTCACCCTGGGAAAGCTTTCACCAGAGCTCCCCTTTCAGCAGCACACAGCAAATTCCCAGGTATTTCTCAGGAGACAGAGACTCAGTTACATTTAAAGAGAAGGTTTATTAGGGAAAAGGACAGTATTGGACACTTGCATAGGCATAAGCGGGCAGGAGGAGCTGCCCCGTAAGGGACAGGCTTGCTGAGACTGAGGCCTGCATGGTGGTAGGCAGGCGGCCTTAGGAAAGCGGCCTCCACTGAGGGAGGTGAGTGCAGAAAAGCCCTGGCATGGAACAGGTCAAGGGCAGGTAGGAGGCTGCTGCCTTGCAGAGGAGGAGAGCTGGTGGAAAGCAGCAGCTGCATAGACACAGGTGGGCAGAGGACTGCTGCCCTGATTGATATAGGCCTCTTCTCTGTGGTTGGGCTCACTCCTTGTGAACTTGGGTTTGCTGATTTTGAATAGAATCTGAAGGAGATCCCACAATGGGATCCATCTCTACATCTTTATCTTTCACCTTTTGAGTCTGTGATAGACACAGCCTAAAGCAGTCTGCTCTTTTGTTTTTCTTTTTTTACATCATTCTTCATTTTGTGCATTTTTTCAGCTGAGTTGTAATCCCCATGGGCTTTCCACCAACAATTCACCTGTGTGACATCACCACAGTCCAGCGCACTCTTCCCAACTGGTTCCAATCTCATTCCCCTTCCCACCCCATAAAAAGTCTGAGGATCTTGGTTTCTATAGCTGGGTCAGTGGCTGTGCTAATCCCTTCTACCCTGACTCCTTGTGTGAGTCAGTCTTGTGATGCCTGCCTTCCATTACTACTCCATCACTAGTATATACATTTCTTAATGCCAAGATTCCTATTAACAGGAAAAGAATTACATGTAGTCATATCTTACACAATTATCCTCGCAAATGCATATATTTGACTATCTTCTTACTCTGCTCTTAAACGTTTAGTTTTGTGGATCCTCTATGAAGACAATTCCTGTTTCAAACAAGTATCCCCTTTTAAATAAATTAATGTTAAGCTCTCTTGGCTCTGTAGGGATATGGCTTTTTCAGAAAGGAAATTGGCCTTGTTTATTGCCTTTCTTTTGCTGCCCTGAGTGGATTTTCATGCTCTGAAAATGAGATACTGGCAGGGATTGGGATTCAAAGAAGGAGGATATTGTGCCCATTTCCTCCTCAGACTCTGCCAAGCCAATTGCGCTCTTAGAAGCAGCCCTCCTGCTCCTCCAGACTTGAGCCTCCCCTGTGCAGAAAATTAGGACAACATCTGAGGAGGTCTAGGACAAGGACAACTGTCCACCAGGGACTAAGCTGAGATTGGTAAACCAATTTTCACTTGTGAACAATGCCAGAATTCAACCCATATGTCTCCCACAGTGAAGAACTGTAGTGCGTCATTAACCCACTGTGCCACTTAGCAGCTTCTCTCTGCTTGCTGTCTTGTGAATTAACATCTCAGCTGCCACCACACCAGACCCTGGGTTTATTTCTGCTAGGAGTGCTGCTGAATGAATAGCAGTTCTCTGTAACAAGTGATCAGGTCACAGTACTTTCAAATTTTCAACTGAAAGCAATAGCAATTTGCCATTCAGTCCTATCTTATCATCATTAGATTGGAAAATCGCAATTTGAAGGCTCATTGCAATGTGCTGTCAACCCGATATTTTGTCATTTTAATATGTCTGTGGCTAATAATTAATTGCTTTAACTCAGTAGGTGGGATCTGAATTTGGCTCCAAAAAAGAAATCCCTCTGAGCTGAAATATTCTTTGAAACTCCAACATCTTATGAAGTTCCCCCTCAATTGGCTTCCTTGCCATCTTATTTAAATGATCTGCCATATAATGAAATCTGGATCAAAAGCTCCAAGCCTAAAATATACAACAAAAAGCTGCTTCTGGGTGAAGAGTTTGGACCCAAATCAAAACGTTTCTGTGCTCTGGCCATTATCACATGCAGTTAACTGCCGGGAAATACTGATATTCAAAATATATAGGGGAAAAAGGCACCTGCTTTCTCACGCTGGTTTGTTTGTCGTGATAAAAATGCAAGACAGCATATGCAGAAATTGTGCAGAAACACCATTCACATGGTAATTTCTTTGTATTTGAATAATTTCTTCTCAGGTTTTGAACTGAATGCCAGATTCTGGGAGGATTTGAACATCTTAAGTTCTTCCATGACCATATAGGGTCTGTTTTTTTTTTTTTTTTTTTTTTTTATCAAAGAAAACTATTTGTCAGGTTTTTAGAATGAAGGCACTGGTTCTTGATTTTCTTGGATAACAAACCATAATATAGAAATTTGTCTGATGAATATTACTAACAATATAACCAGCGCAGGAACTCTTTGTTTTGCTCAGCCAAATCATTGGTTTATTATGTTTAGCAAGTGAAACAATATTTGAATATTTGAACACCTTCCCTGGCATGCTCCTTTTACATTGCATGACTACAATTTTAGGAACATTGTCTGCTTGTTGTTCCAGTCTATGCCTACCTACCGCTGAAATTCAGGGAACATTATTTTACTTTATCAAGAAAATCTTAAAAGTCTCCTAAAATTATTCTAGGAACATCCAAAGTGCTTTAGAGAATCTGAAGCATATTGAAAACAAGAAAAAAATGTATAGGTCTGTGAGATATTACACCAGAGATGACTTAAAGGTTTAATTTCACATTCAATTAAAATCAAGTACTGGCACTCCCTTCTTGCGTCTGGTTAGGATGCAAAATTGCAAGTTGGCTGTGGCCCCTTCAGTCCGAGTTGAGTCCCCTGCCCTAAGGTGATCAACATGGCGCAACAGACCTCTCCTGTGTCGCCAGCTGTTCTGCCATTTCTGCTCCCCACTTTGTCTTTAGTGGATCCTCTCACTGCCCCGTACCCTGGCCTGAACCCCAGTTCTGTATGCATAAATAAATCAATCTTAAAAAGAAAATAAAATCAACTACCAGTGACTTGCATGGAGCTCCATGTTGGGAAGGATGTCGAGACTGTGGCCAACCTCAAAAGGTCTTGTAAGTGCTTTGATAAATCATAAATGTTTGTCATTTGGGCAGAAAGTAGGAATATCATGCTCATGCCTCACAATCTTAACACTGACCCTAGTTAGTACTTATGATGATGATGAAGAGCATCTGGTAACCAGATGTTAAATTCCATATTTTTATTTTTCTAATTCATCAGTACTGCTTTTCAAACAGATTTTCTAAGTTCCAAAGACCTTTTGGACATATAGATGTAGTGTAGTAAGATTGTCCTATTTTTAAAGTTCTTTCTATTTCAACAAAATTGTCTTAGATACAATCTTTGAAGTATTTGGGTTTGTAATATTTATATGTAAGACTTAATGCTAGAGGGTAGTAATTATAACTACCTTATAACTGGCAAGATGTTGTAGGTGTAAGTTATATTCTCTTCATTGAGAGATTCAGCATCCAGCTTTAGCTCTCATTTCATGTTCAAAACTCTACACCTGCTCAATAGCAAGAACATAGAATTTCTTTTAAGAACATGAATACTGACACACATAATGTGAGACTTCAAGGGTAAACTAAGATAATTTTTTTCAAAACAGCTGTTAGGCAGTCACAGATCTCTGGTTATTCATTCTTCCACTTTCTATTTTTTTTTTTAAGGAGTTATTTATTTATGCATACAGAACTGGGGTATAGGCCAGAGGTGCAGGGGCAGTGAGAGGATTCACCAGAGACAGAATAGGGAGTAGAACTGTCAGATGGACAAATACACTGCTGAGGGGAGCAGCAGGCGAGACAGGAGAGGTCTGATGTGCCGCATGGGTCACCTCCCTTACCAGGGATCAAACTTATGCTGCATGGCTGCAATAGTTTCATAGTGCTGTGCTTTAACCTGTTGTGCCACAAGTGAGGGCCCATTCTTCCACTTTCTTAAACATTAAAATGATTTAATGCCTTATATTCTTGTCTCAAAACCTCTTTCCCAAACTCACTTATATAACACTTAAAGCAATAATGTAAAGCAGTAAGAAAAGACTATTGGCACCCACCAACATATACCCCACCTATCTGAGTCTGTATCATGTCCTTTCTTCCCTGCTTTTATGCAAATACTCTCAGCCTGTGGACTAGATAGCAACCATCTTATGTCTACTCAGAGCATATTTTTCCATCAACTCTATCCTTTCTACCCTATTATTATTTTCCTTCTCTCGATAATTTTTTGTGCTACTATTTCTCTCATAGTGAGAGCTCTTTTAAGCATATTTCCATTACATTTCTTTGTGTTCCTATGAATAACAGTTCTCAGAAAAATCAGTTTTTGTCCTGTAGTCTCTGAATCGACTCTAGCTGGTCTTGTGTCCATACTAGCCCCCCCCCCCAAAAAAAATAATGTAATATTGTTGAGCTTACCCCTGACCTTCACACTGCTAAACTAGTGGTCAGTTTCTGGTTTTCATATTCCTTGACCTCACCTATCATTGGACAGTGTTGGTCACTCCATCTTCCTTGTTCTGATGGCTCCATTTGGCTGCTAAGAAGTACTAACGCCACTTGCTTTTTCCTCCTACTTTACTCATTTCTTATTCCCAGTGTCCTTTGCTGGTTTCTTCTCATCCTTTTGGAATACTCCTGGGTGCACACCCTGTTGCTTCCTTGCATTTACCCCTTTGAAGAACTTGTGCAAGTTACTCATTTTAAAGCTCTCTTCTCTTTATTATGCTGGAGAGTACTATTTGTCCTTTGATTATGTATTGCAAGATAGAATAAAGAACTCACTAGTAATAGTTTTTCAATTCTCAATAGTATTAAACATTACTAATTATAGTTAAATAAGTTATTTGGTAACCTAAATAGTGAAGTTGATTGATGCAAGGAGATGTATTTCCTTATTTACAATTGGATGCAGAAAATAGTAGTTTAATGATTTAGTGATTTTTTTCTTTAGTGGACTATTTTGATTTTTGCTTTCTCTCTTGGCAAAATATGGAATTTCCACAGTATTTGTTATCTCTTTGGAATATTGGTGAGGCAAACTTAAATAGAATAACCATGTTGAACCACATATGATTAGATCTTATGTACTGACTGTAAAAGATTTCCTGGATTCCAAGCTGGCTAGTAAGCATGCGGTTAGCCAAGTTGAGTCATAAAGGAAGATACTATTTGGTAACCACAAGGACATTGTGGTCTGGAAAGAGTTATTCTGGCTTTGACTCTCCATTCCTAATCTCTTGGAGAAGTGTTTACATTCTATGATTATACTTCTAGCTCTACATCACTTGTGGCTTACATTTTAAATTTCATTCTCTTCTGTAATACTGTTGGTTTATCTTTTTCAAGATTTGCCTTGAGAGCCCTGTAGTTTATTGCCAATTAGATAGATTTCCTAAACCATAGTCTGAAGGGAAAAAAAAAATTAAAAACATTAACCATAATAAATAGGTTTTATAAAGGTTTTAAATCCCACTATAGTTAATCAGTTTGAACAAGACATTTAGACTGTAAATAGCATTTTAAAGTAAACAGAGCTTTACACAAAGTGACAGTTAGAATTACATTTTCTGCTTCTGAGTGTGAGAAAATTAATGTACCAAAAAAGTGCCTACTATTTAAAGATGTCTAGCTCCAGACATATTTAACAACTGAGATTTGCAGTGGGTAGACCACTAAAGTGTCTTGTCATTAAATTACGTACCGTACATTAGAACCAGCTGTACTCCTGGAAGTCTTGCATGACAACTATGTTTTGCAATTTTCCAATTAAGACATTGCTAAAACTGAAAACAGAACTCCACTAACAGGTCAGCTGTCTTACCTTAATCATAGAGAAGAGTGGTGAATTTTGAGACGGCCTAGTGGTTTTCATTGGCAGTTTGATGTAAATTATGAGATGCTAGTCCTTTACCTTTTCTCCTATAGTTAAGGAATTCACAAGAGATTTTATTTAAAGCATCACTGAAATATTTAGATTTTAACAGGCCAACGTCATAAGCTACTCTGGCATGTTTAGTCACAGAGAAAACTGACAAACAGCCAAAAAGAGCTGTGGGGAAAAGAAGTGTGTTGATAAGTCTGATAATCCATTCATTTAATCAGTTCAAAAATTAGGTACATGACTCTGAAAATAAAGTCTCTGAAAACAGCACTTAAAGGAAAGCGAAATTTCAATGAAATGAAATGTTGGGGTAGAATTAAACAAGCAAGTGTATGAGAAAGAAGTCATTGCCTTGGATTCCACGGCTGCCATTTGCATTTGACCTGAGGCACTGTTCCTAATATTCTATATAACCACAAAATCTGGGCTGTTGGTATTTTCTAGGAAAAAAAAAAAAGAAAAAGCTTAATTTACTATTGAGCCTTTTTCATCTTTACTACTTCCTAGCAGGGAGATTTTTCTATTCTGATTATTTCATGAAAATGAATCGTCAGCTGCAGATCAGGATGTGAAAAGCCTTACAAGTTGGCGTTTAAACTCATTGATACTTTTTCTAGAATTTTCAAACACTTGGGTCACCAAATTTATGAAAACCTATGACATATTCTTTCACATGTTTTATTGTCCATATAAATTAATTTGGCAAAGACTCAAGTTCAGGTGAGATCATTTTTGAAGTCCTGGTGTCCACCCAGCCAAATGAGACCAAGCAGACATCTCCAGACAAATACAACTGAAAAAAAAATGCACACATAAGATACTATAAATTAGAGTCTTCTGTATGACATGCAGTGTCTTAAAAATTAACAAGTCAAACATTCTTCCTGAATAAATGAAAACCAAAGTTGTAAATTGTCTTCCTCATTTTTTCTTTGTTTTTTAACCATAGCCTCATGTCCTTTGGCCAACCATCTGTTTATTTTCATTTGAATTTCTTTATTAGAAATTTTCTGTTTCAAAAGCAAATCATCAACAGTTGTATATCCACTGCTAAGGATCTTGTGGCTAGGTACATAAGCACTGTCTTCCTTTCTTCTGAAGGGGTAAACACGCAAAGACCTTACTTTTCACTAAACAGATTGATGAATTTCAAATGTCACTGACATTTTTAGCTACTGCCCAATTGCAAGAATGAAGAGAAATTGCTTCATTAATTTCTTATTCCTTACAAACACAGGTTAGAAAAATATATGTCTAAGGAAAAATAGTTCCACATTACATTTTGCTAATCTTAATTTTGAAGTAATGTCAATGAAAAAAAAAAATTACCCATTTAGTTAGTTTATAGTTTGTAGCTGTCTCAATTAGATTTGATGATTGCAGTTTCTTTAGTTAAAAATCCTGTTATATATACTAGTGGAGCTTTTACAGCAGGGGAAAGCATGCATAATATTAGAACGACATACAGACACATGTTTACAGTATTGCCATTTGTTTTACATAAATTGGGAAAGGATGCCACAGTTCAACATTTTGAAGTCATTAATCTTCATGGTTTTTCTAATAATATAATTTCAATAAACCTCAACCTTGTTTTTCCAATACACTTGGCCCTGTGATCTTTAAATCCAGGGCACAAAGCATATATTAAGGGAAACTAAATCCTTAAATGTTAAGCTATATATATTGCATGTATAAAAAAGAGATTTATAGGGCCCTTTTCCTTGGTGTTTTTATTTTTTTGTTCCACAAATCTTTTGAGTCTTTATGTGTTGAGAAAGTACTGTATGTCCATAATTTTTATAGAAATGAGAAAATGTACTATGCTAAATGTAAGCAATATCAACAACTAACATTTTCTGAATCAGGATCAAATCCTCAAATCCTTGATTTTAAATGGGTTCTCAGTGATAAAATATGTTCCCATATACCAAAGTTAAAAAAAAAAAACGGCCAACAAGTAGCTTCAGGATTTTTGCCAGAGATTTATATATGAATAAAATGAGATCACTCTTTAAATTGTACTTAATAGAGGAAAAGCAACCATGTTTGATTTCAGATTTAAATGGTAGTTGATGCAATCATTGGCTGTTCATGATTAAAAATCTTACAGAAAGCCCACCTATGATGAGCAATCTAATATTTGTGGTCTCAGTTGGTAAAATATGCCAATTCCATGAAAATCATATTATCATAGTTAGATCCAGGCGAACCACATAGAAATGGTTTTTTTCCCCCTCCTATCCATAAGCTCCTAATTAGATTATTTTTATCTTAAAGCATACTTTAAAGAACACTTTATCTATGGTATATTATTAAAGAATCATGCCTTCTTAAAGTCTCTTTGTAAGCCAAGAAATCCACATGTTATGCATTATAGAAAAAACTTTTCATCAGTAGATTTCTGTCAGGCAATCAACCGAGGCCCAAGAACTGTATTACATACTGCCAGCAGTATTTAGGCAATAAGGGAACTCAGTTGCAAAGCAAACTTTACTAAAATAATTAATGAAAAAGGATCTTGGATTTGGGATAAAAATATAGTATTCTCAGTGTCGAACCTGTCTCTCTCAAGAGATAAAGAATTAGACATTGGGATAAAATTCAAAAACTATGCCCTCAATTTATTCCATCTGCTATTGTGAGCAGAAGGTGGTCTCAATGTATAATCAGTCCATGCTGTCTCTACATTTGGTCATTAGTAAGTGTGACCTCTTTTAGTCTCTGTTTTATGTGCAGCAAAGAGATGGTGTACATACATGAATAATAAACAGTCTAGACATATAGCCTTTAGTAGCCATGACTATGAACTCTGGTAAGTTGCTTTTATTTCTCGACCTTTGCTTACACTGGCAATGTCAATTTGCCTGCCTCAATTGTGATATGTAGAAATGAATAAAAATGATATGCTCATGGTAAGGAGAGAATTACTAGGGATATAGAAACATGTGACTCAACATTAATAAATGGTTAAGTGGTAAATGGTTTTGAATACATTTATTTTATTATCTTTAGACCAGGTGAATAGAAATTAAAGTTTGAAACAAAAAATCACACATGGAAGAATGCTTGTTTACAGTGTTGCCTGAATCTACCCTAAGTTGAATTTCTTATCCATTAAAAAAAAATAATTAGTTCAAGTATTTTCTTACGTGGTTGTCCATTTTGGGAAGTTACTTGGTTTCTTCCTTCAGGTGTCATCCTATTAGTTCTCTCAGCACCACAGCACCATTGATCCATCTTTCCTGTCCCTGTGCGCTTCAGTTCCCTGTCCTGACCCCTTTCTCTCCTGCTCCCTTGCTGTTTGTCTCTATGGTCAGCTGCAAGTTTTCTCTTTTCCCTAACCCTTTGTTTGGTTTCTTTATATTCAACATATAAGTGAAATTGTCCAGTATTTATCTTTCTCCTGCTGGCTTTTTTCACTGAGCCTACTCCCTTTCAGCTCTATCCATGTTGCCACAAATGGCATGAGTTTATCTTTTTTTGATCACTGAGTAGTGTTCCATTTGTATACAGGCCACATCTTCTTGATCCAGTCATTTGTTTTGGGGCATTCAGGTTGTTTCCAGATCTTAGCTGTTGTAAATAGTGCTATAATAAACAGACATATGTTTCCTTTCGCAGAATGCTACCTTATATTGGTCTGTAATGCCTCCTTGAAGTCTGAGGAGAGTATTTACCTGCCTACCCTTTCTGGCATTTGATTCCAGTTATAACACAGTTGACAATAAATATTATATGTGTTCCTAGTTATGTGTTCCAGTGCTAAGCTTTTTGGGATTTTTCACAAGCTTCTTTGACAAAATCATTCAAAATTCACAAATAAAATAATTTTTAAATAATAATGTGGTTAGTTCAAATTAAAGTATAATGTAAGTACAGCACAAACTATTTCAAAGGTGGTATATGTTAAAAATACTGTAAAATACTTCACTAATATTTTTATTGATTACATGTTTAAAACATGGTTATAAAATACTTTAGATATAGTTAAAAAATAAAAAAAATTGCAATAATATTTCTTCTTTTTTAATTACGTATGTGACTCACAATTTAGTTTTTATTGGATAACACCAGTCCAAATGCTACAATTAAAAGTAAATATTGTCAGATTGGATGAACACCAAGAACTACATATATATGTTGTCTACAGGAAACCCACTTAAGTATAAAGACATAAGTTAAAAGTTAAATGGAAAAAGTTATAAAAATACTACTTAAATGGAAATTGAGGTACTCATATTTTATCAAAATAAATCTTAGAAAAAGAAATGCCAGGAACAAAAGAAACATTATATAATAATGAAGAGATCAGTACATTAAGAAGTTAATTCTAAATGTAACCAATAAGAGAACTTTGTAATATGTGAATACAAATTAACAGAAGACTGGCACCTAAGAAATGCTGTGGGATTGATATTAATGTGACCTCTTTCTCCTCCAAATATTTTTGCCTCTTTGGCCCTTTCACAGTTGATATTGGTGACTGAAGATCTTTGTAGAGTTTTCCTGTTGCCAGGCTGGGATGGAACACTATTCGGGGTTGTCATTTTAGCTGGATTCAGCATAAACTCCTTAGAGAACTAAAGTCTATTAATCATGTGGCGTATTTCAATAAAGGAGCCATTGTAGTCAACTCTGCAGAAGCAGGTAATAAAGTAATAGCCAATTTAGTCTCATTGACAAAGACCAGTGGTAACACTATTATTCCTAACTTTTTCCTCACCCAAATACTAAACAACAGACTTAAAGAACCCAGAAAAGAGAGCATATAGACTGAAGTTGATTCAGTTATTTATTTCTCTTAATAAACATCCAGATATGAAATTTCTAGCTGTCTTCCATAGTTTTAGAACTAATTGCTCCAAAATGATGACAATATTTCAGGTTTTCTTTTACGTCAATTTCTTTGCTCCCTTTGTTTTTCTGGCAAACATTCTTTCCAATGATTTAACCTCCTTCCCTCAGTCTTTTTTCTTTAATTGTTTAAGGCTAAAAAAAAAAAAAAGATTCAGTTATTCACAGCACTATAGACTATGTTGTTCAGTTGAATCTATTAGTTTTGTGAAAAACTTTTCCCAGGTTGATCAATAATATTGATCATTCTTCTGCTAAAGAATTTTATCTATTCAAATGATAACACTGAGTAGATATTTATTAAGAAACTAAAGTAAGTGACGTTTGTTTAAAAAATTAAAGATGAAGTACAAATGAACTACAAATACATGTTTACCGTTATCTACATCATGATTAGTCTTAATAAAGGAAAGACCAAGACACGACTTTCTGGTTATCCTTTTAGCAGGGACACTCGCTGATAGCACTTGGTGTT
This sequence comes from Condylura cristata, assembly GCF_000260355.1. Taxonomy (NCBI): domain Eukaryota; kingdom Metazoa; phylum Chordata; class Mammalia; order Eulipotyphla; family Talpidae; genus Condylura; species Condylura cristata. The sequence continues at coordinate 30,367,283 of NW_004567107.1, forward strand.
TTTGAGGCTGGAGTGAGAAAGGTTACATGGATGACAGCCAGGACCAATAAAGCATTTATGTGCCTCTTTTTTTTTTTTACACTCTGATTCAGGTGTTTGTTAGTTATTTTAAAACTGCAATGAGATAATTCTTACACAAAGTTGTTTGAAATGTAAAGATATAATGTTTTGGAAATCAATTTGGTAATGTGTTGTGATAATTAAAAAAAGCAAGCCAACTCATACTGTTTTGTGGGAAAACAATCACATATAAGATAAAATCTTAACTATTAACAGGTGTATAACATGGTGATATATAACATATAAAGTTGAATATAACATATATACACACACAAAAGTACAAATACATACATTTACACATACACACATGTATACATACAACATACATACATATACATATATGTATGCATGTATTAGCATATAACATATACACAACCAAAGACACTAATTCCACTCATGGGATCCGATCCTACTGACTTCGTTATATACTAGTTATCTCACAAAGTTCATACCTGCACATATGACCTTGGAGTTTGGGGCTTGATTATGTGAATTTTGGGGAAGCTTATTCAACCCATTATACTGGGTTGTTATTTTACAGGCAATTATAATTTATCCTTTAAAACAAAAAAGAGTAACTCCAGCCATGGACCACATAAGGACATTTTGGACAAGGACAGGCTGTATGGACATGATACAGAAATAGACTGTCTCATGAAGCCTGCAGCTGACTAAATACCCTCTGTAATTTGTGTGATTACACTTTATACAGTTGCCACTGTGATGAAATAGCTTAATGATACCTTTTTAAGAATGTATACCTGTCATTAAATGATGCATTATTGTACTGTTGTACATTTTCCATGGGTTCTCAACAGATAGTTTAATAATCAAACAATACTGATAACAGCTTTGAAAGGAGACTAAATATACTGACTTCATTGTACACTGTATCATTTGAGCATTTCACTTCCATATTCCCGAGCTCTTTGAGATAAAAATGTGGCTTTATTATGGCACCTGTTTCTTTTTTTTTTTTTCAAAGATGTATTTATTTGTGCATACAGAACTGGGGTACAGGCCAGAGGCTCAGGGGCGGTGAAAGGCTTCACCAGAGACAGAGCAGGGAACAGAACAGGCAGATCGACGAAGCACACTGCTGAGGGGAGCAGCGGGCGGGTCAGGAGAGGTCTGCCACGCCATGTGGTCACCTCCGGGGCTGGCAGGAATCGAACTCATGAGGAAGTAGCTTTAGATTCTTGGTGCTGTGCTTTAACCCGCTGCACCACCAGGGAGGGCCAAGGCACCTGTTTCTTATATGTGCATATTAGAGCTTCAAATAAGAGTGTTAACTTCATAAGGGGATATATTTGTTCTAGTGCTGAATTGGGAAATGAAGAATATCTTTAGAATTTCAGTGTTATAAATACTAGTGGTCCACAAAGCTATTAGTTACGTTTCCAGTAAAATACCTTGGAAGGAAATCTACAACTAAGAAATAGACAGGCTTTCCTTTATATATTAATTAATCAAGTAAGAAAAGTGCTAATGAGAAAACAGTGCCAAGCTTAGTACCACATGGAGACAAGAATGCAGCTGCCAGTATTTCTTCAGAAAACTTTATAGACCAATTATATTCTTTCCTAATGTACTGCAAACAAAACTTGAAGAAAGATCTGAAAGAAATTCAGAAAACATGTGATTCTCAGACTGAGCCCACAATCCAAACATTTATCCTCTTAGGGGAGGTATTCCATAAAACAAATAACCCTGTTTACATGGCACACTTGACTGGTTACAACATTTTGGGAGACCATGCTTGGATCCATTTAGCTTTTTTCTTTGTTTCTTTCTGCTGACCTTATGAACATCCTTCTGAAAAAGAGTGTATGGGCACCCTGCACACCTCGGCTCGCTCCAGCATGTGTGTTATTCCCACCTGGAAGAGACGGCAACAGCCACCCCGGTGGGGCCAAAGCAGATACAGCAAATAGGCAGACAGGTGGTGTCCTGGAGGATCTAGACCAGAGTCTGCTGGAAAACCAGTGATTTTACCTTATCGCTTGGAGAGACGGTAGTTCCGCCAAACAGTTACCATTTCATAATAGGGATCATGTAGGGAGATGCTTTGAATATAAAAATATCCTGATTGCCCTCTCATTTGCCACCCCTCTCAGCATCCTTTGCAACAGTCATTTATATGTAGTTGGCAAAATAATTGTTTGTTGTCTTTATTCCTTCTATAATTAATAACTAAAATCTTATCTAAAAGCTGTCCCTTCTTGTTTGTTCAGTTATTTCTTTTTATCAGTGAGCCTGTCAATTTTTTATCTTCTCTGTTACAATTTATCAGAATCATTTACCTTACTGTTCAAAGCTTCCAAATTTGATGACAAGAGCTCTTTCAGGTTAGGTTCTGTATATTTTCACGTCTCCATCATTGTTTGAACATTTCCTTAACTTCTGGAACCACAAAATAGTCCCCAGTTCATCTTGTATTTATTTGTCCAGCCCTAATGTCAAACATTTCTCCAAGGAGTGTTGGTTTATTTACCTTACATATTGTCACAGCTACTGGAGTATCATTGTTTCTAGGCCCCTTTGCTAGAGTTAAGTGTAAGTTTCTTTACACACACACATGCACACACAAACACACATACCCCTATATTTCCACATTATCCATCTATACATTTATACATTTACTAAAAACAATGATTGTGCTAGAACATCTCATTCCAATATAAAACTAATATTTACTACGGCTTTTCTCTTTCTATAATTCTGTTCTCTATTAGTAGAAACCACAGCTTTTCTATGATGATGGTACATGGGTGAATTGGTGGCGGGAAGTCCATGGGGATTACAACTGAGATGAAAAATGCCACAATGAAGAATGATGTAAAAATATATATAATTAAAAAAAATCCCATTATTATCCATTATGGGATAAGTGTACCATTATTATCCATGGTACATTTACTTTTTACTAATTCCTCCCACATATATGGAAAGAAACTTCGTATTTGCAAACTCATTTATGTGTGAAAGGTGCATAAACTAGGGTATTCCATTTGCACAGTTCTCTTTGTTTCTAACCTTATAGATAAATGGTGTATTGATTTTTGAAAATTATTTTGTTAGTTTCTGCCCCATTGTTATTAAAGTGGATATACTTTTAACTTCTAATAGAGTTAAATACATTCATTACCTTTTGTATTCCCCCCTCCTGGTACATTTTTCCCTGTCTTAGGATTTGTGCAACATTTTCAGAAATCTGAGTCAGACCATAAAAATGTGTAGTAAATTCTCACGCTCCCTTTCCTCTATATAATGTTCCCATTCTCCTCTTCTTTCCATCCAATTCCCACCAAACTGGTGGCAATTGGTGATAAGCCCATTATTTTCCAGATTATTATTCCACAAAGTTCATATTTTTTTCAATATTCAATTTTTGCACTTTGCTTTTCATCACTTAAGAGTTTGTCATGTTTCATTTAAAAATAAAAACTTTGGTGTGCTCATAGAACCTTATTTTCAGGTTTTGTCATCCCTCTTGTTCGTGGCTGTGTTTCCATTGTATACTTTGCTCCTGATTGTGATCCACATTTTCTTGCCTCCTGGGAGGCAAGAAATCATGTCTATATTGTTGTTTTCCTAAAAGAATGTTGTACTGTCATCTGGCAAACAGTTTAAGTCGCTTACAGATCAGTTTGATCTCTTTAAGGCCTCTTTGTAAGCTTTGTTATGATTGGCTTAAATGAGCTTCACTCCAGCTATAGTTCAGCTTCTACTACTAAGGCTTAAAACCTGGCTAATGCCAAGGACACTGGCCAGATCAAATGTCCTACTTTCTGTGATCTCTGAGAAATGTTCAGCTTACAAATTTCTAGTTACCCTTTGTTCTTTCCCTTGAACTTGACTCTTCAAGTGCACTAATTCTTAACAAAAACTCCTGGGTATCCCGACTATATTCTGGAGCTTTGTCTCTAGATAAATAAGGCATTATCCCTGTCTTTGGGCATTTTGTAATGTTAGACAAGAGATATGTAAGAAAAGTAATTTCAACAGAAATGATAGTTCTCCCAGGCCAAAACAAACAAACAAACAAAATATATGAAATTGATACTAAGGGTTGTTAGCTGGACAGAGGCACTCTCCTAATTCACCATAATCTAGCATTCTCTTTTACTATAGATATGCTTCCATATAACCACACATTTACAGATATACGCACTCAACTTTATAAGAATACATAATTTCTTGAGTACTTTATAAATTATTGAAACAACAGCTGCATTTAAGGTTTTTGCTCCAAAAAACTTTTAGTAAATGTAGATATAAATTTTGTTCTGACAGTATCACTTAAGTAATTACCATTCTTTGTGCCATCACATGCATCAAACTATTTGGTGAGACTAACGCTGTTGCATTTAGGTGAGAGTTTCCTGCTTCGCACTCCTGTCATGTCTTTATACCAAAGCGCTGAGCTTTCTCCTCTTCCCAATAAAATTTGGTATCTTAAATGTAAAGCTAAACAAAGATTATTGATATCTAATGGAATATTGGATCATACAGATGAAAACCATAGCTTCTTGAGAAGTGATAGTATTTTTTGCTGTGTCTTGCTTCATATTTTTGCTGGTAGAAAAGAAACAATATTTTCAAATCAATTATATTCACACCATGCTCATGTGAACATCTCATACTAATGTCCTGTTTCTTTTTTGTCTCAATGTGTGAAAAATGTGGCAACTTGCTAAGTGTAGCAAGTTGAAGGGACAGATTTGGTAATGCAATATCAATGGAGAAGTCCTAGAAATTTATTGAAATATATTTTACTAAAATGACAGTTTGCCAATGTATTTTTTTTTTCTTGCTAGAACAAATTGCTATGACCCTAGTGGCATAAAACAACAATAGTGTATTGTCCTATAGTTCTAAAGTTCAGACATCTGAAATATGCCCAATGTAGCTAAAACCAGTGCATTGGTAGGGCTTTCTGGAAGCACTAGAGTTGAGTTCTGTGACTTGGCTTTTCCAGCTGCTAACTGAGAAGTTCATGTTGCTTGACTCTGGACTTTTTCTAACCTCAAAGCAGCCAACAATCATTTTGACCTTCTTGTCCTATCTCCTTCACTAACTTCTTTCTCGTGCCTTTCTCATTCACTTATAAGGTTCTTTGCTAGCATATTGTCATACATAGGAGAGTTACTCCATTTCATTTCTATCTTTTACACCAAAAAAAAAAAAAAAAGGAAAAAGGAAAAAGAAGCATATTCATGGCTCCCAAGAATTAACACAGTCATCATCAGTGGCTATTATTCTCGCTACTGTTTATTTATACCTTTCTGGGCATAAGAAGAGACATTTTATGAATATGAAGAGAGTTGAAATACAAATTGAAAATGATATATGTGCTAGGTGATTGCATTTTTTTTTTCTTGCTTCATATCAGCAAAAATAACAAAGCAGTGTGATGGCAGTGGGTGTCTCTCATGTGAAACAGTTGTGGAGCATTTAGACATCACTGTCCTGCTACTGTACTTATTGGCGAGCCAAGGGTAATCAATCTCTCGTACCTGTGAATGTATTTTGGTACATGGGAAAGGGGAGGAGATGTTGTGATTATGTTGAAGGACATTGATTATCCATGTGAGTCCAACATAATTGCAGCTCTCCTCAAAAGTGAGAGAACTCGAAAATGAGGCAGAGGAGAACTGACTGAGGAAGACAGTCTGAAATGATGTGGTATATGAAAGACCTGACTTGTTCTTGTTTGTTTGAATTGGAGGAACCAGCCATGAGCAAGGAGTATGGGTTGCATCTAGAAGATAGAAAGTGAATTATTGACTAGCACACCTAGAAGAAATGAAATCTTAAGATCTTGATTTTATCTCATAGAGACCATTTTAGAGTTCTGATCTCCAGAACAGTAAAATAATAATATTATTTTTTAATCCCCTGAATTTATGGTGATTTGTTACAGCAGCGATAGAAAAATAACATACACAAATCAGAGTATGTTAGCACTAATAGCAGCTAGAATTTGTGCTGGGAGATGCTAAAATCATCTGTAGCTGGAAGTGAATTAAAGAACTGACAGTTTGTTCCAAGATAAAAGAGAACTCTAAAACTTAGTATATTTCATAGATATATATATTTAATTTTCAGAGAGTTCATGCAAGCCAAGTTTTGAAACTAAATTAAATTTAGAAAGTTATGTATCTCTAACAGCATATAAATATTTTGAAATTTCAACTCAGTTGTTTCCTATAAATGCATTCCCAAAGATATCCATGTTACCAAATCTTTACTACAATTTCATAAACTTACACTTTCCAACTTTTAGATAGTTATATATTTCTGACAGCATATAAATATTTTAAAATATATTTCAAAAAATTACATTTCAAAACTGTCTTTAGGCAAGTGAGTTGTGAGTTGTGATTTAAAAAAAATATGGTCTACACCCATAAATTTAGTTTTTTCATATTTAAATGAACTGATCAGATTTTTAATTAAAGAACATTTAATTACTATATTTTAAGAAACTACAACAGATATGATAAGAATACATGGGAAATATACTGGAATACTGGAAGAATGTCATTTCATCTGATCTTGATTGATTTAAAAATATGCAAATAAGGGGGAAACCTTGCAGGAGAGGAGGGAGTAAAGTTGAGAAATGAAAATGAAAATGTAATGAACAATGACATAGCATGGTAATAACTCTTGAATAATGTTAGACAGGTATAAAAGGATAAGGAATCTTGATTTTTATATGAAAGAAAATCAGTATTCAGTGAATGTGAAGGGTTTATCTATGTTTATTGAAAAAAGGTTACGAAGGAGAAGCATGATCTTTTTATAATACAACCTGTTATTTATCATCGTGACCACTAAGATTAAGGGTCATAGCTTTTCTATTCCAATCTGCAAAGATGACTCTAGCTGTGCAATTTCACAGATACTCAAAAAAAGTAAATAAATAAAAAATTAGAGAGCTTGTTTTTAAATTTCCTCCATGATTTCACATCTTGTAAAGATTTGATGAAACCTAGAAAGCTAGGGTTCTTCTCTCAATTATTCAATATTTAAAGGGACAACTTGTGCAAACTTAATGTATTGTGGGGAGGAGGAGCTTTGCAAAGGAGACTGTTTTTACAAATGGAGAAAGGAGGCATGTATTTAGTTTATATTGTGTGCTAAGTCTTTAACAGATATTTGGCATGCAATATTTAATTCACAAAAAAAATATAAATAGGCAGCACTATTTCACATTATATAAATCAGGGTCCAGTCAGGGAAATAGAAATCATACTAGGTGCCTCAACAGTGAGAATTTAAAATAGGCAATGGATACACTAGTATTAGTTAACTGAATGAGATAAAAATAAAATAAAATAATACAATGGCAAATAGAATTAATCCAGGAAGCAATTTCCAGTCCTAAAACTGGGCAAGTAAAGGAAAGAGGTTAAGAGTATCAGAGCGTCAAAGCTCAAATCATCATTTAATGCTGATGGTAAGGAGTTGGGACTTAAACTTCTGAAGCAGAGTCCCTGTCTCTATGCAGGATTCCTCTGAGGAACCCTAACCTTCCTTTTGTCAATACCATTAGGAGTTGAAAACTGAGGGAAGAGTCACTGCTGAGATGAGTCTATGAGAATTGCTAGCAGAGAAGGAAAGAAAGGACCTCCCCCTCCCTCTCTTTTGGACAATCTAGCAGTAAGAAACCTAGCAGCTCTGGTCATACAACATACACACATAATGGACTAATAGCTGAGGGATAGAACATTAACCTCATAAGCACTTCACTCAGAATCTGTGTGATAGTCAGAAAATTAACTGCATTTTTAGAGTCACATGTCCCAGGCCTGTGGTTGGCACCTAACTGTTTCAGGTTATGTGATGTACCAGTGTTGACCAGATACCTCCATCTAGGCACCTAACAAAAGTCCCAGCAGTGAAGGTATCATAAGGATTTGCAAAGCCCTTTGAGTTTGTGCTTGAATGAAGAGCAATTTAACATTAACTCTGAGTCAGGAATTTATTTGCTTCCTCTGGGATTCATCTCCCACATCTGGAATGGGGCTTACTCATAAAATCCTTCACATTCCATATAAAGTGGTATACATACAACATATAAAAATGATGTCTCACTTCTAAAGAAGTGCTTTGGACAAATTTCATCTAAAACATTAGAATAGGCTGGTGTACTTTTATCCAGCTTGTGTGAGTCTCCAAGTGTAGCTAAATGAGCATGTACTTTGCCAATGGTCTTAAAATGTAAGAGCAGACAAGTTTTACTTTAGTTGCCTTTTCATCTGAAATACAACTTCAGACAACTTGAAACACGCTCTTTGGAGAAATGTTAATGAGATACTTTGGCATCTAAGAATCATTCTTAAAAATTCCCCACTCTCAAGGATTCTTTTCTATCCAAGTGCTATTCTCAAATAGAAAATAGAAAATTCATAGTATCAAATGTTCGATGACTTAATTTGTCACCCTTGTCATAGTAACTCTAGGAGAAATGGCAAGTGCTTTAACAATTGCCCATTTATAAATGTGAATGTTTAAAAGAAAACAGTTAGGGTTTCACGTCATGGGGAAAATCTTCATAAGCAATAACATTAGTCAAAATATGCTTGCCTTCCCAGTAGGTGGAAATGTGTGTGGTAGAACATTTGAGACAAGAACATGTATTCAAGCCACATACATTGAACATTTTCAGTCAAAAGAAAAAACAACTATAAATCAGGTTGACTATTTACTGTTTTAATGTCACTAGAAAGTAATTTCTCATAAGTTATCCCAGTTACTGGTGTGTAGAATTTTTCTTGACTTTTTTGTTGTTGTTACAGTCAATACCTTGATTTGTTCCAAGGAATAATATTTACTCCAGGAAAACGCTTCTTCTCCTCGTTTTTCCAAAACCTCTAAGCACCAAAAGCTCTTTTAAAAGTTGTTTTCTTTTGGGATTCTCACTGAGCCACCTACTCATTGGAGAAAAACTTCAACACCAAAACCAAATAAAGCCAATTAAGAAACACGGAGGCTGAATGATCGGTCTCAGTGTCTGGAAGGAAGGTTGTGGTTAGGTCAGCGCAGCCACTGACTGGCACAGAGGCCTGAATAAAGATTCTTTTCTTTTCAGTATATTGTTGATCCATCTGATCTTGTTGCACATCCTTAAAATTCCATGAACTGTCTAGGTACTTACCCATTTTCTTTTTAGCCACTCAGGGAGTACAGTATGGATTTGTTAATTAGCATGTTTTTCAAGAGCTTAACAGGACATAGACTCTGTATACAAACTAACAAATAAAAGTGTTTGTATCAGAAGTTTATAAAATTGTTTCCTATGATTTTTTCCCTTTGCTATAGCTGTGAACTAGTCTCTGTCCATACAGACTGTAACTTTGCCCTCATAATTACCCCACTATCTTTATATGATTTATCAGTATTACAGAAACAAGTTCAAAATTAATCTTATTTCTTGTACATAACACAGGCTACTTGTTGGTCAACTGATGATTAGATGAAAGGGATGAATCGGATTTATCTAAATTGTGAAAACTTAAAATATTTTGTAAAAATGAAAATGCATGATTGGGGGATGCCTTTCATAGAAAACTATTTCCCAAAACATGGTTTAGAACTTCAATGTATTATTATATTCCAAAAAGTTTCTTCTAATTTCCATCTCTGTATGTCTAGAATAAAAATGGAAACCCCAAGAGCATTAATTATGCACAAAGTAAGTGCTTATATAACTGCCTGTTCTCACAGGCATACGCATAAACACACACACAAACATCAAATAATCTCTAGTTATTTAATTATCATTATAAAACAAACACCCTAGTTATTGGAGGAGTTGACATAGTTCTGGCCTTTTGTAATGTCAGCATTTCAATGTGTATAAGCCATGCCAAGAAAAACTGAATTCACACACAAATACACACAGACACACCTTCCTCTGAGGTCATGGTTACCTTTTGATCAGAGGTTTGCAAAATATCCAAAGCCCTGAAACCATGAAGTTTGAGAAACATTTGTAGGTTCTGACAAACTTCCAAGCTTCCTGGTGGGAAAACTTTGTGTTCTTTTCCATCCTGCCGGAGGAGAGCAGTGGTTTATGGACAAGCTCCTAGGCAATTAGAATTCCATAATTTAAATTAATAACCTCATAAAACACTGCAGATTATGTACTTTTTTTTAAAGCCTATAACTAAAGTACTATTCTGATAGCAATGTTGAAATGACTTGGAATTTATCCCAGCTTTCATAAATTTTTTTTTTTAAGTTAAGGACATTTAAAATAATTTACAATAAACATTACATTCAATAAAGAGGTTTTTCTAAAAAAAATTGCGATTAGATTTTCAGACTTGTAGGACTTGGGGAATATGTGCTTTCACTGGTCTGCTTGACTGGGATGTAGATGATTAAGATCAAGTTTGGCTCACACCAGTATTTCTGTGTAGAAAAGGGGAATATTAGGAGGAGGAAAGATGCAGCTTCATTTTATCATGTCCCTGTTATGCTTCATCACATTGTCTAGTGAAATAAGTGAATAAATGAAGTTTTTGACTCCCTGTGCTAGATTATATGTTTTATATATGTTTCTGCTTTTAATTTCATAGGGTATATTTTGCATTTAAAGATAGGTCTCACTAACAGCAAAGTTATTATGGAACTGTGTGCATTCAGTTTAATTTTCAGTCAACTTAAAAAGAATACTTGGGACAGTAGTGAACTGAAGCGCGCGTGCGCACACACACACACAAAATAATTTGTTGGGGCTCTTTTTAAAGAAAGGTTGGAAATGTGTAAGAAGAAGTGCCGTCTCTTGGGCAAATAAAACAATCAAATCGTGGGAAATGGGGTTGCAAGGCTTTGCATACATGACCACACTGCTCCATTTTCAGGCCTCCTACCTTTCTTTAATGACCATTTTTCTCTTTCTTGAGGGAACAGTGGAAGAATGGCTAAAGGGAGGGGGTGTTGGAAGGGGGAAGGAAGGCTTTGGCCCAATTAGGACAAGACCCCCCAGAGGGATGCCTGGAAGGATTTCTTATCTCCTCTGATCCAGAGAGAAGTCACATTTGTTAGGTAATGGTGTTCTGTTCCAGTCTGTGCCTTTACCTGGCCAAACTTACTTAAACTTCAGTGAACATCAGCATCACCCGGAGGGTTAAAACACAGATTGCTGGCCCCACACCCAGAGTTTCTGATAGATTGGGTCTGGGAATGGTGATCTAAGATTTGCTTTTTTTAACAAGTTCCCAAGAGATGCTGATATACTGCTGGCTCTAGGACTGTGCTTTGAGAATAGACCCAAAATGCTTAACAAGGACCAAATAAACCCCAATAGATTCAAGGTATATACACCTGCACATATGAGTAGTTTGTCCTCATTAATCAGTTGGGTATGTAAGCACATCTGCGGATTGCAATTCTAAATGTTGAGCTGATTTTCATTTGTAGGAAGAATGAAATCTCCATCTAATGCCTCACTAGGGAAGTTCTGTAGCTTTGCAAAGGTTAACTCCATTCCCTTTTGGCATAATTGTGTAATTAAGGGTTAAATTACTTTCAGATGCTAAACAGCACAAAAAAGGGGGGGAAAAAAGACTTATCTTTCCCCCTCTCTCATTCTCATTTGTATTTGCAAATGAGAAGTAGCAAGAACCTTGAGTTTAGCTCCAAGGCCAACAAGACATTTGAAATACAGAGAAAGAAGGGACTATCCAGAGACAGAGCACCTTGGAAAGATGGAATCTTGGCACTGCTGTCCTATTATAAACAGTTTCTTTCTAGTTGGTTTGGATGCAGGAGGCCCATATTGGGTCCTGTGGTCACTGTTCCTTTGATATGCTCACCTCTCTTGATCTTTGATCCTGAGCTCCTACACTAGTTTGTCTCCAAAAGACCAGTTACATGAAATGAATATTTATAAATAATTATAACTAAGGGAATAAACAATTGGGATTATAATTATATCAGACAACAAGACATATTCCAAGTTAGTTAGGAAAAGATTGTGCTCCTCATTGGGCTTCCTCCACCCTAGGAGGTGAACCTCTGGGCACTGTCCCTCAAGAATGAGGAGGGAATAGACTAAGGAGGGAATTGCCACAGGGCTGGGGTCCATTATCCCATTCTGTGTCCTTATCCTGTTTACCCTTTCTCTTCTATGGATTATCTTTTCTTGTAGACAAAACCATATAAAACCAGCTGAAACAAAATGAAGGTAGAAGTAAGATGAGGGTTAAACCACAATCTCATTATCATGGTAAATAAAATCTGATATACCAAGCCTTGTCAGAAGTGGTCAAGATCAAATTTGGAAGAAAAAGGACATGAATGAAGATTTCTTGGCACCTGATTAAACTTGATTTCTTGCCTCTGAAGTTTTGACTTATGAGCAACAATTAGTTAGACAGCCCCCCCCAAAAAAAAACCTCCAAAAATGGACTTGAGGCTTATTGAAGGAGATAATACAAGTGTCAATAGACATGTCTATTGTGTTGTGTTTTGTAGAACTCTTAATATAGTTTTTAGTATGGGGTTGTTTTTTTTCTTTGCATGTAATAGAAATCTGAGTAACTTACATAAAAAGAAACTTTTCTGTTAGGTTAAGGGAGTGCTTTGCAATCTGAGGGAAAAGATGGAAAATCTATTTGACAAGGACAAACACCACAACAGTCTGTACTTGGTAGCAAGCATCAACATGGGGAGAATGAGTTCCTATCTTGTCAGCACCAAATATTGGTATGTATTTTCTTAGGTTGTTGCCCTAGAAAGGAGACCCAAATGAAGTAAAATGTCAGTTCTTATCTGGGTGTCTTATTATTACTACAGTGCTGGGAACACAGACCCAAGAAGCATGACTGGATATGCGTGGACATGCTTAGCCTTGCTTGGAGCTGGATTCTTGGCTGCTTCCATTTTCTTTTTCTTTCTTTTTTTAAAAAATATTTTTATATATTTATGCATACAGAACCTAGGTACAAGCCAGAGGAGCAGGGGCAGAAAGAGAATTCACCCAGAGACAGAATGGGAGCAGAACAGGTAGATTGAAAATGTACACTGCTGAGGGGAGCAGCAGGCAAGACAGGAGCGGTCTGCTGTGCCATGTGGATCACATCCCGGGTGGGGGATCGAACTGGTACTGAAGCGGCTGCAGCTAGCTTGCAGTGCTGAGCCTAACCTCTGCGCCACCAGGACGGGCCTTGATTCTATTCTCATTACCCAGACACAAATGATTCCAAACTGTTTTAGATTTCTTGCCATAGTTAAAGTTAAAAACAAAACAGAACATAAAGAGAAGATCATTTAACTTAAATACCTCCTCAGTAGGAGTACACTGGAGAGAATAATTTTCCAAGCAAAAGTGGAGATTTTCCTAAAAAGAAGGAAGAACTGTCCCCTAGATGTCCACACATCTCACATCATTTGTGAGCCTCTGAATAGGCCCATTGTTTCCCATAGGATAACTGCACATGTCATTGTAGAAACCCACACTGAAAAGACGTAAAATAACTTCCCCAGAGGTTTCCTTTTAAAACGATTGAAGACTAAAACAGTGCTTCCCATCCGATCCCTGCAAGTAGAAGTGGGAATCCGTGAGAAATTTTCAGTATTTTTTTGAAACTGAACCAAAATTATATTTTTGCTGCCAAGACTGAAACGTAAAGTTTCTTTATATGGTAGCAAATATATCTCTACTGAATATGAAAAAGAACTTTTTTTTTTTTTGGTCATACTGATACAGTAGTTAAATTTTCCTTCTCAAACTATTTTCTTCCATTGTCCAAGTGAAACTGTGACTATCATTTGGTAACTATGAAAGAAACTGATGTGTGCTTATAATTGTCTTAACTCAAAATACAAATGGATAGCTTTTAAGTGTGTGATATTGAAAAAAAAAATAGACTATTTTCTAGTGGGTGTGTGTGTGTTAGGACAGAAATAATATACAACATTATAACACCAAAGGTCTTTGTGAAAAAATGTGTACCGTCTATGATTAAACCATTTATTTGTTCCCTAAATTTCTGTGTTGAAACCTTAATCTCAGGTTATAGTTATAGTTGGAAATAAGGTCTTTAAAGAGGTGCAAAATTTAAAATTAAGGTGTTGGACTGGACCCTACTCTAATTTGACTGGTGTGATTGTCAGGAAAGGGAAGGAAAGTCAAACACACAGAGTCATCAGGGAAATCCATATGACGATTAAGTAAGATGGCAGCCATCTTACCAAGGAGAAAGGTCTCAGAGGAAACAAAAACTAGCCAGCACTGTGTTTTGGAAACTATGGCTTCAAGAACTCTGATGAGACAAACTTTTGTTGTTGTGGTTATCTTTGCTGTGGCATTTTGTTGTGGCAGCCCTGTCAGTTAATGTGCCACCTCAGAAAGATGGTTGCTGTTGTTTTGATATCACAAAGGCCCCACGATGTTCCTTTCTAGAATATCCCAAAGCTTTATTACAGTGTTTTCTTGCTTGCTTTTTGATAAAAATGTCTCTACATTTATTTAAACGTATTCTATATTTTGAACCTGATATGTATATTAAGATCAAGTGGATGACAAATCCCTTATACAAGAATCAGAATACTTTAGGACAAAACCTGTATCCCTCTTATCTAGATTTAACAACACTGTACTTTTCATTGGCCACTATAGGGTGCATATTTAGTGCATATTTATCTCTTTTGGGGGAGGTTTCCTTAAGTTTTCCCAAGACAAGATGCTAAATATCCTGCTTTATTATTAATCCTTTAAATATGTTCAAAATTGCCCATACGTCACATGGCAGAAAGAATACTAAATGCTAACCGAAGGTAATTGTACATATTTCTGCTGATTCTGATTGTCCAGAGATGGTCATATGTGTAGTTACCTTTCCTGATGCTTACTAAGTTAAAATTCATTATAGACTTCACATTTTCATTTTCTCTTCTCTCTGTTTTATCATGGTTTGACAATCCCTTCTACATTCATTTCTATTTTACTAATTTTGACCTCCCCAACTTTCTTTAATCGAGCTTTAACTTAAAATTTAAACTTTAGGGCCCTCCCTGGTGGCGCAGCGGGTTAAAGCACTGCACTAAGAAACTAAAGCCACTTCAGCATGAGTTCGATTCCCGCCTGCCCCGGAGGCGACCACATGGCGAGGCAGACCTCTCCTGACCCGCCCACTGCTCCCCTCAGCAGTGTACTTCGTCGATCTGCCTGTTCTGCTCCAGCTCTGTCTCTGGTGAATCCTCTCACCCTCCGCATCTCTGGCCTGTACCCCAGTTCTGTGTGAATAAATAAATAAATCTTTAAAAAAAAAAAAATTTAAACTTTAATCTCAAATTTTCAATCTCACCTCTGTTTCAAGCATTTACAACTCTGGGGTGAATTTTCCCCCTTTTTCTGCATAAAGAAAAAAATAAGAAATTAACTTTAAAATGATTACAGTATTTTCATGAAGAGTTAAGTAACTTGTCCAAACTCCTTCATTTAGTATTTACCAACCTATGGTTTCCTTCCAAAATGGTATTCAATATTATGCTTCAAGCTAAGCTGGACTATGTTCACAATGTTGTTCTTTCATTCATTAACGTTTGACTTCCAACATTCATTTAAAACTAATATTGATTTTTCTGAACATCAACATTTCATTTCAAAACCACTGTTCACAGGGGAAGCTGACTGAGAGCATTGGTCACTCCTGTGGCCAGCTCAGTGGAAATACATGGAAATAAACATTTCACAGATGGTTAAAGAATACCAAACTTCTCAAGATTTTCAGCAAATCAGTGCTAAAATAAGAAGGACATATGTCCTGGATGTCTCTAAAGATGATAGTACTCATTTTATAAGCTGATTCCAGCTTTATATTCTACTCAATAATATATCTGTGTTTGCTTTAGTATAAATTTATTTATGTTTGGGTGACATTGCAGATAATTAATGACATTTTTTTTTATATTTCTTGATTGATGGATAAGCCATTATTGCATTGCACTTATGAATTATAAAAATGAAAGGGAATAAAATGAGGAAGACTCAGTGACCTGGAAATACTTCTTGGTGTTAAAAAAAATGTATATATGGATATAAATATCAGTCTATAACTGATGTATTTATCACAATAATCACTGAATAATGACACCCATAATAACACCCATAATGTTGCATTGAAAGTAGCCTATATGATCACCATTGTTGCTGGATATTTTATACATTTATATATATGTGTGTGTATACACACACATACATATATATATATGTATATGTGGTTGAATTTTTTCTGTTCTGTTGCATTAGGCAACACCACAGTGATAAAAAAAATGGGAGTCATGGAGCAGGCTACACAATGCAGGATGCTGCTTAAGAACAAGATCCTGGCCTTTTAATTGATAAATTAGTCATACAGCATTAATTATATGGGGAAGCAGAAAAGGAGATGGGGTGGGGGAGTAGAAGAAGCAGGGGAAGGGTGGAACTGTACTTCTCATCTGCTGATAGCTTGGTATCATAATTGAGATCAAGCCCTGATTCCCCAGTCAGGATTTAATCTTACCAACAAGGTGTTCCACAGATCAGCTTCTGGGATCCTTCATTATGTATCATCAACAAGCCCCCTCCCCCCAGGTGTCCCTGGTCATACCTCATGATATATAAGTCAGGAGTAAGTTTATGCATCTGTCATTAGCCTCCACCCCCACCCCCAGGTGTTCCTGATCATACCTTGTGATGCATACTCTTCCCAGGGTGATAGAGTTTTATGTTCTTAATTGATTTGAAAGTCACCTTATAGGGTTGGGCTCCTATGAGCCAGCAGTTCTGACCTTGCTTTAGGAATACAGAATTGTAGGTAACAAAAAGGGGGCTGAAGGGGGCACTTAGGATTAGCAGACCCACATGTTCCATTGAGCATTTTCTTTCTCTCTCTCTGGTTTATACTTATCAAGGATTCTTTGCATTGAAGAAAGTTAAATGATGATGTTATCTTTAACAAAGACATTGTAAACATCATTACATTTAATTGAACTAAAAAGCTCAACTACCTCACCATTCCCACAGCAGTTCTCTTATTTCAACTCTAAGCATTCATACTAATTGCAGTGATCTTGTCATATTCATAAATAAATTAGAGAGTATCTCTTTACAACTATTGATTGATATTTGGGCTTGAACATGTATCCTCTAGAAAAATGAACATTTTTTAAAATTTATTTTCTGAGTTTATTTTTCTGTCAAATCAGGGTCTAACCCAGAGGTGTGGGGGATGAGAGAATTCACCAAAGACAGAGTTGGGAGCAGAACAGGCAGATCAACTGAAACACACTGCTGAAGGGAGAAGCCAGTGAGACAGGAGAGGTCTGCTGCACCATGTGGGTCAGCTCCCTGACTGGGGTTTGAACTCAAGTCTTAGAGGTGATAGCGCTGAGTCTTAACCCCTAGATCCTCAGGGAGGACTTAAACCAATATTTTTAAAATCCTTTTTCACTAATGAGTAAAAATAATTAATACATCTTATTCAAAGGTTGATGTTTTACTGACATCTGTGAGGGAAATAGTTGTTACAGTCAACATCCCAGCAGAGTGGTCTTCTTGCTGTATGTCTGGATTGCAATTTTCCAGATTAAGCTAGAGTTCTTCTGCAGAGTAAGTTTTCAAAGTCATTTCCTATTTTTTGAAGATATTCGTATCAAATCTCTGGTCTTTTTTTAAGTAGAAATTTCCATTTTTACCACTCCATTGAGCATTCAAAGGAAATCAGGAGACATATTTTTGAGGTGAGTGTTCTTGGTAAATGATGCAGGGTCTCCTGGGTCATTTACAATGAGTGATGTCCTTGATGCAGGTTACTACTCCCACGTTTGATATGGGCACCTTTTTTCAGCTTGACTGCCTCTTTCTGATCCAAAATAGATTTAGCCAAGCCTATAGCAGGGGCTCTAGCTAATATTCTTCAGTTACATGAAATTCACCTTTAAAGTATTTTTGAAAATGACCTTGAAGTTAACTTTCAAAAATGTTTTATTTGCCTATTTGTATTTTTATTCAATCATTCCTAGCAATGTCTTTTATTTTTTATTTGGGAAAATTTTCTAGTGATTTATCCTTAAAGTTATGCTGTTGGGTTTTAAATAATGCAGCAAAAGTAATAGCAATCACTTTGTCTCAAAGTTTTCTAACAAAAAGTTCTGGATTTTGGATGTAGATTTGTGATTTCTTTACAAGCAAAGCTCATATTTTAAGTAAACACGGAAATATATTTTGTTGATAACTTATGAACTTATGGTATAGTAGTATGACATTATTAAATATCACATTATAAATCTGAAGACATGTCTGAAACACTTCTCAATTATATCATATTTTCTCATAATCTAAGATATGATCTTAGAACTTTCTATTTAAGTCAATAATCCATACACATTCACCCATCTTAAAATATAGTTAAATATTATATCTTTTACAAATAAATGAAATATGACACTTTATAAAATTTAACACTTCTAGTTATTTTGTGATATTGTCACTCATTGTGGTGGAAATTATAGCAAAATTTCAGTCTTCATGTAAAATAAATCTATTTGAAATACTTATCGATGTGCCCTTTCCTTCCCATTTTCTTGTTTGTGACTTTTCTACTTGGTGAAAAGCATCACACATTGATGCTAGAGAAGAAAGTTTTTTTTTTATTGGAATTTGAAAGACTTCTTGATTTTCAGAGTGAGGCCCATTGATTCTCTCTAGACACTATTATATGGCTTGGGGGTGATTGGGAAAAAACAAAAATGGAAGAAGTAACCCCCAGGAGCCATGGGATGAATTAAGTTCAGCATTAGGATGCTCACTGGTATCCATTCTAAGGTGCTATTCATGTGGTCTACTAGCTTTTTTGTTTGTTTGTTCTAAGATTTATTTATTGATTGGCCCTCCCTAGTGGTACAGCGGGTTATGAGTACAGCACTATAAAGCTATTGCAACCTCTGCAGCACAAGTTCGATCCCCAACCAGGGAGATGACCCACATGGCACAGAAGACCTCTCCTGACCCGCTCACTGCTCCCTTCAGCAGTGTACTTCGTCGATCTATCTGTTCTGCTCCCTACTCTATTTCTGGTGAATCCTCTCATCACCACCCCCACCCAACCCCACCATACACATATCTCTGAACTCTGTAAATCTTTTTTGAAAAGATTTACTTATACATTTAGACATAAAAGAGCTAGAGTATAGGCCAGAGACAGAGTGGGGAGCAGAACATGCAGATCTACTGAAATACACTGGTGAGGGGAACAACAGATGAGATAAGAGATGTCTGCTGTGCCATGTGGGTCACCTTCCTGGATGGGGTCAAACTCATGCTGTAGTGGCTTTGGATAGCTTCATAGAGCTACACTTTAACCCTTTGTGCCACCAAGGAGGGCCCCTGCCAGTTCTTATAGATCACCTCAGAAGCACTCAGCAGTTTGAGTGCTAGGAGCACATGCCTTCTCTCATTGCAACTAGCATATCATTGATGGCTCATCTAGCAGCAAGGAGCTTGCCTCACTGTGCTGAATCCTGATCAGTCTGTCTGAGTAGATTCATCTTGGACATCTCCTCCTTTTTTAATCAGACAAGTAATTTAAAGGTCCCTGAACTCAGAATCAGGTACTTAAATTAAGGGAACAGAGCTGAATATAAAATTATGGGAAATAACATTGGAGGAAGTTTAAACTCATGAAATCCATCCTTTATAATACAAGGCATTCCATCAAAGGTAGCTTTGGCAGGAAAAGCCAATGATTGTGTGTGTGTGTGTGTGTGTGTGTGTGTGTAGGTGTAGTCAAAACCCAGAAAGCAAAACAGTGTTTTGTAGTTATGTTATAAAAGAATAGGAAAGACTAAGTGGGCTGCCAGTGAGAATTCCTTTCAGTTCCCATGTTGCAGTTTTTTGGGACCAGTGACATCAATAAGACCTGGTCTTCTCTTGGCAACCTTCCCAGTTTGTGATGGCAGGGGCATGCTGGCTTCCTAGGGCCTCAATTCTGAATTCCCTCAGTCCTAACACACGAAAGCCACCTCCTCTTTGGGCTTTAATGAAGTAGCAGAATTACTGACATGATAAACACCCTTTGGCTGATTCTTATGAACATAGGCAACAAACTGCTCAAAGTCATTCACAAACCAATAATAAAACCAACAAAAGCTTTTGGATCAACTTGGCAGTGAAATTGATGTCCTTGATACTTACACCGTGCCACTTTTATGGGTTGAGTACCTGGGAGTGGGGCACAGGCAATTTCAAGCCCCAACTTTAGATTGTTCAATTTCATGTCACCAGTACTATTTAGAGAGAATATCGAAATGTTAAACAGAAGCCACTTTTATGGGTTTCCTGAGGAGAAAGACAGACTTCTGGGAGGTTGTTTTATTGTTGATGTTTGTTTTCTGAGTTTCCAATTCAAAGTCTAAAAACATCCAATAAATCTCATTTGAAAATGAATCTTATTGGGGCAGGACTAATGACTGAAGATAGAAAAATAAACGGATCACATGTTTTTCTAGTTCATAAGTTGTAAAGCCAATTTTCTTGTTTCTTAACTCTGGGTATCCGCTGCTCATTTGATTTATTTACTTTCCAGCATCTATTAATTCTTCCCATATTTTACCATCTTATTAAAATGCCATCTCCATCAAAGAGGCTACCTGGATGCCTCTGTCTGGAAGTAATTACAGGCATTCCTCTGCATCCCTGGGTTCCACATCCACATCCAACCACAGATTGAAAAGTCACATCATGTAGTTATACCTATAACAGTCGGGTCTGCACTGAACATGTGTAGACTATTTTCCTTGTCATTATTACCTGAACATTATGGTGTAACAACTATTTACATACCATTAACATCATATTGGATATTATGGGCCATCTACAGGTGAAGTATATGGGAGGATGAGTGAGCAATATGCATACATACATCATTTTATGTGAGGAAGTTGAGCCTCTGTGGAACCTCATACCCATGCCTGGGAGTGGTGGCGGGGGAGTGGGGGCGACTCGAAGCAACCTCCTGCAGTTGTAGAGACATGACTATACTTCTTATTCTGCTTCATCACAAAAGGACATTTGGTATTTTCCATATGACACATTAATTTCTCATTCAGATTTTACTCATGTATATGGTTGCTTTGTTTTGCCAGAGTCAAAGAGCCTTGGGACAACATATCACATAATTTTGTGTGCACTAGACCCAAAGGACAGCAAACATTTTCTATAAAGATCTGATAGTAAACATTTTAGGGTTTGGTGGCCACATGTAGGCTTTACTTCAAATTCCTGTTTCTTTTACAGCTACTTAAAACTTTTTTTTTAATTCTTAGCTTGTGCGTTGTACAAAAACAAGTTGTGGTCCAGTTTCAACTTTAGATTATAGCTTTTCAGTTCCTGTTTCAGAATACTGAGCAGTTCACATTATAGAAATTAAACACATGTTTACAAAGGGAATGAGAAAAAAAAATTAAGTAAGATAATGTGTAATGTGTTTTTCAGTGGCATCTCCATTGTAATGAGCATGAGCTCATACTTAGATGCATCAGTGAGCCTAGCACTCACACAATTAACAAGTTTACCCATGAGAAAGGGAAGAAGGGGTTGGCGAAAGATGGCCTCAGGGCCATTTGTACCCAGCAGACTGTTTTGCAAAGTCTGTGAGCTAAGAATGGGTTTTAAAGGATTTGTAGCTTTAAGGCATTGTAAAATAAAAATGAAGAATTCTGAATCCTGGATTCAGAATCAAGACTCCTGTTAAACTAAAATGACAGTGTAGGGACAGAACTGGAGTGATTTTATCACCATTGTGTTCAGTCACATATGTAGCTGAAAAGCCAAATTACTGCTATCACACAGGAAAAGTTAGCGGATTTTTAGACAAGGCCATGGAAAGAGACTGTATGTTGTACTGTTGTGCAAACACTTCCAGGAACAACCGGAAAACAGCAGCATACAGACCCCATGTGAGTGCTGTAAGGTGAAGCACCACTGAAGAAGCTTGAAGCAAGGTTTCTGAGAGTAATGGGCACAAATATGTACGCCCAGGTGCTTATATCCCCTAGCTCAATTATGGACTGACAGAACAAAAAAGACTTTTCCACTTACAGGTTTAAAAAGTACTTATCTCACTATTTTTACTTATGTATTTAATTACCATAGCTTGGTTTTAAAAAATTATAAGATGGACCCTCCCTGGTGGCACAGCGTGTTAAAGCACAGCACAAAGAAGCTTAAACCACTTCCGCATGAGTTCGATTCCCACCTGCCCCTGAGGTGATCCACATGGCAAGGCAGACCTCTCCTGACCCGCCTGCTGCTCCCCTCAGCAGTGTACTTCGTCGATCTGCCTGTTCTGCTCCCTGCTCTGTCTCTGGTGAATCCTCTCACCCTCCACATCTCTGGCCTGTACCCCAGTTCTGTACGAATAAATAAATAAATCTTTAAAAAAAAAGTTATAAGATATCGGGGTCGCCTTGGTGGCCCAGGGTTTAAGTCTGTATTACCATTACAGTCTGAGTTCAATCCCTGGCCAGGGAGCTGATCTACAAGTGGTGCAACAGTCCTTTGCAGTGTATTTCAGTCAGTCCACCTGTTCTGCTCCCCACTCTGTCTCTGGTGAATCCTCTCACCCCCTGCACCTTTGCTTGCACCCCAATTATTCTATGCAAAAGTGAATTTTAAAAAGTTTAAAAAATTATAAGATGTCAAAAAAAAAGAAATTGACTTTAAAATTAATCAGTTTTATTTAGGTAACACTATATGATTGCTTATGATACTGGTAAACATAATCATATACATGTATTTTCCACACCAGGCTCACTGCAAAGGCCCCCCAAACCCCCTATCATCGTCCCACTGGACTCCCTCCAGGGTTTGTTCTTCTCTTACCCTCCCCTTCTGCTTGCCTCAATTTTACTGTCAGATTTCTAGGATTTGTTTTTGGTGTGGAAAGGTCTGTTTTGTTTTTCTTTATTCCATATATGGGATAAACTGTTCAAGTATTTATCTTTTTCCTTCAGATTTATTTTACTTACCATAATTCCCCCCATTCTCATCCATGTTCCTTTTTTTTCTTTTTTCTTTTTCTTTTTTTTTTTTTTAAAGATTTATCTATTCATATAGAACTGGGGTACAGGCCAGAGATGCGGAGGGTGAGAGGATTCACCAGAGACAGAGTGGGGAGCAGAACAGGCAGGTCGACGAAGCACACTGCTGAGGGGAGCAGCGGGCGGGTCAGGAGAGGTCTGCCACGCCATGTGGTCTCCCCCGGGGCAGGCGGGAATCGAACTCATGCGGAAGTGGCCTCAGCTTCTCAGTGCAGTGCTTTAACCCGCTGCGCCACCAGGGAGGGCCCATGTTCCTTTTTTTTCATAACTGAATTGTGTTCTATTGTGTATATATCCTCTTGCCTGCTAATCTGCCCTTGGGCACTTACATTGTTTCTTTCCCTTGGTGGCTGTATATAGTGTTGCAATGAACATATTTTCAAGTGATAAAGCATTTAACAGTATAAGAAATATAGTTGAGTGATCAGAATGTAGCTTAATAATTAAAATCAATATGTTAAAATATATAATTAATAATTAAAGAGATGTAAAGCATATAGAATAAAAGCTAGTAAAAAGCAAAAAAAAAAAAAACAGACCATCCTTTGTGCCACCAAAGTGAATGCATTTGTGCAGACACCTTGATTTTAGCCTGTTAAGACTTCTTTTATGCCATTAACCCATGTTAGTTTGTTAGGGCATCAAAGAAATGAATCCACATACAATGTCCTTAAAAATATTAGCAAATCAGGGCCTTCCCTGGTGGCATAGCAGTTTAAAGCACAGCACTAAGAAGCTGAAGCTGAGTTCAATCCCTGGCCCCAGAGGTGACCCACATGGCGTGGCAGACCTCTCCTGACCCGCCCTCTGCTCCCCTCGGCAGCATACTTTGTCAATCAGCCTGTTCTGCTCCCCACTCTGTCTCTGGTGAATTGTCTCACTGCCTCTGCACCTCTGGCCTGTACCCCAGTTCTGTATGCATAAATAAATAGACATTTAAAAAATTTAGCAAATCAAAGTCAGCTGTGTAACTGAAGGATACTCTATCATGACTAAGTATGGGGTATACCAAGTTGATTAACTGATTTGAAAATCAAGCATTGTAATTCATCTAGAAACTAAAATAGAAAATAAAGCACCTCATATTATCTTCTCAGTAGATGCTATATGATGATAAATTCCATGTGTCAAATGGCTAAGTCATTATAGTCAGTTAATGTGAACACACTGCAAAGGTATTTTTAAGATGATATTAACATTTAAGTCAGTAGGAGTCAGTAGGCTTTTTTCTTCCAGATTGCTTCTCTTCAAGAATTTGTTTTATTATATTTATTGCTTACAATACTGCATATGCTTTAGAGATAGGGGTTCACACATTTACAAATGTATTTGTAGACATGTACCATGTCTAGCACCTAGTAAATCAATAGACTTAGAATAAAGTGGCTGCATTCAATAGTGTGGGTAAGCCTCATCTAATTAATTGAAGTTATTAAATGTAAAGCAGCTGCACCTGCACTACTCTCCAACAAAATTCAGGGTGTTCTACCAGCAAATTGCCTTCAGAGATGATCTGCTAGTTCATCCTATTGATTTTGGATTTGCCAGCTTCCACATCACATGAGCCAATTATTCCTTTCAGTTTTTTTTCCCCTCTCTCTCCACATGTTATATATAATCTCCATTCAGTAACTACATTCATATGTCCATGTACCCATTCAGTTGGATCTGTTCTTCTAGAGAACCCTTTTATAGCCAATAAAAGCATTTAACCAAATCTGTTCAGTCCTACAAACTCAGAATGGACAAAAAATTGCTTAACCAATAGTGGTGGGCCTCTTAGAGAAACAACTAGCAAATATCATACTTATTATTGAAAGGTTTTATTTTTACTATACAGCTGAATAAGTTGTGAATGTGTGCTCTCAACGTTTCGTTGTTGCAGTGGAGGTCTTAATCAGATCAGTAAAGGAAGAAAAAGAGTAACAAAACTGAATAGAAATCTGTAATAATAAATTTTTTCAAATGACAAAAATCAGCTTCAGAGAAAGGAGCAAACGAGAACTGATATTATATTTAGATTTAAATGACATTAAATTGTCATTAAAATACACAATGGCATCAAATCAATACATGAAATACATATGGGCAACTGTACTAAAATGTGTATGCAAAGCTTATAGCATTGATAGAGGAAGTCAAAGAAAATCTAAGATTTTGAGTGATGTAACATTATAATTGGAAGACTCAATTTTGTTAAATTATCAATGGTTCCCTAACTGACTGACAGATCCTATGTAATCCCAATCAATTTGGTAAGCTTTGTAGTAAAAACTGGCAAGCTTTTCCTAAATTTATATGAGGAAGCAAAAAGATATAGCAAAATAGTTTTGGTTGACCCATGCTATGTGATTTCAAGGCTGCATAGAAAGCACTAGTAATCAAGACAGTTTGGTATTTGTATAGAGTAAATATTAGATTAGTGGAATAAATAGTACAGAAAGAAAGCTATATATATGGTACTATTTTTAATGAAGTTGTCAAATTTATTATAATAAAAGGTTAATCTTTTCATTAAATTCCGCTGTAAAAATAAAACATCTATTTGCAAAATATGAACCCTAACCCTGATGTCATGAACATATGAGAATCAACTCAAAACTGAAATAAATGTTAAAACAAGTATTTCTTAAATTTTTAAATTATTGTTTGCAATACTATACATGATCTAGGGGAGTAGGTCAACACTTCAGATCTCTTAAATAGAATATAGGTCAAAAGCATAAAATAAAAGATGAAGAAATTGGAATTTAATGAATTTATAGCTTTTCTGAAGAGGGGAGAAGGACAGTCCACAGATTATGAGGAAATATTTGCTAGCATATATTTGATAAAGGATTTCTAACAGAATATATAAAGAATACTAACAACTCGATAATAAGAAATTCCATAAAATAAATTGGGAAAAGATTTAAACAGTTATTTCACCACAGAAAAATATTGATAGTAAGTAAGTACATAAAAACATGCTTGACATTCTCAGCCATTAAGTCAATACAAGTTGAAAACTACAGTGGAACACCAGTAGACACATTACACACCTACCTGTGTGGTAAAAAAAAGGTAAGCCCACATACTAGTGTGAATGTAGAGTTACTGGAGCTCTATATAATTCTGGTGAGTGTTCACAATGGTACAGGCACTTTGAAAAATATTTGGCAGTTTAGTATACATTTAAACATACATTGACTATACATACAACTCAGTAGTCTCACATATTTACACAAAAGAAATAAAGACATATGTTCACAAAACATATACACAAACACAGAAATGCTTATAACATCTTTGTTTATAATGTCACAAAACTTGAAATATTCAGATGCCCATTAAGTACTACTCAAGTTAAAAAAGGGAATGAACTATGGAAATGTGCAACAACATGGATGAATCTCAAAAGCGTTATGCTACATAAGGGAAACCAGAAAAAAAATAATGGTACTTCCTGTACAACTCTGTTTAAAGGTCATTCTGAAGAAGGCAAAGCTATAGCTACACACATCACATCAGTAGGTGCCAAGGTCTAGGAACGGGAGGAGGACGGTTTGATGGCAAAAGGCAAAAGGCAAGGTTTCATGATGAAGAAGTTCTATTGCTTAAGGATGGTGATGGCTATGTGACAGCTTTTAAGACTCACCAAAAGGATGGTTTTGTTTTTTTTTTTTTTTTTTTGTATGTAAGCTTTATTAAAATAGACTTAAATTTTTTAAGGGGGAGAAAAGTATGCTTAGGAGGGTTGAAAGGTTGGTTAAAGGAGGCAAATAGTTTGGACATTTAGAACCTGGAATATGATACAAGATTTTGCAATACAGGCAAATAGAATTAAACACTGTGTTTTTGGAAATATGGAACCATCAGATGTTATTTAAACAAGATATGACTCAAAGGTAGAAAATATGGCCTGAATATAACTTTGGAGACATTGTATCTGTCCTTAATTTTTCACATGAATCTTTGTGTAGATCAAAATGGTGAAGTGACATATTTGAGGTCTCTTTTCCATATCTTCTTCATCAGTTAGCTTTTATCTTTGTTAAATTCCCTTATTTCCATTTCTAAGTTGTTTTTGGTTGTTCAACTTCTAACATAGTTTGATTTAATTTACTTTCATTCATTCTTGTATATATAGTTACAGTTGATTTTCTAAAACTGCTTCAGCTATATCTCGAGTTCTAAGATATTTTCATTGGTTCTGATTTCTAGATTTTCTGAAATTTGAAGTTTTACGTTTTCTCTTGGACTCAATAGAGCTAAGAAAATTGTGAAAAATCAAGATTTCTATTTTTCTTATTTAAAAAATCTGTTATTTTCAGAGAAAAATATATCCTGGAGTTCAAAGGCACAAGAATAGAAATGTGTATATATCATAGAAAAGCTTCAACAAAATTGTGAAAGTTGGTTAGTAGACTGTAGCTTGAGATTAAACTGTGATAACTTTTAAGTGAAGTTATCATACTTCAGGATGAGGGGAAAAAAGTAGTAAGTAGGGAAATGTAAAAACAACACACCTGAAATAATACATTAGGCCTATATCTTATGAAGAAAGCAGTACTACCTGAAAAAACACTTGTTGGACAAATTTAAACTGAAAGAAAGTCTAGAAATCTGACTGCAGATTTGAGCATATCAAAGTGGTTTAGTTTTTTACAAACTAAATCTTTTTTTTGGGTTGTTGTTTTTAAAGATTTAATTTATTTATGCCTCCAAGAATCAGGGTACAGGCCAGAGGTGTGGGGGTGGTGAGACAGTTCACCAGAGAGTGGGGAGCAGAACAGACAGAGTGAGTGAAATACACTGCTGTGGAGAAGCAGTGGGCGAGACAGGAGAGGTCTGCTGCACCATGTGGGTCACCTTCCTGGGCCAGGAATCAAATTGGTGCTGTAGTAGCTGTGGATAGCTTCATAGTGCTGCGCTTTAATCCACTGTGCCACCAGGGAGGGCCAATTTTTTTAGTTTTTAACTTAATTAAAAACTAAATTATTGGTCCTTTTGTGGTGTGGTGTGACAACACACATCTGAAGGTGTGTGAACTTATATCTAACTCATTGCCACAAATCAAGTAAATCCGTCGTGTAAACCAATATTACCTAAAGAACAAAAAGTACAAATCAAGCATATACATATAATCAGCTGACCTCTGATAAAGGTGCAAAAGTAACATAACAAATATAGATTTTTTGAACAACTGTGTGGTAGACATCTCTTGTCAAAAGAAAGAATCTAAGTGATCACAGTCCTAATGCAAATGCAGAACTATACAATTCCTAGATTTTTTTGGGGAAGATTAACATAGAAAAACAACATAGATGGCTTTGAGTTTTCAATGATTCTTCAGATGAGACACCTATAATGTGATCCATAAAAGAAATAATTGTTAAGCTGGACGTCAATAAGATCAAAATTTCTGTTCTGCAAAAAGTACTGTTAAGAAAATGAAAAGGCGGGCCCTTCCTGGTGGCGCAGCCGGTTGGAGTGTCGCACTGTGAAGCTAAGCAGACAGAGCCTGCGGCTTCAGTGCCAGTTGATCTGTGCGCTGGAAGTGACCCACATGGTGTGGCAGACCTCTCCTGCTTGACAGATGCCCCCCTCAGCAGTGTACTATGTCGATCTGCCTGTTCTCCTCCCCACTCTGACTCTGGTGAATCCTCTCGCCACCCCTGTACCTCTGGCTATGCCCATTTCTGTGTGCATAAATAGATAAATCTTAAAAAAATAAAATGAAAAGGCAAGTCACAAGTCACAAATTGGGAAAAAATTTGCAAAAGACATATCAAGTAAAATATTCTTATCTAAACGTACAAGAAACTCATAAAACTCAACAAGAAGCACACAGTCAACCCAATGAAAAAGTGGGCCAATGACCTTTTAAAAAACATATTTTTTAAGAAACTTATTTGGTAAAGTAGTATAATACTATTTACCCAAAAGAAATAGAGGAAATGATTAGTGGTAAGTGAACAGAGTGAGTAGCAAAAGATAAAAAATGTAATTGCAACTTTTTAATTGGCAAACAAAGTGTGAAAATTAGAATTTAAGCCAAATCTTAAAAATGAAACAAGATTAGTATTTGTCTCGCCATAGAACTATATACACATATATGTGCATATGATTATATATCATTCTATGTATATATGAAGGTCATATATTTACATATACCTCACTTCATATTTAAAGCAATTTTTATGGAAAATTATTGTCTTTTGTGATCACTATTTTGTGATGTTTCTTGGGAAGAGCATCGTCCTTGAACCAGAACCCTGTCTGCCAGCCAGTGAATGTGACCTTGAAGACTTGTTTATTTCCCTCACTTCTTAACTCAGGACAATGCTAATGTAAAAGTAAAATAGGTTACTGTTATTTCAGATGATTATAATTTAAAAATAACTCTTCAGGAAACAAAAAAATCCTTTGTTATTTAGTACGCTTGGTTTAAAAATATGATGGGTGAATATATTTTTTTGTATATTTATGCTAAGGCAGAATATAACCATTAAATCAAATCTATTTTTTATGTATACAGAAATAGGATAAAATTGAAATTTTTTGTAAACTTTGGTTCATGAGTCTCTTAATTTTGCAAAGTGTTTTCTTTTGTTTTTCCTTATTTATTTTATGATAGTATATTAATAGGGCAATACTAATATTGTATAGTTTTTAATAATTATTGGAATTATCTTTGGAATTTTGCAAGTTAGAGCTCAGGTTATTGTCACTGATTTTTTTAAATTGACTTTTCATTGAGTCTTGGCTTTCTATTGTTTTTATGTGCATATCTAGCTTTTGTTTTTTTCCTTTTACTTTTGAATTGCCACATATCTGCCAGTATGTGTTTATTTGAAAGTTCATTATTATGGATAAAGACTAATTATATTGAAACTTTTTGGAATCCATAGAGGTTTATTTGTGATCTACTAAGTGGTTATTTTTGGTTTTGATATTATGTAGCATGAGTTGTAGAAATTAAATTTTATTTTTTAGGGGGTAGATTTTGATGCAAATTTCCCACCAGGAACTTTATTTCTTTTTTTTTTGCTTTTTAAGGTTTATTTATTTGTGAATACACAACTGGGGTACAGGCCAGAGGCTCAGGGGCAGTGAGAGGCTTCACCAGAGATAGAGTGGGGAACAGAACAGACGAACCAACAAAGTACACTGCTGAGGGGAGCAGCGGGCAGGTCAGGAGAGGTCTGCCACACCATGTGGTCATCTCTGGGGCAGGTGGGGATCGAACTCATGCAGAAGTGGCTTTAGATTCTCAGTGCTGTGCTTTACCCCCTGCACCACCAGGGAGGGCCGGAACTTTATTTCTTAATGAAAATTAGAAAGTGAGTGAAGTTAACATTCTCTTGCCCTTTCACATCACCTTTGAATAGTCTCTAAATGTGTTGATATATTGCATTTTTCAACATTTAGAGGTCCATAGTTTTGTATTTCTTTTTTAATAATAGGTCTATTTACCCTAAGTTTCTTTCTTTCTTTCTTTCTTTCTTTCTTTCTTTCTTTCTTTCTTTCTTTCTTTCTTTCTTTCTTTCTTTCTTTCTTTCTTTCTTTCTTTCTT
>NW_004567107.1:30398106-30453408 GCF_000260355.1 Condylura cristata
TTTCTTTCTTTCTTTCTTTCTTTCTTTCTTTCTTTCTTTCTTTCTTTCTTTCTTTCTTTCTTTTTAAAGATTTTGTTTATTCATACAGAACTGGGGTACAGGCCAGAGATGCTGAGGGTGAGAGGATTCACCAGAGACAGATTGGGGAGCAGAACAGGCAGATAAAGTACACTGCTGAGGGGAGCAGCGGGCAGGTCAGGAAAGGTCTGGTACTCCATGTGGATCTTCTCCAGGGCAGGAGGGAATTGAACTCATGCGGAAGTGGCTTAAGCTTCTTAGTGCTATGCTTTAACCTGCTGTGCCACCAGGGAGGGCCTACCCTAAGTTTCTTTTTATGAGAGCCTCAACATTTCTAAACTCTTTATTTTTATTTAGTGCTTCATTGTTTAGGTTTTATGAATATAAAAATTTTAATGAAAAATTCAGATGCTGTATTTCTTGAAAGTTGATATATTACTTACCTTTATTCCTGAAGAATAGTTTGACACAGTTTAAGATATTGGGTCACACTACTTCCTCTTACAAATTTTTGTAATTTTTAAAAAATTTTTACAATATTTTATTCTTAAATATTCCCTGGGAGAAATCTGAAGAAAGTTACATTTCTAAAATTTCTTCTTTTCCTAATTTAGGACTTCTAAAAATTTTTATTTCGTGTCTGTTTATCTTTATCCTTTAGTTTATAACTTTATAAAGACAAAATCAGTATTGACAGATTTGGTCAGATTTTCCAGGGACATATTGTTACAGGGCAGGGAGAGGGGCACCCCAGAACCCCTAAACCCACCCACCCTAAATAGGTTCTGCCATCTGCCATATCGACATAACATACTCTAGTATGTAGAAATTTAATGGGAAAGAACTTTAATACAATTAGTGTACAATACAGAAAAAGGGAAGAATAGTTTCCTAATCAAACACTCAAAGTTACCCATCTCTCAAGGGGAAATTTCCAGCCAAACAGGGTTGGCTAAAAGCAAGGCCACTGAGGCCTGAAAACCTGCTACCAGTGTAAAACACCTTACAGTGGGGGTCCATAGAAAAGGGTCAGAAATAGCCAGACTAGATGGGAAGGAAAAGAGAAAAATCAAAACCAAGCTATCTGTTTTTTTTTTTTTTTTCAGATTTATTTATTTATGCATACAGAACTGAGATACAGGCCAGAGGTACAGGGGCTGTGAGAGGAATCACCAGAGACAGAATGGGAATCAGAACAGGCAGACAGAAGAAGTACACTGCTGAGGGGACCAGCAGGCGGGGCAGGAGAGGTCTGCTGCGCCTTGTGGGTCACCTCCAAGGCAGGCGGGAATTGAACTCATGCTGAAGTGGCTGCAGCACGCCTGCAGTGCTGCATCCTAACCTGTTGCGCCACCAGGAAGGGCCCTGTTTTAACCAGTCCAGGACCAGGAAGCCAGTGCTGCTTCTTCACCCATCTCTCTGCTCCATATGCCTCCTCAGGGTTCGTTCTGGCTCTCTAGCTTGCTTCCTTTTCATCTTCCTTCTCCAGTTCCCTTCTTCTCCCTACTTAGCTCCACCCTCCCTTGGTTGGAACATGGAACCTGGAACTAAAGTTCACAAAAAACAGTATAAAAGTGAACCTCCAATCCTCCTTTGGATACAGACTTCTCCCTCTCACACCCCCTGCTTCACTTAGCAGCATATCTGTTCTCCACTATCTCTGGTGAATTCAGTCATCCCACCCCTCCAGCCTCACCCTAATAATACTTCTCTACTACAAGTTCCTTCCTCATTTCAACTGCTGCACCACTGTCTGAGCAGTGCGCATTTAGTATGCTGAACTGACTACCTTTAGGTGAAAGACTAAGGTAGGACTGAGTCTCAAACCACAAAGGCATTGTGATTGTATGTGTTGACATCAAATATTTTATTAAAACATTTTGTTAATAAATATAACATTAATAAGTCCAAGACTTTTAAGAATTATTTAAAATTTAATTTTTTTAATTATGATATTAACTACTTGGATTTTTTTAAAATAAATTTATTTATTTATGCACACAGAACTGGGGTGCAGGCTAGAGGTGTAGGGCAATGAGAAGATTCACCATACTCAGAGTGGGGAGCAGAACAGGCACAAGGATGAAGTACACTGCTAAGGGGAGCAGCAGGCAGGAGAGGTCTGCCACGCCATGTGGGTCACCTCCCTGGCCGGGGATCGAACTCATGCTGCAGTGGCTGAGAAAGCTTCATAGAGCTGTACTTTAACCCGTTGCGCCACCAGGGAGGGCCCCACTACTTGGATTTTTTAAGTCCATGATAGCGTAACTGTTTTAAGTATGATAATAGCATGGAAAACATACTTCACTGAATGAAAAAAAAAAAACCTTCAGAGACTGAATGATACAATATTGGAAAGAAATAGCAATGATATTTATACTTCTTTGTAGTGATACAAATTGGTTTGGGATTCTAAAATTGTGAGTTACTTTCACAATATAAGTAAATATGGCTTTGTAACTCAAATACCACATATACATTCTGTCACTTGAGTCCCTGTTACCTAACTTCTTTGACTCTTCCTCTCCATTCTGTAGTCCTTTCTTCTACTCTCCTAATGTGTCTAATGTCAAATGCAGATAATGAATCTAGTTTGCACTTCGAGAACTTAAGTTGAGATTTCTGTTGAGTGGAGACTTAATCTGTTAAGTAGCCCACTGGGCCTCAGACCAAGCGATTTCAAATCTAGGGTTTCTTGAAAATGTTGTTTTCCTGAAGAAAATATCTCTGTTGTAATCTTTGGTGGATGAAGTAAAGAACTTTGCTAATTTTAGAGTTCAGCCACAAAGAATGTGCAGCATTCCCTGAAAATTCCACATCAAACTTTTCCTTGTAGCCCTATCCTGCATTGAGTGAGCAAGGCAAGACAGGCAGAGTAAATAGGAAATCAGAACCCCCAGGGAGAACAGCAGGTAGGACAAGCTCATAAAACAGATGCTGGCCAACCATATGTGGTCATCTGGCAGCCCCGTGAATCAGTCACACAAAGGCAAGCACCTTTGATCTACTTGAAAGGCTAAAGATGTGAAATAAAAACTTGAGTGACCTTTGACCTTTCAACTGAACAGTTTGCCCTTATTCCTTGAATACATTTTTTCTCTAAAATACCATACCACTTCAGATGAATTTCGGTGATTTTGAGATTTTCTCTCTCTGTTTTTGTTCATACAGAAGTATCAGAGTTTCTGTGTTCATTTTTGTAAAGATGTCTCTACAACTCTGATTTCAAAAATGGCACCAGAAACTCCACACAATGCCTTTGACTGGGCTCCTAATTGCTCTCCCAGCTTCTGTTCTGTTTCCCTTCAATTGATTCTCAATGCAGCAGCCGAAGCCCTCTGCTCAAAATCTTAGTCTGAGTAGGTCTTTGCTCTGTTAACTACCCCCATTGACTTCGGAGCAAACACCAAGACCTTCACTATCTCTCTAAGATGAATCCTGTTCCTTTTACCTTCAGTCAGCCTTTCTGATCATCCTGGCCTTTTCTAGCTTCTTCATTTGCTTCCATCCATAAAGATTTTCTGCTCACTCTGTCGCAACCTTGTTCTCCAATGAGAACTTGCCTTGCTCCTTCTCTTTTTTTTAGATTTCAGCTAAAAGATGATATTATCAGGGAGACCCTTCTTAATTTCTCTTTTTAAATAGTAAATCTACTCCAACACTCCTGATTTGCTGTATTATACTGAGAAGCACACGTGTCTTTGTGTGTGTGTATGTATGCATGCATACATAAAAATATATAAATTATATCATGGATGTATAATCCATGTATAGGATTATACATTGAAGAGTGGTACATTCATTAAAATTGATTTTAATTTGCATTTCCACAAGCAACAGAGTTCCTGTTGCTCCATTGTTGATAATGTTTTATGTTTCACCTTAGCAGCAGCCACTATTGAAGTCTTTCAGGCAGGGAATGATATTATTGATCATAAAAATGAGCAGTTTCTGATTTGCAAAATAATTCACACTGGTTAGTAAGTATTTATATTAATAGTATTGTAAGTAATAAACTGTTGATTTCAACTATAATAAAAAGGAAGGTAAATGTGACTAAGGCTTTTCTTGATATAATTATCAAAGAGATGTTAAGGATAACAGTATTGAAAATTAATAGATAAACTATATTTGTTTGGGATTTATCAAAACTGTAGACCATTGATATATGGTTACTTTTATATAATGTTACCCCTTGAGATTTTAGTAAGGGTCATGATGCTATAAAGCATTACAAAACTTCCTCATCTCCTAAACTACATCAAATAGCAACCATTAAACTATTATTTCACTGTACTTTTTTCTTTTAGTTTATTTTCTTTGAATGGAGATATATTGAGGAACTAAATGACTGAATTCCATTATTAACCACTGGTAATTAAAATGGAAATGCTATTTTATAGAGATCAGTTATGCTGAAAACTTACACCAGACAATGATTTAAAATAGCTAATCAACATAACGTAGTTTCAAGGGTATGGAATATTATAACAAACTCCTTTATGTCCTTTGCATTTTGAATTTTTTAAACTAAGGTAAGGAGTGACCTCTCCAGTCTTTAGCAAATTGAAATAAATTAAGTACAAATAAATAGCATGTATATGTAATCCAGGCATTTAATTTATTAATGTGAATGAATTCTTTAATCCTTGATGTTTTGTTAGACTTCTTTTAACACCTACTATATGTTTCTATATTTGTCTCTATAGGGGAAAATAACAAAAGTAGTAAATTTCTGTATCATAGAGGAAATATAATCAGTGCATCAGTCAACCAGGAACTGATCTCTCTATATAAGATTTAAAGAAAAGGAAATTAATGCAAGGAAGAGATAAAAGAACTGGGCAGTTATTTAGAGTGTGATGCAAAAACCTAGAAATCAGGTTTAAGTAGTTTACCTCTCCTGGTTGGAAGAGTAAAGAGAAAAGCTAAGGCTGCCTTAGGTTCAGGAAGAATATGGAATCCTGGCAGGTTTTGTCATGTGGGTAAGAAAATTTTGAAGATACACAATTTATCTGTACCAGAGGCTGCTGAAGGCAAATGACATGAGGGACAGAATGACTCTTTCCATGTTCATCTTTCCACTTGCTGAATCTAGGTGGATTCTAGCATTAGTGGGGGTTATCTTAAAGCCTATGGGACTCAACATCCCTATGAAACAGAGAAAAGGGTGAAAAAAGTTGCATCAATCCCAATACCAGAATAGTTTACCACTACTTGGAAATGTTATAGATCTAATCCTTCATGTACTATGTAACACTAGTTGGACTGAGTTCTTTTCAGTATATATTCTTCACTTGAATAAGTAAAACAAATGATTCCAATGCCCATAAAACCATCCTTATGGGAAAATTTACTTTGGAATTTATACTTTGACATTTTTTAAAAGTAAAAGTCATGTTTATTTCTGTCTCCTTTCTATTTTTAGTTAATTGTGGGACAGTGGAAAATTTTTAGCATTGTGACAATATTAAAATAAACTTCAAAATGATAACATGTCATCTAAATATATATTTCATAGTAATTCTGTTATCAAAGTAATACAAGGTGCTTTTCAATAATTTATTGTGTAAATGTAAAAAAAATCACTACACTGAAACATAGTATAGGATTCAGCCTACTTATATGCCAATATACTTTAAAAGATAGCTTGACTCCAAGCCTCCCGCTTTTCCATAGATGTGAGCACAAATCTGGAGTTTCCTGCTTCCATCTGTTCACTGGGTATTATCATTCAATACACGGCAATAGGTTTAAAATTTTTAACTGGTGCGTCTTTCCAGACTTTAAATGTTTGATCTTTAAATTTAGTTTTTATTCCAACAACCTGCTTTTTCATGATAATAACACATTTTTGTACCATTTGCTACAACAAATGGGCCCCTCTAAATTTTTTCCAAATCATTTCTTTGGTTAATATAATGCTGGGTTTCTCACAGTGGGTCTAGAGTAATATTCTTGGGTATCCTTGATTTACTAATCTAGTGTTTTGACTACAAAGATGGTCTGGGATCTCATATAAACTTGAGATATATTTTATGAATTACAAGTAATCTTCCAGATAGGTCTGCAGGTAATACATATGACAGACTCTTAGTTAATATATGAGTATGATGATAGGTCCAAAAACAATAACTTGCAAATAAAAAACAACAACTAAGTCTTTTTAGTAATAATCAATGTTTTCCCTCAGTGGTATTGAATAAATTAAGAATTTATTATACTTACTGAAATTTAATGAATTATATAAAATTTTGTAAAAAGTGAAACCTCATTTATAGAAGAATGTAGTAGATTGCATTTCTACAAAATGGGAGAATCTTAAAACCAAGTTTAATATGTACCTAATATTATAAAATGATCTAGAATGGTCAGTAGAACTTCTCTGTTCTGGTTGACTGGTGGTTCACACTTAGTTAATAAACCTCCAGTAAAAAGGTAATACAACAATCTTTCTTTTTATCACCCAATATATTAATTTAACCACCTGCTGTATCACACATCATAGGCAGGGGAGCTAAAATAGTAAATGTCTTTTTCACAATGTTGGAAGCTGAAACTGTAAGAGCAAAGCTACCACAAGTTATATTTCACTCCGAAGACTCTTCTCTCAGCTAGTAGTGTCATGGTGCAGTAGAAAGCATTGTGTACACACATGCCTTTTTCTTTTTGAAAAAGAGCAAAAGGAAAAAGCAAGCACTCTAGTTTCTTTTCTAGAAAGTACACAAATGCTATCAAGAAGACCCACCTACCTCTGACCTCATGAAACCCAAAATGCCCCATCTCTGAGTAACCCTATCTCAGTAGTCTTATGTTAGCTGCCATATGAGCAAATGCCATCGAGACAGGCTTGGAACTGAGGCTGTGCTGTATGCAGAGTCCAGATCCGTACAGGACAAGTTGTCACAGCAAGGCAAGGAGAACACAGACTCAGGGTCTAGAATTCACACATGATAGTCTAGTGAATCCAAAGTGAGAGGCCAAGGAGGCCATCCAGCTGAGCCACCAGTTTGAATGGGATTGACCAGGAAAGTGCATCCAGGCAGTAAGGAAGTTGTTAGCAGAGCTGCCAGAGTAAAAATATCCAAAAGAAAGACAGTAAGTTGAAGGCTGAAAAAAGTCTCAAAGCCTTAAGAACAAAACCATGGTCTGGTATGTAAGGCCAGAGGTGTATGGGTGAGAAGACTCACCAGAGACAGAGTGGGGAGCAGAACAATCTGATCTACTGAAATGCACTGCTAAGGGGTGCAGCAGGTGAGATAGGAGAAGTCTGCTGCACCATATTTATGTGCATCAGCTCCCTGGCTGGGGGATTGAACTCAGATCATAAAGGTAAAGTGCTGACACTTAACAAAAGGAGGTGTTTTGGTAATGATCATGCATATGATGCCATTAATGGGCCTATTGTACTTAGACATATACTTGGTTTTCTATTTAAACTTTACTACCTGGGAATAGTGTTTAGATGATACTTGAATTGACTTGGCAGTTCTGTGCTTTAGTTTAAATATATGTGTTAAATAAATCGACTTTGCAAGTCATACATTAGCATCTTGTTTACTTGGAAATACACATTTTTCCTGAAGATGAGCTCTGTGAGCTATTTAAAACAAGGTTTTGACAACGTAGTTAAGAGGCAGCAATTTACACAGAGGTCACACTATGGAGAGTTCTACTTGAATTGAGTGCCCTTCTCTAAGATGTCTTCATGTACTAGCTAGAGTGCTAATTTGCAAGATACATCCCCTATACCTGTCACCTTGAGTCCAACAAAGTTTCACTTCTTTCCTTCAATCACCGTCTAAATATAATGTTAGTTGGGAGACGTGGTTCTCTACTGTTACTCAACAGTCAAGGCTCATTTCATATCATGGCCCCTTCTAGGACCTCAGGTCTTTGCTGATTTTCTGCATCTGACAAAAGAAAAGAGAATTAGGCAGAAGGTGTGGACATGGCATGAATTCTTTTCCTGAGGGAAAAAGAAAAACATTAGTTGTGTGATTTATTCTCCTAATCCTATACACCTGTCAGGGTGGCTGGGAAATAGAGTGTGTCCAGGTGCCAAAGATTCATGGAATGGTGAACATGCTTTTTGTCTGTTATATCTCTTTACCTCATCATCTTTCTCTGGTGTCTCTTCTCCCTCAATGGAAAAATTCTGGAAAAGCAGATTGACAACAAAAGCCATCTGAGAATATGTTTATAAATTTTAACAAATATCTCAATAATTTCTAAAACATGTATCAGCTAAAATCTGGACAGTATAGTCTTTATGTGTACAAAGTCAATTTCACATGGTTTTGGGCCTTGCTGTGAACACACAATATGTTCCAGAAACAATAAGTCTGTGTTTAATATGAATTGAGAGGATTGTTGCCAGTAAATTTAAAACAAATTCTTGAATATCCTTAGCATTAGTAGATTTGTCATTATTTGCAAGCATTGGTTGTAGTTCTTCATGGTTGTTTGTTTCTCATATGTACATTAAGTCTTCTTGAAAACCCACATTTCAGTAGAGAGAAGCATTTATACATATGCTTCAAGGAAGACCTTGTCAATGGTGTTTAGGGAAGAACTACTAAATTTGAATATGTCAGAGAAGGATCTTTCAAACAAATTCTTCAAGTTAAATATTGGCCACAACCATAGCTGGTAAATACAATGCCTTTTTCTTTGTATCA
This sequence comes from Condylura cristata, assembly GCF_000260355.1. Classification (NCBI taxonomy): domain Eukaryota; kingdom Metazoa; phylum Chordata; class Mammalia; order Eulipotyphla; family Talpidae; genus Condylura; species Condylura cristata. The sequence goes on from NW_004567107.1 coordinate 30,406,806, forward strand.
AGAGGTAAGAAATAGTCTCTTCACTGATGTAATCAATCTTAGAGCTGCACTCTCCAATATCATCTTCTTTAATGACATGTGGTTGCTTAAATGTAAATTAATTAAAATTAAATAAAAATAGAAATGTAGCTACTGAGTCACTCTAGCCACATGTGTCAAGGGCTCAGTAGACATTTGTAGCTTGTGCTTACCATATTGGGTAGTGCAGGCATAGAACATTTCCATCAACATCGCTATAGATAGCAGTGGTCCAAAAAGGTACTTTGCCAACCCAAAGCTACATAAGAAAGAGAGTCAGAGACCTCAGATCAGAATGAATATTCCCAGCAGGTAAAGGATGCATGTTCATTTCTTATTTCTATTTTTCTCATTCATGAACAAATTAGGATCTGCTAAGTACATTTTAAAAATCAGGCTTATTTATTGGGTGTTTGCTTTGGTGACTGGAGGAGGGAAGCAAGCTCATTGGGGATTTTATTTATTCCTTGCACTAGCATAAAGGCTGTTAAAACCATTCAAAGAAAGCCATTCTGTTTAGTGTGAATGGGCATGATAAATTAAATACATAGCAATCTGACCTAAAATACTTAAAATAGCAAAATATATTGGTATACTCGACATGAAAGCCAGTCAAAAAGCTACTAAGGCTTTATTTTTCCCTTTTCTTTTCACCCCCCCTCCCTTCTTCTTTCTTTCTCTTTCTCTCTCATATCCTTTTTTTTTTTTTTTTTTTTTTTTGTTCCTGGAACATTCTGATTTTTTTACAAGCTAACAAGTTTGATGTGGCCCTGTGTCTTATTCCCTTCCAGGCTTGCAGCTGTTTTGGCAACAGAAGAAAAAATCCCCATAACAAATCAAATAAAAGCCCTTTCTGTGAAGAGGAATTGAAAACAGCAGGCCTCAAAGAGGCCTGCACATGAGATGCCTTGTTCTGGCTTTCAACACGACTCAAATCAGAAACACATTACCATAATCTGAAACAGCCCACTGCTAACACAAGACAGATGGTGGGTAATAACCCATGCATCATTAATAAATAAATTCCAGCATTAAAGGCTTTACAAAGTATGACAACATTATCTGGGCACAATTACTGCCCCTCTCCCACCCCCAACATCATCTCAGTATGTTATGGGCTGTGCTAGGTCCTTTTTTTCTCCCTCCAACTCCATGAATCTGAAGGAAGTTTAAACACAGCCCAAGTTTTAACCAGATGAAAGCTATCTCAGTGTACAGGACAGGTCTGAAACTCAGTAAGGGAACAAGAGAATAGCTGCCAAAGTGTAATAACTCCCATGTTCTGCCGTTGGAACAGCCCACAGCACTGGCAATTTAGTGCACTGCCCTGTGCTGCAGGCCTCACCCTTTCTGGTACGTCTCTGTGCCTGCATCACACTATACTCTTCAAGCAAGAACCTTGGCATCAGATTTGCCACCAAGTTGAAAGATATATGTGTGATTTCTCAGCTTTCCTTTCACAAACGATACCATCTGTTTCTTCTCTCCAGAACCCCTTCCCCCCACCATGGTGGGGGGAGGGGGTGAGGAGAGAAGGAAACAATCGTTGGTTTGAGTGAAAAAGAGGAGAGAGAAACTTTCACTCATAAATGTTGGAAACTGGGGGAATAAAACACCATTCATCAGATACCCAAAGACAGCAATTATTCTGCCTTACTAAATTTTATTTGCTTAGTGGGATAATGTTATTCCAACAGGATGTGAGGTATATAGGAATGTAGCAGAAGATGGGGCAGGCCATCGGGTGATGGGCTCTGGGATTTCCCAGGGTTCTGCAACACACTATGCTTGCTGTGCTGACCCTAAATGCAAGTGTGGCGTTGGCCTGGAATTCTGGAGAAGTGCAGATTTTAGGAGACCAATTATCAAGCTTGATTATCTCTGTGTGAAATGATGTATTCCTCTTCAACAATGGGCAATATAAGATTTGTGTCAAACATACCCGTCTGATGTCTTTAATGCAAGGGATAAACCATTACTTCACTATATGGGTAAAGAGCTAGGGACAGAAAATAGAGTAGATTCTAAATTGGATAATCCCAGATTCTGAGGCCAAGTGAAAATATTTCCATGGCATCATCCAGAGACCCAGGTCATCAGTCATGGGGCTGTGATTTACATCCTAGAGTTGCCTCTCCTGGTTCAGGGTCATTTGTGTGTTGCAGGTGAAAGTGGGGGTAGGGGAGAAGCCCCCTTTGGAACTTGTCTCCTCTTTCTTTCAGACTCACAGAACTTTACTTTCATTTGGATTGCACAGATGAGGGCTACAAAGTATGCAAGACATTCCTGATTAGCATCTAAATCCCTTGTCTCAATGTCCACTTCTTTCCCAAACTTAAATCAACATTTTTTGTGTGTACATATGTATCTAGTTTCGCTTAATTGAGTGTGTTTATCTTATTTCCTCCATTAAATTGTGAGATTCCTGAGGGTAAAAACCATGTCTAATCTACGCTCTAAATTATCCTTAGCACCCAGTACAGAATGCAGCACTTAGGCTAAATGAAATCACAACTCAGAGAGAAACGCCACGGCCGCTGGCAGTACAGGCTCAGATGGAATCATGAGTTCCAGGTGAGACTGTTCCAAGGCACTTTTTCTTTGAGTTCTCTCCAGCTTTCTGTGGGAACAGCTGCTGAGGGATGGGCAGAAGGAGGTGAGTTAGCTGTAATTGGTTCCTGAGGTACACAATTTCCTTTGTGAGATGAACATAAATGGACTCCAATATTGAATAAGTAGACAAGGAATGGAGAAAAAATCATATTGATCAAGACATTTTCTAAAAGTGGCGTATTCAGTAGAAGTCAGAATTAGTTCCCCAAATTTTGGTCTGTTTTCAACTCTGTCATTTCTGATACCACCTTTGATAGTGCCCCTCTGCTATTTTATGATAATTCTTAAACAAGATGATTTATTATTCTTTATCACCACATCATCATTGTTATCACTGCCTAGGTGAAATAAGTAATCAATAAATTTCTATCTGCTTATTAATAGTCTATGACTTGAAGTTGTTGTTTAACCAGATTCTCTACTGTTCTCTTGAGTTTCAAGTCTAAAAAATAAAGACCAAGCTTAAAACATTATGTTGTGAAATATACATTATAATGGTATATGGTGTATACAGTACATACTGGAAAAACAATGTAATTGTACTCTCCTTTTATAGGTTGGATTGTTTTTATTTTTTTGTATAGCAAAGAACAAAATACATTATAAAACTTAGGAAGAATTGTGTTTTTTTGGGATAATAAAGAAAGGATTTTTTTCCTAAGAAACTAAGGGATTATTTGTTCGCTAATTAGAGAAGATGTATGTGAGTCAGGCATTGCTTGGGGTATAGTGATAGAGTAAAAGAAATCAGAATAGGGAGCTGGTGGATAAAGAGGAGGTTTTTTTATGAAATGAGTCATATGAGGAAGCAGAAGATAGACTCTTGTAAGACCAGATAGAGGTGCCAGGACCACAGAATGTTCTTTGACAACCTGAACTAATACAGTATGAGAAGTGATCAGTAGTGCTATATATCCTTAGAGATGAGCAGGGTTCTATTTTGTCACCTCTCTGGGGAATTTACAACCACATGTTGGGTTGTAATAATTCATTCTTTGTCTAACTCTAGGGCACATTGTTCGGTGTAACAAATCTTTGTGATGTCTTAGTACCTCATTTTCCTCATCTGTAAAACAAGGAAAAATTCTCTATCTCACAGGTTATTTTGAGAGTAAATGAAATAGTACACATATTTACTTTTACATACACTTAAAATGGCCCAGAAACTATTAAATTCTTTATAAGTTTTAGCTGTTAATAAATGTCAATCCTTCAGTTAGACATTCTAACTACACAATAACTCACTCCCTAGGTGAGCTGGAAGCTTACAATCTAAGTGTGAAATCAATGCAGGAAAATGCTTTCAGTATAATATAGTGATAACTGCATTCATTCATTTGGAGATATTTACTGATGACTGTTGCAATCAAACACTTAATGTATTATACCCCGATTGTGCCATGATGTGAAAAAGGAGACACAGTCCCTGCCCTCATTGATGTTACAGTTTCGTGGGAAAAAGAAAGAGTGATATTTGAAGAAAAAAAAATCTATACTATGAAGAAAAGATGTTTCATAAAGTATGTTCAGTTGTTTCTAAGTGTGAGGAATGGGCAATTGAGATACATATTTGTGATTGTTCTTTGAACTGTTGACTTATTAATATTTATCAATTATTGTAAGAAATAATTCCAAAGAGTGAACGTTGTAGAGGCTAATTGAAGTGGGTTGAGGAAGAGATAATGACCCCAATTCTCTTGCTATGTAATTTTTTTTTAAATAATAATATTCATGCTATGTAATTTTAAGAAATAAGTTAGAGGTATGCCCATGGTGTTCTGGAAACCTCAGAAGATTTAACCTGTGGGCTTAGGATCAGGTTCCTATGGTAGCTATCTGACATCTGACCCAAATCTTGAAGAATGAGTTATGCTTCTAAAGAAAAATGACTCTATAAGCAGAAGGAATTTATCACAATAATAAATTCAGAGATGTGTGAAAAAGTAATAAAGTTATAGACTGGTTGATAAAAATACCCAGATTTGATAATTTAAAAGGTCTGTCAGTTTATAGAATCATAAATGCAATCTTAGTTAGCTTTGCCAAGTAGATGAAAATGTTTAGGTTGGTTGCATAAGTCACCGGTTGTCATAATAATGCCACCTAACTAAGAATCATACAATTAAGGACATAGAACAGTAAATGTTATTTTTGTTCTTGAGTCCATGGATCATCTCAATTGTCCTTTGATCTGGGCCTGGATAAGCTGGCTTGTGCATGCATGGCTTGTCAAGTATGAGTAGGCTGTGGGCTGGCTGGTCTAGCCTGACTTCATTTGAAATGACTCAGCTCTTTTCTGAGTGTTCCCTCACACTTGATCAGCCTAGTATGATTTTCAGTGTAATGTGACTTTGTTCTCATTGAGTGGCAGCATTCCAGAAGAATGAGTCAAAATATGAAAAATGAAAGACCTCTTGAGGTTAGGGTTAGACGGTCATTCTGTGACTTCCATGGCATCTACTGATACAAGAATGTCATGTGTCCAACCCACAATTAATAAGTGAGGAAGTGGATGCCACTTCTTGATGGGATTTGCTTTCAAGTAATATTTCAAAGGATTTAGATTAGGGGTGAGTAGAAAATTAGAACCACTTTTTCAATGAGTTTACCTCATTGGAAATTAATGTTTTTGGATTGCGAAGATCCCTTTGAAATCTCTCTTCAAAAGAAAATTAAAACTAAAAGTACTTCATAGTGAGACATTTTACTTGTCAGAATCTATTTTTTTTCCCAAAGCATTCTTGGTATCTTATAGCTGAGATAGATAGGTTTCTGGAGATTAATAATCTCAACACCATTCCTTGTCAGTCTCTAAAGGACAGATGTAAAGTGATGCTAGTTAAAGCAACAATATGTTTCTCCCTTTTTTGCTAGTTATTCATATAATCACCTTTTTCTGGTTTTTCCCTACACACTGAAGAGAAGAAGTTGCTTACTTATATGTGAGGTTGTGCTTGGGCTGCATCTGTACGGATTGGTGGTATGCCAGCAATTGGCATGGTGAAGAGTATTAATGAAACTAGATTTAAGTCTTCTGTTTTCCTATGCCATGTAATAAACAGATCCTATGGGTAAGGAAAAAAACTTTTCATGTCTCCCCCTTCCTCAACTTAACTTACTAAAATCAAATCATACTTGGCCCCAGACTTTGCTCTGAAACCTGACTCTTCCTCCAGGTTTTGATTTGAAAAGTAGAAAATGTATGGTGGTCTAAAAGAATGAAAAGGAGCCCATACTTAGACTTCAAGTTAAAAGTCAGTGATATCAAGCAACTTTTATAATATAGTCCTTCATAAGAGTTTTGAACTCTGGCCCAGATAATAATAAAGTGGTGCTTTAATTCTTCTACTAGTCATGTTTCTGTGTATTTCTCTCAAGATTATTGTAAAAGCACCAGAACCTCACCATGATTCCTTACTGCCTTCATAACAAGGGCTCTGGGCTCTTGAGTTTCTCAGAGTAATGGAAATCAGGTTGTCAAATGAAGGCAGTAGGAAGCAATGGAGAGAAAAATGAGTACAAGATAGTGTTCATTTAGAAAAGTTTCCCACTCATATAACTTGATGATTTCAGAGTGCAGAAGTTGGGCCAATATTTTTCATTTCTTTTTGCATGGTTTCAGCCTTTTATTTTTACATTTCCTTTGAAGCTTTCTGAATGTGAAAAATAGGAAACTAAAATGAAAAATATGTTTCCATGAATTTTTCCTTTTTTCTGGCCAAAAATTCTTGGTCCAGCATTGACCCTGTTTGATGATGTCTCCAGGGACTGACAGTTGACATCCTTCTCCATCCCCTGACTTCTCTGTGATATGACTTGGGATGTCAGAATGTTCTTGGCAAAATACTACAAATTTCCAGTACCAGTAGTTTTGGAATAAAGGCAACATTATTATAATCATTAGGTGAGTCACATTTAAGTTAATGTTCAGTTGTGATTTTTTATTGATTGTAAGAAAGGAGGAAAAAAATAAAAACCTTTTGAAGAAAGTGCTGCTAATATAGAATGGTCAGTTGATACTCCATTTTAAAATAAATAACTTAAGCCATAATACAAAATGGACAAAAACAGGAGAGTGAAGACTTTTATAATCATTACACAGTCCATGGCATAGGACTAAAGTTCTCCTAAGGAAGTGAGTTCAAAATCTGATGCTAGTGAGGGCCATTGTACTGTTAAGAATCTGTGCTCACTGTCATCATAAGATATTCATTTTAAAAAGTACAATTTATATACAAAATGAATCTCAAGGGTGGAAATTTTAGAAGATGCCTTGAAATGATAAAGATGCTTAGAATACTACCTAGAATAGAGTGAAAGTTTCAAAGTATCCATTGTAGGGAAATAACCCATTGTAGGGAAATGGGGGGAAAAATAAAAGACAAAAAAAAAATTGAAAATTACAAGACTACCAGTATGGGATAATAGTCTGTTAAAAACTTATCAGTAAGAGGAAACTAGTGATCTCATCTGTTTGTTATGTCTCTTTGTCAGGTGCCCAGTTACCAGGCCAATTTGGGAGATTTTTAATCTCCCCATTCCCCCAAAGCAGCTAACTAATTGCAAATATATTGATTCTGAAAACTGTGACAATAAATACCATGCAGGTAGGGTTAGTTTTAAACAAAATACAAGAGAAGGAAAAGACATACTTAAGTAAACCATATTTGTGAAATTTGACACTGAAAATTTATTATTCTGTTTAATTACAAAAGACATAGATAAGGGAGGTTGAATAAAATGAAACATAACATGGGAACAAAATAGAATTAAATTTAACACACTCACCAGGGGAGAAATGAGCAGTTTTCTTCCTTTATTTGTGAATAATTAATGAGGGTCATGGAGCCCAGCACTTGTACCTGATTTCTGTTCTATAGGATTTTTCCATGATGGATTTAGCAGAAACTGGGTAGGAAAGGATTATAATTTCACATCTCACTGCTATTTTGGAAATTTAGCAGGAGAAAGAGGGCCAAAACTATTCTACTAAGACTTGTAAAGAAAAAAAGATTGGCTAAACTCAGTCCTCTAGGCAGATGTTTTTATTGGCAACCAGCTACGCAAGAGAAAAATTATTTATTGAGAGAAATATTTATAGGTGGGATTTTTCAGTTTCCTAAGACTGTGTTAAGGAAATTTGTAACTTGCTATTTTCATTTTTGATAATCTAAAGAATGCTCATAATGTCAATGATCTTATTGTACAGATGTCTCTGTAACTTACTCTATTGATTTACAGAGATTAATGGCATCAAAGAGTGGTTGATTAAGTGGAATCACCTTCCATAGTCTCTGACAACACAAGCTTCTCCAAATACTGATATTCAAATAAAAATGTGACAAGTGTTAGGTAAATACCCAGCTACTCATCTCCCCAAATAACAATGCTCCTTTGCTCAGACCCCAAATATCTAGTAGGTTACATATTGCCATCTACCTGTTTCTCCAGTACCCTAGCAAGCGTTCCCAGAAAACATTCATCACTTTCTTGCCTCCAGTGTCCTAAATAAAATTCTCTTCTTGACTTTGCTTCTACTGTAATAGTTTTTTTTTAAATTCATTCACCCAAACATCTACTTCCTTGTTTTATTGACTTTTCCCTTCTCACAACTTTTGTCATTTGATCCATTTCCAAGACTAAGAAAATTTAAAATTGTAATCTTTTAACATTTTTCTTTTCCTGCCTTGTCTACCACTGTCCTAGGCTACAGATAGATGAATGCTGTCCTGTTCTATCAGGAGATTCTAATTACAGGTTGTCCTCCCAATACATTCACCTCTAGTAACCCATTCTACATGTTACTGTCCGTGTGACTTGTAATTTCCTCATTCAGAAAAGTTATTGACTTTCCTTGGGGGACATGGGGCAAATTTGGGGCCAGACAGCTCCCCTCTTTTTTTTTGTCTGACACTTTTTAGCTTTGTTCTCTCAGGCAGATCTCTTAATTCTTTAAGTTGAAGTTTTCCCACCTTTAAAATAGTCAATCTTTTTTTAAGTTTATTTTATTTATGTGTAGAAGAACTGTGGTCTATGCCAGAGATGTGGGGGATAAGAGGATTCACCAGAGAGAGTAGGGACTAGAACAGGCAGATCTACTGAAACACACTGTTGAGGAGAGCAGCAGATGAGATAGGAAAAGTCAGCTGTGCCATATGGGTTAGCTTCCCTGTCAAACTCTTGCTGCATTGCCTGCCAGTAGCTTCAGAGTGCTGACACTTTAACCATTGTGCCACCAGGAGGCCTGAGGCAATCATCATTGTTGTAAACCAGATATGAGTTACTGTGTAAAAGCATTTCCCATATTACCTCAAATTCCCTCAAACACAATTCAAGGTAATCATTGATATTATTATTTTAAGAATGGAGTGTCTATGACTTAAAAATTTTTAAGTGAATTGCCCAATATTACAAGACTAAGTGCTTAAGCTATAATGAATTTTAAGTGGGCATGGCCCACCTTCCTGTCCAAAGCTATAGAACTAGGAAATTTTTTTAGGATGGTAATTTAAGAACTATTATATTAATCAAACACCATTTTCTAAGTAATTTGATGATGCCAAATAGCACTGTTGTTATGCCTTACAAGTCTAATCCCCTCTCTTTTTAGGCTTATTAAAGTTTGGATATATGAGCTCATATTTGTACTGTATATGTGTATCTCATGTGTAGGTAGCTGAATAGACATGAACACAGTTAGTATCATATTTATTTTCCAAGATTTTGAACTAAGAGGGAGCGAAGATATTACATAATCAATTATGGATTAGAAGTATAGCTAGAGATATTTGTAAACTGAAGGAGTCCTTAAATCCAAATGAGAGAGAAGAGAGAATGGGAGCAAATGATAAGAAAATGTATAAGTGCACACAGAAATGGAAGTTAAAAAAATGAAGCAAATATGAATAGAAGGGGTGAGAGTCTTCGTGGTTCCATAGAGTAACAGAAATGCAAAGAGAAACCGCCTTGACTCTCAATGACTTTTAGTTTCCAATTCCAAGCTTTCTTTGCATATTCTGTGAGGATGTGCCTTTCCAAAAAATTGCTTTTTTTCCTTTGGGCTAGTTTAAGGATTTCTGATGCTTGCAAAAGAATGAATTCTGCTTTATTTAGCTTTCCACCAAATTGCTTCAAGAATATTTTATTTACACTAGTTTCTCCCAAACACAATCTCAGTTTATACTCTACATTTATCCAGAGTGGTCTTTAAAGAAAAATAAAAATCTGAATGGTTTCTTCCCTACTTGAGATCATGCAGTAGGATTCCTATCCCAACTGGAGTAAAATTCAAGTCCACAAAGGTCCTGCATATTTCTTGACTCCTTCCTTAAAGTATCTTCCCATTAGCAGCCTGCACCATGCTTCACCCTTCAAGCCCCACTGGTTTCAATCGCAGGGTTTTAGCACTCTGCTTCTCTGCAACCATTGCCCACCAGGTTTGCTCAAGGCTGGACAAAATTTATAAATCTAAAGTTCATAAAAGCAGACTTCTTGAGTCAAATCTACATTTTAGGTTTTGCCAAATTCTTATTTTTAAAGACTCTAAAAATTTACTAGGGAAATATGGGAACATCAGTTGCAGACACAGGTCTCAGACACTGCTGATGTGCTCTCACATATTTTTATGTTTCTTGTATTGTTTAATGTGGTCACAGTTACCTTCCCATATTCACATTCCTCTTAGCTTTTTATACAACCAGATTCTCTTTCCAGTCCTTCACAGGAATTATTCCTTTTGTCCCTGAAAATGTATCTTCATCATTCACTCCACCCTGCCCAACACTGTATTCACTCACTGCCTTCTTTCTCTCCACAGCTCAGCTCAGGTGTTTTCTCTGCAGACCCTTCTCTGACATGAGGCTCTGGGTAGCAGATCCTCTGTGGCGCTCCCAGAACACCTGTCTCCCACATCACCACCTTCATCACACTACTACTTAGCTCCCTTGTTCCATTCCCTGAAACCCACAATACACATCAGCATCCCGTGGTCAGGCAATATGGTGACCTTCCCCATTGTTGTTTTCCTGGTGTTTAACTCTGCCTGTTAGGTGTAGTAGGGAAGTTGGGTAACTGTTGCCACTGCTACTAAACAGTTAATCTCTGAATTTTCAGTCACTGCATACTGAAATTACTCAAATCTGGAGCTTGTCACAGATTGTCACAGAATGCCAGCAACAGTGGCTTGGTATTGACTGTCGTAAATGTCTGAGGCACTTGTCCAGTCTCATAAGTCTTCTTGAAGATACACACAATAGCTTCTCTTATGATTCTTACTTTAGAGATGAAAAACTGAGGCACAGGGAGGTTGGAAAAACAACAATTCAAGTGTGGTTTATCACTTAGTGGAAGCAAACAATCATAGTAAATTGGAACATTCTGGATGTCTGATGCTCAGAGCAAGAACTGCCCATTTTGGCAGAAAAGCCATATACCAACAGTGAGGAGACATAGAAAACAAGAACAATGTTCTTTAAAAAAAGGAAAAAGAAAAGATTTATTTTATTTATGAATAGAAACATTGGGAATAGGCCAGAGGTATAGGGAGTGAGAAGATTCACCATAGACAGTCTGAGGAACAGAAAAGGCAGATCTATGGAAATACATTGTTGAGGGAGCAGTGGGCTAGTCAGGAGAGGTCTGCTATCAGTATGTGGGTCACCTCCCTGGTCAAGATGCAGTGGTGATAGCACTGAGACTTAACCCCTGTGTCACCAGGGAGGTCATAAGTACACTGTTCTTGTACCAATAAGTGGGAGTGGAGCAAGTGTCTGTGAAATAGTGTCCTGGAATGAGCATCCTACACAATATCATTTTAAGTGTTATAAAAATGGTGGTGAAACAAGGTACATTTTTTTTTTAAAGATTTATTTATTTGTGCATACAGAACTGGGGTACAGGCCAGAGGCTCAGGGATGGTGAGAGGCTCCACCAGAGACAGAGTGGGGAACAGAACAGGCAGATCGACGAAGCACACTGCTGAGGGGAGCAGCAGGTGGGTCAGGAGAGGTCTGCCACGCCTTGTGGTCACCTCCGGGGCAGGCGGGAATCGAACTCATGCGGAAGCGGCTTTAGATTCTCAGTGCTGTGCTTCAACCCGCTGCGCCATCAGGGAGGGCCGAAACAAGGTACATTTTGAAAATCTTTTACAGGCTACCCAATGGTCCATCCTCCTCTGCAAATGCACAGAGTCTCTGAGATAGATAGCACCATCCACCTGTACTTGAACTTTTGAGCAAAGTGGACTCTTTGTCAGGTATTTAGAATGGAGAAGTTATCTTTATTGCCATCTATGTAATTTATAAATCATTGACTTAAAAATAAATGATGAATTTATAATTCTATAACCTCAGCAGTGTTACCAAACATCCCACATCAAAACTGATAGCCCAGTATGTGAACTTTGTGTCTGGCATCTGATTTTACTCTTATCTAGGGATATCCAAGGTTATTTGGAGCCTGTGAAACTCTGATATTTAAAGATGTTGCCTGCCTCTATTGAAACATTTTGAATGATAAGAGGAAATGGTGTAATAAAGGCTACCTACATGCTCTGCTCTCAAAAAGATACTCTGTGATTTGAAAAATAATATTTATCTTCACTTCTAGTTAATAGGAATGTTTCAGTCCAGGTAAATTAGTCATAGAGACTTCAGCTGAAAAAAAAAAAATTAGCTGTATTTAGGTTGTTTCAGGCTCCAGCCAATGCTTTGCAAACAGGTAGTATGTTTCTTCAGCTAACACGGTGATAGAAAGTAAATATGGGTTTACTCTCAGTATCATCTAGTATGGAACTCAAATTCATTATATGTAATTTTTTGCCATATTTAAAAAAATTAATATTTTGGATATTTAAGAACTTAAAACATCATCTTCCACCTGACACTCCTTAAAATATTTAGAAACAAACCCACTCCAAATAGGTTTTTTGCTCATGCTGATTCATGACTTTCCTCAACTATTACTAATTGTGATTTTTTCCGGTCATTTGCTGATAATTTGAAGAAACTGTAATCTTTAGACGTTTAGAATGGTTTTATTTTTTAAAGATTTATTGTGCATACAGAACTGGGGTACTTGCAGGTCAGAGGTGTGGGGTTGAGAAGAGAAAGTGGGGAGTAGAACAGGCTGCCTGATGAAGTACACTGCTGAGGGGAGCAGTGGGTGGGTCAGGAGAGGTCTGCCGCACCATGTGGGCCACCACCCTGGCAGGGGATTAAACTTGTGCTGCAGTAGCTACGATAGCTTCCTATGCTGTGCTTTAATTCATTGCACCACCAGGGAGGGACCTAGAATAGTTTTTAAAGTATAAATTTCCTAACTAAAAATGGTACCATTGATTATTTTATGTTGAAAAAATTTGAAGAACTATTATTTACCTTCATTGAAATACATAAGATGATTTCATGTATTTACATGAAATGATATTTTTTTTGTCATTTGATTTTTGTTTTCTTAAGATATATTTTCCCTTTTTCATTATAAAGTAGAATTTTTTAGATACAAAAATATGGAGTACTTTTTAGAAAAAACTTATATCCCACATATAGACTAAATTTTTTACACTGTTGGCATTCGAAATATTTTTAATTAAAATAAACATGACTCAAATATATATATATGATATTTATGTATAACTATATGTAAATATCATATATAAATATTATAGTTATATATGTGTATTTAATAAGAAACAATCCTGGTATCTCTTGGTATTCCTTCCCCAAAAGTTACTGCTTTTCTGAAGCTCAGTGTTCCCTTCCCATTCATATTTCTGTGCTCTGTGTCTATCCACATTTGCATGGACACTCCTATACAATTTGTGATCATCTCTCTGCCTATCACCAGGGCCTGAGTTCAGGCCACGCCCAGCCTTGCTTTTTCCTTCCAGGCTCCCTGCAGCACACAGGTGCTGGCAAGGACCATGTGCTTTTCCATGTACATAGAAAGTCTGGCCACTGATCCTCATGCCACTACTTTGCCTTTTTAGATCTCTTCTCAAAAGTCATTTTCAACTCCCCACCCTAGAATGGATACTTTAACAAAGCTGTGGCATCCTTTATCGTTTACACATCAAAGATATTTATGTGATTATTTGTTTTCTTCAGGATGCTGAGGAGGGCGGGGATCTGTCTTTCTCTACATTATATTTCCAAGCAGAGCATATTGCTTGGCATATGTAGATGCTTAATAAGTATTTACTGATTGATTGAATGAATAGATGGATGAACTACCAGTTTTTTACAAACATATTAAGTTCCTTCAAAATATTGTGATTGAATTAAATAAGGATGTAATTGTGAAAAAATGTGGGAATATTCATAAAATTATTTCTAGACTTCATTATGACCTGAAAATGACTGTTTCCATCTCTTTGATCCTTTGTTTTTCTTTTTTTTTAAATGCGTGATGTTTAAATTCACCCATAAATATTGCAAAAACATTTCTTGAGATGAAAAGATTGACAAAAGAATATTAGATTATCTCTCACTACCAATTTATATTTTGAGCTAATGTGAACATTAACAGAGTTTTCCTAAAGAAGACATGGTAGCTGAGTTTATGTAGTAGATTGATTTAAAAAACAGGCTTGAGACTTGACAGCCTAGTTATAATATGTTGAATAAATTAATTATTTACTTGCTCACTTCATTTGTTTATATATAAAAATGCAAATGTTATCTCAGAGAATAATGGTAAGAATCTCTGAAGTAATGTTGATTATGACTGGAATATTGTAAATAAAGCATGATTATCAAGTTAATGAAGAATACAAATACTAATGCAAGAGAATTTTTTACTTTAAGAAAATGAAATGTCTTCAAATAATGTAAAGTAAAATCTCACCAAAAATACATTGCTAATTAAAGCAGACTTCCCTGTTGTTAAAATTAATATTTAGTAAAATGTCTGGACTAGTTTGAATTACAACATATGATGAAACACAATAAAACAACATGCAAAATATAAAAATTGGGCTGGTAGTAATTTACTAACGTTGACATATTAAAAACACATTCATATTTCAAAAGTCCCTAACTTGGCTTTTATGTTATTCAGAAGTTACCAAAAATAACCTGCAGTTAAATCTGGACCACTGTTTTTGTATGTTCTGCTAAATTAGATTTTGCCTTTTTAAGAATAAAGATTTATTTATTTATGCATACAAGAACTGGGGTACAGGCCAGATGTGTAGGAGGTGAGAGGATTCACTAGAAACAGAGTAGGGAACAGAACAGGCAGATTGTCTGAAATACACTGCTGAGGGGTCAGTAGGGCAAGACAGGAAAGGTCTGCTGCGCCATATGGTCACCTCCCTAGTGTAGGATAGATCTTGTGCAGCACTGGCTTCAGATAGCTTCATAGTGTCGTGCTTTAATCCTTATGTTATCAGGGAGGGCCAGATTTGCCCTTTTTTAAATGTTTGAAATAATCAGAAGAGTAATAAAGTTACATTCAAAATTCAGAAATTCAAACTTCAATATTGTAAATAATTAGAATTCAGCTATGTTCATTCTTTTACATGTAGCATTCTATGCTTGCTTCTGTGCTACAGTTACAGAGTTGATAGCTTTCTTTAAAGACTACAAACCTAATATTTATCTGACTTTACAGAATAAGTTTATTATTATGTAAATGCTCTTATGATATCATAACTAGCCTATTATTGAGTTTGATCCTTATTGGGATTTCTATATTCCTTAATCTTGCATATTTGTGTGTAGACCCCCTACATATTAGAAGTGATCCTTGCTTTGCTGATTTAAGACAAACTTGCCTAAGTCCTTTATTATTATTCATTAGTTGTCTGAGTGATCTTCTGGTAAATGGGTCTCACTTACTTCCAATCTCCTTACACCTAACTCCAGCCTGCTTGTCTATCTTCCCGGTCTTGTGTTTTTGATAATATGACCCTAGACAGTTTCATGGACTGTCCAACCATGTTAAACAAATGTGCAAGTGAAAATTATGTTGTACAGCAGATAAGTACAGAGCAGATCACAGGCTCCCTGAGGGAATTTTAATAAATGAACATTGTTTTTCTGAATAAGAAGCCAACATCAAGTGAAGTAATGATCCAGTATAAAAACATATGCAAATTTCCATGATCAAAAATGTATTTCAAATTGTAAGCTTTTAGAATTGGAAATAACTCAGAATTTTTTTTTTTTTACTTGCAGATCTAAATGTTAGAAACAAGTAATATTTCATCACTTTTTAGCCTTTTGGCTAACATCAAGTAAAGTTTTTATCAGAATTAAGTCACATTTCCTTCACCAAAGTTTAAATTTAGGTCATTTCTATATTTTTTCCTTTCTAGATTCTCTGTCTAAAACAGACTTTTACAAGTATGATACTTATTTTTCTTTTTCAAAATAAAACTTGAATGACTAAAGGCTCTTGCAGTGCAGTTTTATGCATCAGTAGTCTCCACAATCAGTTCTTCTTGTTTATATTTTATGCTTTCTCTTGTAAAACAAGGCTCCAGGCTAAAATACAAGAGAATACAATATTGCATTTTTAAGTAGAAAAGAAACACAAAAAGAAATCTAATGAGAATATGTGAAAAGGAAAAGATTGTGGGTATATTTTGGGATCTTTTGGCTGGATTTGTTATTGTGAAACTATTGTTGCTTAATTTTATGTATAACACGCACACACACATACACAAATACACACACACATAAATATCCCACAGTAGAAATGGCCTCTTCTTCCTAGGCAAGTCCCCACAGAACATAAGAAATGACAAGAGTTAAAGTAATGATTGTTGAAATTATCAATTATATAGCATTAAATAAAAGTGTAACAATCCTGAGGTGCTTTGAGTGTTGACAATAATAGCAGAGGAAAAAGTTTTCTTGACAATGAGTTATTCCCAAAGTGAATTTTTAATTTGCCATCAAGATGCACATTTTATTGCAAGACTGACCTAGGTTCTGGGACCTTCCATTCTTCTCAGAGTGATGACACAGGTGTGGCCTGGGGTTTCTCAGATGTAGCTCAAGTGTGGATTTGATGACATGTGAGGACAAAAAAGGGAGTCCTGGGAGGGAGGTAGATACCAGATGTGGGATCAAGTAAAAGTAGATTGTTTAGAATGGGTCACAAATAATATGTTTCAACTGAGAGCTGATGCAGTGCAACTAAAAATGTATGTTCTACAAAGGATGAAAATAATTAATTAAAGGATTAAAAGGAAATCTAATTGATTTTAGATTTTTGAACAACTGTGAATACTAATAATAACAACTTGGATATTGAACATCTATGAATACTTAATCCACAATCATAGATAATCTAAAGATTATTTGGAGTATTTGAGAATGACTCCATTTATTATTTTATATGTACTTCTTATCTGCCTTACTTAGCTAGTAAATCAGTAATTGCCATTAAAATGTACACCTAGGTGATACCATTTGGTTTTTATCTTTCTCCTTATTTCGCTTATGTGGAACATGGAGTAAGTAATCAAAGGGCTAGACAAAGTCCAAATTTAAAGCCAACTCTTAAAAGCTGACCACAAATATGGTCATCGAGAGGAAGGGGCCAGGGAAAGGTGAGATTAGGGTGGGAAGAGAGCAGAGTGGACTATGGTGAAGGACCATTGAGCTTTGCTGGTGGGTGTGCTATGTTAACTGTACCCGAGGGGGAAAACGTTATAATTACAAAACACCAAGAAAGTTAAGCCAATGGTATTTTCACCAAATAAATAAATAAATAAATGCATATATATGGGGAAAAAAGTAAATGAAAAGTATAAAAAAGTAAATGAGTGTGAGAGTGTGAAATGAAAAGTAACTTTGGAGGAACTGAAGGTTATCTAATGGCAAACTTTACAACCTTTATTTCTGTTATCAAATGCTAAAATCACTATTCTACTCCTGGAATATTTTAAACTTAGTTAATAAATATTTTTACCCTACATATTGAAATTATGCATTGAAATATATTTCCTGCTAGAAATAGATCCAATATAATTAAACTTTTTCTGTGCTAAAATGTAGTCCTGGCCCAGCAGGAGCTTAAGATGATGTCAAAATAGCTTTGATAAGGTAGTTGATTTGTAAAATTTCTTCAATTCAGTACTTCATAAAGATTTTGAAGGCTGTAAAATGTCATTGCATTTTAAACCAAATAATCCTTATAAAATATCTGCAATACTCTCAACTATAGCTGTTTAGAAATTTTCCAGCAGTCTCATATCTACACTTGAACATTAAAGAGAGTAAAATTGTAAGTGTGCTTGCCTGGGAAAGTTTCCTTTCTCTAAAGAAATTAGTACTTTTTTTCTGCAATTTTTAGTATCTTAACACTAATGTTCAGACTGAAGAGGTCAGAAGGATTTCACATCTGTTTATGGCTAGTTGTTGTCTGTTGTACTGAATCCAGGTTTATATTTGTGTGTGTGTGTGAGTGTGAGAGTGTGTGTGTGTGTGCATGCGTGTATGTATGTGAGCGAGGTCGGGAGATGAATGGGGAAGAAGGGAATCTTCAGCAGAATTTACTCAAAACATTGAGCTATTCTGAGTACTGAGAAGTAGATACCAGATGTGGTATCAAGTAAAATTATATAGTTCAGAATGGGCCACAAATAATATGTTTTATTATTTAAAAAGTAGTAAGTAGCAAATACTATTTTGTCAGATTCATTTGGCTTAAATGTATACGCTGGTCTAAGTATGAGCTGGCCCACATGGCTGAGTGATAATTTATAATTATTAATTTTGAGACTGAGATTACTATCTCTTTTCCATTAGACTCTAAGCTTGAAATATTCCCAGCATCTAGAATACTTTTGGCAGACAGGAGAATTTCCAAACTAAATAATTGCAATTTTAACAATGTATAGTACTGTATACATAGGAAGATAGACAATGTTGACCTGTTCATCCAATGTCCTTAGTGTTTCCTTTTAATCCAGCAGTTTTTTGTCTTTTCTTCCTCTTCCCTAACCCCCTTGGGGCTGCAGCTGCCCTGCTCTGTGCTCAAGGAAGTGGTGTC
This sequence comes from Condylura cristata, assembly GCF_000260355.1. Classification (NCBI taxonomy): domain Eukaryota; kingdom Metazoa; phylum Chordata; class Mammalia; order Eulipotyphla; family Talpidae; genus Condylura; species Condylura cristata. Next base: position 30,425,442 of record NW_004567107.1, read on the forward strand.
CAGACAGGTGAGCCTCTAAGAAAGGATGATCCTGTACTCTGTTCCATATACTGAATATAGGGAGATTACTGGTCAGGGAAAATCTTGGGTGAGAGAATGTGTTCTCTATTTGGGATATAGAACCCCCAGAAAACCCCTGAAGCCATATGTTTGCATGACACATCTAAGTAGAAATCTCCATAGCTACAGAGTGCCCCATATTGTGCATGATACAGGAGCAAGAGTGACACAGGAAGCAGGAAAAAAGGGAGAAACTTATTATTTAGAAACACGAATAACTGGCCGTTTCCGGTTTGATCAGCAATCATAAACTAAAGAGAACCAACTCTTAGGAAATGAAAATGTCTCCATACATGGACCAAGATGCCATATTGTTGTATCGACTCCCCAAAATATTAACTTTAAGGGTAAAAGAAATGATTTCTTTCCTCTGACCAGATGGAGACTTATATAAAATAAGTTGTATCATTGAAGAAATAGAAATGTTATGTGATGCACTGAGACTCATACTCACTGTATCCATCCAGTTGAAGGGTCTGTAAGCCATAGGTCACAGGCCAGTTCTGACCTGAGCTGCTGTCTACTTTTTTTATAGTTTATGTAACCATCCATTGAAATTATTTTTATGCTTTTAATTGTTAAACAAAATCCATAATGAGAAAACATAATAAGATTTTATGACACATGAAAATTACTTAAAATCTAAATTTAAATATCCTAAAATAAAATTCTACTGAAGTCTGGGCCTGTGTCTATGGCTGCCTTTGTGCTAAATTGGCAGAGTTGAGTAGTTGAAATGAAAACTGTGGACCGTGTTTCTGTTCCATAAAGTCTAATCTTTTACTATCTGACCAGTTACAGCAGATTGCCGAAGTTGGTCTCTTCTGACTAGTTGTTAAGTATTGATTAGCTTTTCATTTTTCTTCTTTCTTCAACATTGTTATTTGCCCTAGGGCTCAATTTAGTTTTAATGTACTATCAGCTTAAAGTAGAGAAGACAGAGGGTTAGTGACATCTCATATGTGCATTTTTTTAAAGATTTATTTATTCATACAGAAGTGGGGTGCAGGCCAGAAGTGCAGGGACGGTGAGAGGACTCACCAGAGACAGAGTGGGGAGCAGAACAGAAAGTACACTGCTGAGGGGAGCAGCAGGTGGGTCAGGAGCTATCTGCTGTTCCATGTGGTTCACCCCCTAGGCAGGGACAGAACTCAAGCTGAAGTGGCTTTAGCTTCTCAGTGCTGTGCTTTAATGCGCTGCACCACCAGGGAGGGCCTATATTTTAAATTTTTAACTTTTTTTTTTTCTGTTTTAGATGTTAAGTAAAGAAAAGGCTGGTTAACAACAATTGATAATGCCTGCTTTGGCTATAATGTACTCAGTCCAAAAACAAATGCCAAATCCATTTTCTCCCCAAGGAAGAGAATGTACTGAAAGTATCGCTTTGCTGTTCAAAACAGTAGAAGTAGTAGGATAAAATGCTACTTGGTTTCCTTTTGCCAAACAAAACTTATTTTTTCCCATTTTTCTGGTATAAACTGGCTATGTTGGTGTCTTATTTTCAACACATCAAAGCTTCTTAGTCTTTATAGCATATAAGTTCTCAGTGGTCTTTCTAACCTTCTGTCTCAGTTGTTTCCCATTATGCTCTTGACTGTTCAGATTGTCAGTTCAGTTCTTCCAAAGTCATGCTCTTCTAGCCCAGGATCTCCCTTCCCTTTCCCTAAATGCCTGTCCCACCCATTTGTGAACCCTGAATTCTCTTTGCTCTTCAAAGCACTGTTCAGGATTTTCCTACAATAGTATCCTTAAAACTTTCAGGTAATATCAGACACACGTTTTTTTTCCTCAGCATTATCGTAGTGTAGTCTTAGTTTATTTGCTTATCTCTTTCACAACTGGACTCCTGAAGGGACAGATTATGTCTTGTTGAGTGTGTTCTCCAGGGCTCAGTGCCTCATCAAGGAGGCAAAGATGTCTACTGACCAAGAGCTTATGTGGGCAATTCCACTATGTTCTTCCAAAATCAAGCCTGTCTGCAACAAGGTTATATCATAGTCAGTGGGAAATATAGAACTCAGACATGAAAAAGGGAGAAGTATTAAAGTAATGGAGAAAATAAAGGTGACTCAATGACTCAAAGGGAGAAAGAAGATCTGTATCAATAATGATTGTTTAAAACTAACTGACTGAATTTGGGAGTATTTAAAGTAGATTTGGAAAGGCGGCTTCAATTCAAGTTGTTAAGGCCCTTGAATGACAAGCATGAGAACTTTGTTTGAAATTTAGTTTTTCTGAACTAGAAAGAAGAAAATAATTTCAAAATTTGAAAGTTCTGTTTGAAGCTATGTTTCATTCAAGATATGTGACCTAAAAAGAGTCATTTAATTTTTCCAAGTTTGAATTTTCCCTTACGAGAAGGCATTTTGATGACAACTACATAAAATTAGATGACACACTTGTGAGTACTTCCATATTTTTGAAGTTATAGATTATAAACCATTATATTTATTAGCTATGACCCTCAGAGTTTCTTGTCTAGTGAAGGAGGCAGATAAGGAATTAGGTCATCTAAAACAGAATGATGAATGTTACAATAGATGTATACCCAAATTGTACACAGCAGGCAGAAACCATACTCTTAAAAGAATTTGGGAGAATTAGCGAAGACTATTCCAAGTGTGGAACTGACATGAGTGGCTGTTGCTTTAGGAAGTACAGTCAGGGGCATGTACTGGCTGACCACAGTGGACAATGATTGAGAAGTCCAGGTCATAAACAGTGAAGAGTTTAGTTAAGGGAGTATCCGGGCTTATGGAAGCAGTGGCAAGCAACACTATTCATTTATATTTTGCCACCAATAGCAACTTGTTATGTGACAGGAAGGCTTTTGTTTACTTTATAAAAAAATAACACATAGGTAAAGTTCCTGTCCTCTTCCTGCTTACAGTCTATTGAATGGGATAGAAAACAAATAGATGTACCTAAAACATGTCCCTATTCCTCAGTAGGATAGACATTAGAATTCATTTTTGAGCTTTTCAGGATTTCTAACAAATTTGCTGTTTCTTTTTCATTCACAATCACTGGCACTAGAACACACAGGGAATTAGAACTTGGAGAGTATGTTCCGTCTGGTAGTGAGGACCCAGACTAACATGTTGAGACAAGAAAAGCCTAATTCAATTTTTAAAATCAAGATTTAAACTTCAAGACATAAGCTGTGTGTTCAAGAAAGCATAACTGATGGGAAAAGGCCAGGAGTCCAGGGAGAGAAAATGTGGCCTCATTATCTGGCAAGAAAAACTCCTCTGGCTCTGGAGAGTTCCAGGCTATGAAGGACTGCAAAGCCAGAGTGTGGAGGCTGAGCAATACTGGAAATGCTAAATGTTCCTGGCTGACAGTGCACCTTCAGGGAATCACTTGGGCAAAGTGCCACTAGTAGGATTTTAAGTATCTTAGAAGACTATAAAAAACTTATTTTCAACTTACAAGCACTGTCAGGATGGGATAGAGAGAACTTGGTAGGCGCCCATCGTCATGGGTCTTTCTAAGAAATGAGAGGATGGCTATGCCACCTGTGACCTCATTAGATAGAGGTCCTGGGATACTTGTGTTGTTTCCATGGTGGGGGATTCTTCAAATGTTTGGGGATCAACAACCCCAAACTCCTGTATCACTGGCAACTATCTTCTACTAAATTTATAAACTCTCTAATAGACAAATATTTGTGGATGCCTTAAAAATCAATTTACTGTAAGATATAAACGTAGTATTTTAAATGATATCCAAATCAGTGTTCTCTTCTGAATAAGCAGTCCAATGATGGTGGGGTGGGCACTCTTTACTGAGTGAAGAATTATTTTGCTATTTGATCCTATAGAAGTTTCTGATCCTTCTGCAATCAAATCTAAAGAGAGAGGACAGTTTTAATGAAGAAAGCTGGAGACAGGGGATTTCTTCATTGCTAACTACTCCTTTATCAGTCAAAGACAGACAACCTCATGGAGCGATGTAATCAACCTTTAAAACATGCTGAGGAAATTCACTGAAGGAGAGCAAAAAGATTGGGATGAGTGATTGCCCTATCTCTAGCTTCCTACAGGGAAGTTCCTTTTGCATCTATAGATTATTTATTATTTCGGTTGCATAAGAGATTATTCCACATGAAATCATTTGGCAGGTAAAGGAAAACAGCCTAGTAAACATCAAGGGGACATTTTCATGCAAAAATGAACAGAGACTGTACAAAAAGCCTCCTGGGATGTACCCATAAATTATCCTGTGATGCCAAGGCTTCCGCCCAAGCACAATATGTTAACCAATGCTCACTGTCTGAACCCCAAACACTGATGGGGTTGCTTTGGGACCAAGAAAAATTATTGAAGCTATCAATTACAAGGAACTTTAAGTTGGAATTCTAGAATTGCAAGTTGCTTTACTGTATTACTTTTTCTAAATGATAGTTTGTTTAGAAAACATTGGTTCTGCATTGATACAGGAAATACATGCACACACACGCAGGTGGTAGAGCTCGTCACCTGGGCACACCTGGGGCTTCAGTTGGCTTCAGTCCCTTATGTGTTGGGTGCTGCCCTGGGGGTGATCTGGAAATGTTATAGTTGTTTAATAATATACACTCCCTTTCATTTTTGGCTTCATTTTTTTTTGGTTGTTGTTGTTTGTTTATAATTTTTATATTTTAAGGAAGGTAATCTGCCATTTGAGTAAAGATGACTGCAGGTCTTTTAAGCAGAGTTGTGCTTACTTACTTATTTTAATTATTCAAATATTCTCATACTAAAGCTGTTATTTTTCTCAAAAGCATTGGCTTCTCTGTGATCAGTGGTCTTATGAACACAAAGTTGTTATTTTTAATAATCTATATTTCCCACCTGCGTGGAAAATATTTTGTATGGCCAGCATTTTGCAATCTAGTAGAATACCATTGCTAGAAGCATCCTTACACTGTGATAATTAAGCAATGCTATATCATTATTATTATAGTGTATATTTATTTTATACTAAATTTGAATGTCTCCTTTGAGGTGTTTATTAGCTAAATGTATAAATGTATACATTTATACATATATTCTGAAAAGTTAAAGTGAACCTTAAATGTAAACTGGCAGATGTCACTGCCAAACAGTTAAAAGATTATGTGAACTGGAAGAAAACACTCCCCCAAACTTTTACTTAAAAATAAAGTCATTAAAATCCAAAATCAAGATCAAGTTTTCTGGTATTATACTACTATTCTTACTTGGCCATTGCTACCTTTTGCCATGTTCTGATTCTTATGACATTCATCCAGTCATGACTTTTTCTGAATAAAAATTAAAATCTATTTTTTAGTCATTAAGAATACCTGGAGAAAGAAGAAATGTTAGGTGGTTACATTTTAAATATTATTTTTCTTTATGTTCAAGAATTTATAAAAAATAGATTCTATAATTTTATTTGAGTGTTTCTCATATTACCATAACTAAAATATCTTCACACTGGATAGTAGCATATTTTAGTTAATTATTATTACTTCTAGTTATTACTCATTTGCTTAAGAAAATTTCGATAAATGTATCCTCAGTGTTCCTGTCTAATTATTTCTTATTATTACCTATGTATGTATCTGTGTATCATTATCTATCTCTCTGTCTACCTGTCTACCTGTCTATCTATATCCATCTGCAATTTGTCATCTGTCACATTGGGTTTTAAAACATGGCCCATTCACCATGATTTATCTACTAGAGAGTTAGGAATTACTTATATTTTCAAGGGCTTTACTGTATAGCTTTGTTTGGTTAAAAAAGAAACGTGAATGCAAAATATTAACCAAAACCCAAATGGGTGTCACCACTTTTACATATTGACACTCAGTGGAATTTTATTCATGACACAGTCAAACAGGACTGGCTACACAGTTGTGGAGCTCAGTGCAAAATAAAAATCCAGGATACTTTGTTTAAAAATTAATAAAAAAATCAAGATGGTGACTCCAGAGCATTAAACCAATTATCAGATCTTCCAATGTACAGACTTTGTGTGATTGACAAGTTCTGTGTCCATGAAGTCAGCCCTTGAGCCAGGTGTCAGATAGGATAGGCAATTAACTTTTACAGTTCATCAGTTCATCTTCAAAATATATTCTCTCAATAAATGAACAGAACAACTATTCAACTATTTTTTAAATAACAACTGTGTAATTAGACAAGGTTCAAAATGATAATAGCTTGTAGAATACTCATCTACAGAATATTCATGCACAACTTATGAATGAGCAGTTTAAGTATCTGTGCTCTGTCTAGAGTCTAACTTCATGGTTCTTGTGTCACATGTTTCTTCTAGAATTATTGTTTATTTTTAGACTAATTGATGAAAATAAAACTACTACCATGAAACTGAAGTAGGAAAAAGAAAATGTTCCATTAAAAGTAAGTATTTTGGGGCCTCCCTGGTGGCACAGTGGGTTAAAGTCACCATGAAGCTGTTGTCAGCCACTGTAGCACGAGTTCAATCTCAGCCCAGGGAGCTGACCCACATGTCACAGTAGACCTCTCCTGTCTCAGCTGCTGCTGAGTATTTCAGTACATCTGCCTGTTCTACTCTCTACTCTGTATCTGGTGAATCCTCTGATTCTCTCCCTCTCCTCCCACCACATACCTCTGGCCCACACCCTTGTATGCATACATAAAATAAATCTTAAAAAAAGTATTTTAATAAAGAGATAGCATTTTACTTATAATTATTTCATCCATATGAAAAAGCATAGTTCTTAGGCATGTTTCTATTCTGGAGAGATCAAGACTTTAATTCAGCCTCAAAACAGACTTACGAACCGTGATGCTTAGATAACTCAACAAAGCATTTTATCTGTAGCAGCAGATATGCAAATGTAATAACTTATTTGAAGTTAGTGATCAGATGTAAACTTTAATAGTACAAGTTAAGAACTAAAGCCTTATCCTGATTGGTAGTGCTTATCTATAAGATGGGGCAGAAGGGTTGATATAGTGCAACTCCAGGCTTTCAGTGGATGTAAATTACATGTCAAGTAACAGTGTCCCAGTCCTCTGATAAGGAGTGTGAGACTGCTTAGATAAGAAAGAGAGAAGGCAGATAAGGGGGAGCAATACAGAACACAGGAGACTTGAACACCAGGCTGAGATTTTCTGTGTAAATAGCACTCTATTTAATTTCTGCTTAACACAAAACATTGGAATAATGAATGCAAGCAAGAAAGACAAGTCGGTCTATTAACTCTTGGTGTGCTCTTTGCACTTGTCTCTTTCAGTTTTCTCTTACACAAAGGTAGGGATTTGTGGAGGAATCATTTTCAAGACTTTGATAGATCTAAATGTTTATGTCATGTTTTCATAAGAGTTAATTATTTTGTAGCAAAGGTTCTTGGCTTTCCTTAGTCTCTTTCTCTGGCAAACCTATTGATGTCTACTTTACCCAACATTCACCAGTTGCCTTTTTACACAGATACTTAGGGATAAGTCCTGGGGGAAATAGTGGCAATTAAAACACAGGCAAGATTAGTGAAGCATATTTCTTCATATTGAGATAAAATAGAAGAAATTTATTTTTTTTCTCTTCTCTACTGATGTTTCTGACAAAAGGGTATCACTCATTGGGATTATAAATAATATAACTATGAGATATCTGGCTGTACATTTACATAAAAGCTTATGGAGTTTCAGATTATGATTTAGAATCTGGTATTTGTTCCCTCAGGTCAAAGCATATTCTGTCATATTTGAACTTCACTAAAGAAAAATAGTATGTTATTAAAATAATAATAAATGTCTGAATGAAACTTTTTAGTGTAATAAATTTAGAGAACAGAAGTAGATTCTAAACCTAGACATCTATTGTTCTTTCCAAGTAGGTAAACTAGAAGAGTAGGAAACGGAGTCCTTGAATTTTAGAACTAGGAACCCCTTCAGAGTTAATTATTTTTACTTACCTGTAAGTTTTCATTGATATACCACTGGTTTACATCATTATTAGGTTTTGGAAGTATAGCATTCCCCACTTGGGTGTAGTCACTATTATGTACCCACCATCAAAGCACCCATGGTCCTCCAACAGAGTCCAGTGTGTTCTCTAGCCAACTTACTCTGTTGATAGTCCCCATTCTCAATTATTATAGTTTTATCTACTCTTTTTATGGATAAGAAAATTGATAAAAGAAAGAATATGTGTCTTGGACAAGTTCATCCAAGTAGTAAGAATGAGAATCATTATTATTATTATTATTATTATCATTTTGATAAGATTTGCTCCCTCTACCATAAGTACTTTTTAGAATAGGTACTTTAGAGAAGTGCCATAGCGTAAGCTTGAAAAGGGATGTGTTAGGAGAAATCTTTAAACTGTGTGTGGGCAGGACTTTGATTAAAAAGCCACCCTGATTGAAAATCTTGTCTAAAACATACACAAGGAATATTCCATTGTCTAGCCACTAGTCTGAATGTGCAGGGAGAGGAAGGGCTGGTTTCTGTTTGTAGGGTCACCAATAGCCCTTTTCTCTGCTCTTCTTGATCTAAGAGTTTGCAGTCTGTGCACTATAAGTATGTTTCATGAAGTAAGTACCATTTCTGAGGGCTGGGGGAAGTGAGAGTGTAGCTGAGAGCACAGTCTCTGATCTTCCTAGGGAACAGCTGGTATGAAGCGCTGCAGGTCTTTTTGTGTTCCACACTGTTCCACATTGGCCATGGGTGTGTGTCTTAACATTGTTCACCGGACAGCAGACCTGGAGCTCTCTCTTTCCTGAACTCCTCACTGAGTTAGCAGCCCTGCTATCTGCATTCCTCACCTATGAGTGCTGCCCCTGGGTATTTCTCCATGGCTGCCTCCTGCTCAACAAAGCATCACTTTCCTTGGTGTCTCTCTGTGCTGTCTATGTTGTTGCCTGATGTCCAAAGGCTATTCCAGTTTCATCCCAAGCCTAGGACATATCTGAATGTAATGTCTATCTCTTTAAGATGAAAGTTTAGATTATTTACTTGAATAAACAGTTAGATGATCCTCTCAGGAGCAAGTGTGTTAATTTCTCTGTCATGATCTTGGTGATGTTGGCATTCTTCCTGTCTAATTATTTTTAGATCATCTCCCCTGATGTGAACCAATGGGTCATAAAAGATAAAACTTGTTTCTGTACACTTGGTGAAAGATGTTAACTTAAGAGTAACAAGTGTAACCCACTTTTCTTTCTTACAGACAGGGACATGGAAAATATTTCAAGTATTCCTCAGAGATTTGTAGATGGTTCTCAAATTTGTCATTGGGGGAAAATAAAAGGAAGAATAAAAGTCATATCTTATTTGCTTCTAAGGGGAAAATATTATACTAGATGAGAAGGGTTACATATTGCTATGCATTATGGAACATAGGTAATTGCTTTTAAACTGGAGGGGGGCTAATTGAAAAGAATAGCTTGTTCTAGAACCATGGATGTTGTTACTATATATAGACCATAAAATGTTAGAGCTAGAGTGTATTCGGAAATCGTCTAGCTTTACAATACAGCTGGCCTTTATAGGTGAATAATTAAACAAATTTGTGATACATCCAGACAATTGAATATTATTCAATGCTAAGAAATTAGCTCGTAAGTCATGGCAAGACATAGAGGGAACAAATTCATATTGTGGAGGAGGGAGAGTGGAGTAGGTGATGTGAAAGTGATTTTTAGGGCAGTGATACATAAGAATGAGTTATAATTACACAGTTGTATGAGCCCATAGAATGTGCTACACTAAGAATGACCCTAATATAAACTGTGGGCTTTGAGTGACAATGATGGGTTAATGTATTTTCAACAACTGTACCACTCTGGTGCAGGACAGTCATAGCAGGAGAAACAGTGGGGGTGGGTAGTGGGTATGGGAATGCTGCTTCCTACTACACTTTTCTGAAGACCTAAAACTGCTAAATTAAAATCTACCAGTTTAAAAATATATGTAATATAGCTCCATAATTGATGCAGCAATAACAATCAATTTTTGACAAACCTCAAGTATAGGCATATATGTATGTAATATAAAGCATCAGACAGTACTGAAGATAGCTAGGACACAGCATTATAGGAATTGGGATGCAATTCAATTTCACTGTGGGCTCTCCATCATTCATTCTTTATTAAGACATGGCCACCAAAGGAATGATTTGATGTGTCTAAACCAAGTTACCTTTCCTTCCCCATTGCAAATCATCTTTTCATCATCTTCTTATCCCTCCCTGCACATTCAGGGCATAACATATTTTCATTTCTCTGTAAGTGAGAAAGTTCAGACCAGTAACAAAAAGAAAGAGATCACCCTCTTGGAAGTGTCATGCACCCAGGCCCAATCTGTATGTCTTTGTGGAGAACCCAAACATTTGTTTATGTGAAGAGAGATCTACCATGGATCACATACCATCTGAACCAGAAGTTTGAAGCCAAAATGGTTCAGCAGATCAACATCTTTCGGTTGAGTAAATATTGTCATAATTCTTGCAAATGATGGCAATGTGAGCTAAAGTTATCACTCTATCTTTTTTTTCCATCTCAATTATCTTACATTTTTTCTGAGTCTTTGCTCTTTTGGGTGCCATCTTGCATTTTATTGAATGACACCAATCTAGCCTCCTGTAATTTCAGAAATATCCCAGATACTTTCACACTAAGCATATTTCTGGAGCCTCTATTTTCTGGCCACTGGTACTCATATTTAATTGTTCACACAAATTCCAGAAAGTATCCTGGTAGGGTTTCTCAGTGAGATTAAAGTTTTTAAACTTGTCTAGCTTGGAACTTCCTCAAGTTATCTGTGTCCCTAAAGAATCCTCACCTGAGAATAAAGTCAGTATGAATGACGGAGACAGAATTGAGAAAGGTAGTTTGGAAATAGGACTGAAGGAGTGAGAAAGAAGGAAGTGAGGGAGGGAGGAGGAAAAAGGGAAAAGAGAGAAACTATGTATTTGTCATATCTTGACCCTCCAAAGCATTCTTGGACAACTGAGCAAAATGAAACAAGTAACAATAAGACAACCTGGAATGTACAGTCATATGAGTTACGTTCCCTTAATTTGGTGGGAAATCTGACACCTAGAAGGAATTCTAATATACTTTTTAATCAAAAGCCACTGAGTACATGTCTTATGTTTTTGAGTCATATCTCTCTTTCACAGATTGGAGGACTGAGATTCAGTATTTTAGTGACCATCCAACATGTTGTCCATAGTTTTTCACTAAGCTCTAATTGTCTTTATAGCTGATATCCAAACAGCGTGGTTCTCATTATAATTATACTCAGATAGTTACTGAATTGGTTGGAGAGAGTCAGAAACATCCTGCCTTTCTTAACATGTGATTTTATTGTTCCATTTATCACTATAAAACATAACATGCACAAAATGTTTTAATTTTATTTGCTGCACTAACCACAGACCTTGAATGAGCTAATGGAATACTATAGATGTATACATACATTTGTATAGTTGTGCTGGGGGTGGGGAGTAAAAAATAGCTATTGATTGATTTCACAAGTTATCAGATGGAAAGTTTATCAAGGGCAGTGACTTTCAAACTTTGTGTGTATACAAATCTCCTGGCAGTTTTGTCAAACTGTAAATATGAATCTACATTTCTTTTATTTTTTCTTTAACGCATTTTATTTATGTAGACAAGAAATGAGGTACAGGCCAAAGATTCACCTCCTACAAAACAGGCAGATTGAAATACACTGCTGAGGGGAGCAGCAGGCGGGTCAGGAGAGGTCTGCTGTGTCATGTGGTCACCTCCCTAGCTGGGGATTGAACTCATGCTGTAGAAGGTGCTGATAGCTTCATAGTGTTGCACTTTAATTCGTTGTGCCACCAGGGAGGGCCTGGGTCTACATTTTTAACAGATTCCCCAATAGTGACAATACAGATAGACAGCCTTAATAGTAAGATTTAGCAAACCTCAGCCTCCTCTAACCAAGGTTATGCAGCAGAGATAGTCTCTGGTAGTGTTCTGTAGCAGTCACAGATCCAAGAGAGATGGTTACATGGTGCCAATTAGTGTGAAGTATTATAGATCTTTATTATTATATAAAAAATCATAATACAGTTAGTATTTGGTATAGCTTCACAAGAGAATAAACTGTGAAGGATACATTTTGCATTACTTCCCTGACTGACAAAAATCATAAAAATAATGATTATAGTATGAAAGTAAGTCAGGAAATTAAAATGTATACCGATTAGTAAAAAGGATAAAATGGGAATATCAGGCAGAGTTACCTCTGAATAATGTAATTTTGATTCAGAGGCAAATTATTTTAGCAAGGAGTTTATAGTAATGATTTAAATTTCCATCTTTTGATGGGCACATGGAAATGCTGAGTAGCTTCTATATTTAAATGGTGAGGATGCCTGCATTAATGGAAAGCAACACATCCGTTATTACTAATCAGTGCTGTTTAATATTAAGATGTGCTTTTAATATACTTTATATTTCAAATCTTTGAGAGCATGCCTTCCTTAATGACAGTTCTAAGCAATGTCACCATTTTCTGACAAATATGCTTTTATTCTTTAATATTTTTATGAAAACCTCACTGTTTTGGGCATAAATGTGGAGTTTTGCTATTTTCAAAGGATATAAATAATTGCTTTATACATTTATATAAAATAATACAAATAAAACACTCAATAATTTTGTCAAACTGAATCAGACACATGTACATTCTATTTGCATATGCATACTGACTATTACTTTTGGATTAGTAATATTTTTCTTAGTCAAATCCATAAATTATCTACATTAATTAGTAAATGCAAAACCCTGATCTTTGGCAAATAAAGGCTTAATAGTTGAATCTAAAAGGGTAATAAAATGCATATATTCCTAATAAGTGAGAAATGGAGGTAAAAGTGCATTCCGTTGTTGACCTGAAATTAGCAAATATCTTTATCAATAATTGTCTTAGAATTATCCAAATGTTATCTGACTTGAATGGTAAATTATTTTCTATTTTAACTATCCAGACTCAACATCCCTGCTTTGAACAATGAGGCAGATGTCCCCTTGCCTATATAGTGAGGAAATATTAAGGAAAGGGAGTAGTTAGAAAAATTTTGTAATTCTTTGTTTGAAGTCCTGAGCAAAACTTGAGTATCCCCATGTATGAAAACAACTGGAAATAGCATAGCAGAGGTTTGGTAACTGCATTCCAGTGTGGAATACTTCCAAGGTTTCAGTCCAGATAACATACAAGTGAGGCAGACTACAATAAACACAGCAAAGGCTTGGAAAACTATATTGACATTTGAACTAAAATGTACAAAAGTATACATTATGTACTGAAATTAAATAATTTGATAAAACAGAAAGTATAAGTGGAAAAATATTCTTATAACATCCTTAAATTCTCTAGAATGCAACTGAAAATTGCTTTTCATATCAAGAATCTGAAAAATCTCTATTCAAATGAGAAAAGGCAATGAACAAATTCTAATGTCAAGCAAACACAAATGTTGAAATTATCAAATGAAGATTTTTAAGCAGCTACAATAAAATGGTTCCAGCAAGCAATTACTAACACTCTCAAAATACATTTTAAAAACTGTATCTGCAGGGAACTAGGAAGGATTAAATGGGACTTCCAAAACATAAAAAATCATGTTCAGGGGATGCAGAATAAATATGGGATTTAGTTGAAAAAATTCTCATTGGATGAGTTGAATACAGAACTGACACTCACTGAGCTCTGAAAATGGCTTTCCTGAAGAAACCCCAGTAAATTCTCTATGGAATGAATGAACATTACTATACCACTGTAGTTTATCAATTATCATGCTCCAAGCAGGAGCTGCCTGACTAGTAATACTAGCAATAATAACGGTTGAAACTATATAGTGTTTTCCCTCCAGAGCATATACTTTATCTGAGCTATCAAATAAACTTGTGATTATGATACTGGGTTTCATTAATACCAATATGGAACCTTAAAAATGCTAGCCTCCGGCCCTCCCTGGTGGTGCAGCAGGGTAAAGCTCAGCATGAGTTCCCTCCCCGCCTACCCCAGAGATGACCCACATGGCACAGAGGACCTCTCCTGACCCACCTGCTGTTCCCCTCAGCAGTGTACTTTGCAAGTCAGCCTATTCTGCTCCCCATTCTGTCTCTGATGAAGCCTCTCACCTCCCCTGCTCCTCTGGCCTGTACCTTAGTTCTGTATGCATAAATAAATAATTTTTTTAAAAAATGCTAGCCTCTTACTATTTAAGACAGATTCCTTGTGTAAGATAATTCTATGTTAAAATAATTTTATATTTGGCTATATGATATTACTCTTACTGTTATTTGGGCAATATAACTTGTAGTTTCCTGGTGAAATAATGTGTTTCAATTCTCTGAAAAGAGGCTAAAGTAATAATTGAGTATTCTCTCAATAAATAAATTTGACAAAGTGTCTGTAGTGATCATTAAAACATTTTGTACCATAAAAACATTTAAAAATTGGTATTGATGGAATGTAGAATAAGACTCTTCCTTAGGATAGTGTTGTTTTATATCCCTTGTAAAGTTCTGTTCCCTGACACATCTGGAAACAATCAAATGTGATATAATTGAACTTCTATTTATTTTTTATATTTTCAAAATGGCATCCTTTGCTCAGTAGCCTTACAGCGAAACTATAACATATAAAGAATGCAATATATTAAAATGCTTGAAAAAACAGCTTAGGGCAATATTAAAGCAGCATGACAAGAATCATTAAAATGGTGAATATTACATCTTACTGCATCACTGCATATGACAATCTGGAAGCATTCTTTTGCATTCCTTTTGTGTATAGTTTATTAAACAATTTCTAGTAGACTCTAATAGGGCATGTTGGGTTAAAGATTAAATATGTAAATAAATGCTTAAACACTTAAGGACAAAAGTAGGAGGGGAAAGTTTTATATAGTGTTTTAGATGCCCTAAGGAAATCAAAACTCTGGTTTTCAAAGAGATGGAAATGTTGATTTGCACTAGTAACTATTTTGTATTTGTAAATTTTAGTAAATTAAAATATATATTAAATCCATCACTGAATTGGAATCATTTAAGGGTTGTATTTTACATAAGTAACTAAAAGAACAGTGATCTATTGGTAGTATTTTACAACCTTAATCCCATTTATCTTAAGATATATGCTTGATAAAACTTCAGCTATTAAGTATTAATATAGTTGTCATGTTCTTGATAAGTATTAAATCTCTTATATATAAACATTTTGAAAAAGGTATAAAACTTTAATTAAATGCATAAATAAAATATATCATGAAAGTAAAAGTCTGAAAAACAAAAAGCTTAATTTTATATGAATCAATTTTAACTGAACAACCCATTTAAAATGTTTATATTTTAGGCATCAATGTAATATATCTGAAAATTAATGTATATTTAATAGGTTATTTTGAGTCTAGATAATAGCTCACCACACCTTTTATGTAATTGGGAAACACTCTTTTTAAATCTGTGCTCAAATTCTCATCCAAAGTTGAAATACATCATAACCCTTTTACTTTGTCTTTGAAACACTCATCTATTCATAACATTAAAACTGTATTTCCAGTGACTACAACCTTAATTAACTCAAGTTCATTGTATTTGCATTTGTCAGTATATCACACTGGCTAGAAAAGTCCTGGGCATATTTGAGTACAATGGAGATTGGTTGGATAGCTCTTTACCTTGCTCTGTGGCACAGAGATCCTGAGGTGCCCGCATATCACAGTGTAATCACCTCCTTGAACACTCTCCTTACTGGGAGGTGCAGGAGACATGTAGATAGGAGGTCATGACCAAATAGTGGGGCAGAAATGAGCACTTGCAGGAAGCTGTCGAAAAAAATGGAAGAGTAAAAAATGAGAGAACCTTTTGTTTGAAACTAGTTGAAAGGGAAGATACAATTTCTTCTTTCTGCAGTCAATAAGTCCTATCTAAAGGGATAAAGAAGCAAACAGCTATCACATATGAGATTCAGAAAAAAATCAGGACTATCAAGGATAGTTTTGAGTCACTTTGAAATGCCTTATTGATGCGTTTCCTTTTAAATAATCATTACAAAGCTGGTCTGAAAATCACAAGCATCTTCACATTTCTGAACGCTATTGGAGCTATCACAGGTATCTTCTAGGTCTTCATCGGTAGAGTGGTAGATGCAAAGCTGCATGTGTGTAAGAAGTGGACTGAAGACAGGCAGAGGGAAGCCCAAGAGGGACAGTTCCTCAGTTACAGCACAAAAGAACAGTTATCTACTGTACCAAACTCTAGGAAGGTATGTGACTACAAGGTCAAAATACTGAATGTGGATGTTCTGTAAACTGAGCGCTTCTTCGTGTACATGGATCCACCCCTTAGTGTATAAAGTTTAGATCTTTTCCAAACTCTGATAACTATCAGACCTACTAGTCAGTCTTATTGTTTGGTGAAACGTAAAATTCCTTAATGTGGGCCCTGTAATTCAATTTGAGGTTTGGACTACTGAGAAGTAAAGATTCATGAGCTTTGTACAGTCTATACAAAGTAAACATTCAAAACTCTTCCAAGGGAGCCTTTACAAATTCATGGACACCTCAATTCAATGTGACTTAATTAGATTGTCTTTTATGTCTGATTTTAGTAAAGGGGGAAAAATTTTAACTACAATATTCTATCATGGTTAAGACATTGTTAGCATAAAAACTATGGAAACAGTTTTTACTTTTAGATATTTAACATTATTTTAGGGTTTGTTTGAAGCACAGCCACGCCAAAAAAATAAGAACAAGATCACTGAATAAAACAAAATAGGTAATATGGAAAGCAACCAAACTGAATTACATATTTGGTAATGAATTACAACACTTCAAAATAGTTATGTGGGATTTCTATTCACCTGTATAACCAATACATCCATCTTCATGTATTTATAAGTAGATGTAAATGTCCTGATGTAGCTTGGTGATCACATTTCAGAAAAAAGAGAAACCCAGTTAAGCTTCTTTCATTCCACCATTGGTTTCATTGCCACATTTTTCAAGTACCTTTCAAAATGTTACCTGTTGATTTATAAAGTGGTACATTCACTCATAAAAGGTTAAACTTGAAACGCTGTTCTAACAGGTGCAGGCAGGGGCCTGTCACAACCCTCAGCACCCACTCTGTAGTGCATATCAATGTTTCTTCCTTTTGTCCTCTAGGATTCTCTATCTTAATGCACAAGAGCATGCTCCACTCACTCATGGGTCAGATTGGGAGTACTAAGCGGTGGGGTAGAGACTTAACACTCCTGGGGACAGCCTTCAAGGAGGAACAGAAGTTTGTAAATATGTATGCAGTCTTCCTTATCCTTTTGGTGAGATTATTGCTGAGGAATGTCCTGTGTTGTTTCCTAGGACACCAGAACTACATCTCAGTCTCTGTCTCTGTCTCTATTTCTCCACCCCCATCTTCCTGGAGTCTATTCTCTAATAAATATTGTGCACTCATATTCTTATTTCATTTTGCTTTTGTGGAGGATAATCCATATCTCTGATGATAGTGTGATCATTTAAAAAAGTAAAGACCTTAATGAAACTAAAGAAGGGGACCGAGGACAAGAATAACCAGAAGTGGAGAAAATGCCAGATTGAATTATAATTCAAACAAAAGCGCATGAACCAAAATGAAAGAATAAAATGCTAGGGAGCAAACAAAAATGAAAGGCAAAGAGCGTGAAAAAAATCAAGGTTTTATTTAAAAAGGAAAAGAGTAAAAATTGGGGGGGGCATGAAGAACAAAATGGTTAGTCACTAATTACTTCCACTGGCCATTTTTTGAGTTTATTATCCTGATGAGGAAACTGAATAACCCCATTAACATGGTTCCTGAGGAACTGGCAGAAAAAAATATCTAACTCACCTTTTCTATAAAGGAGTGTAAAAATAACAATCAAGTATGAGTGCATAATCAGACTTGTGTTTAATATGTTTATCAAAAAAGAATAGTAACGAGGAGTTAGTGCACAGAGAAACAAAGGAAGTGAACAAAAGGGAGATCAAGTCAGCATAATTCCATGACTCACATAGCCCAAGCAAATTCTCAGAACTGGCTAATGAGCCACACTTGTCTTTAACTACTGGAGAGAAGAACTATCTCTGGCTTCTCCAAGACATTTGACATTTCTTTAAGACACCAGATATTTGCTTGCCTTCCTTTTGAGTAGATAGTTAAGAATAGAATTTCAGATTATGGTAAGTAGATGTTTACCCTTATAAGAAACTGTCAACACATCTTCTGAAATGGTTGTACATGCCAGAGAGCAATGTCTGAGAGTTCTGGTTGTTCCATATTTATGCCAACATTTGGTGTTGTCTGTGTTTTGAGTTAGCTGTGGTAGTTGGTATAAAGTGATATCCCCAGTATAGATATTAAAGATAACATCTGCTGAAAACATCTTCACGTGTTGTGAGCTACTTACATTTCTTCATTTATGAAGTACTTATTCAAAACTTATCTTATTTTCCTCTTCCCTTGGCAAGAAGACAAACTGTAATATTACAGCAGATCTTTCTCCCTATGTACCACAATAAATGTTATTTTCAAAAGTAATCACATTGTGTAATTAGATTTTCATTTAAGTTATTCTGTAACAACTTTCAGTGCAAAGTAGGTTTGTTGCAGATGCATAGTATTCTAAAATTTTTTGAAGATGGTGTGATGTATTTATTGGTATTAGCAGAAAAATAAATTCTTGTATCCTTTCTAGATTCCCAGGGGCTTCATATAAATAGCAGGTTTAATTTCTCAAATTTGACAAGATAAACACATCTTAATTGTTACTACTTATCTATTTCTCAAATTTAACAGAGAGCTCCATTATCCACACTCAAGTGCCTGAGGGCCTCTTAAACATGTGTTGTTCCTTATTTTATTTAGTAAAGAACAAACAAGCTACCTCCTTACCATATATTAGCATAAAAATAAATACTGTGGCCATTTTATGTAGATTATATGATCCTTAAACATTAGGTGTTGTGAAATACTAGGATAAGAGCGATTCCATAAATTAAAATAGAAAGTATAATATCATATTTATATGTACATAGTATACACTTTTCTAATTATTTTCCAAAAATGTATCAGAGTATAAAGATCTCATCAACAATCCCATTCTAACCAACATTGAATTGATGATCAAAGCTAAAATCAGGATTTTACATATTAATTGTACCCAAAGGACTTTTTAGACCATATTGCACCAATATTTGGCATCTGTATTCTAGAAGATTTGCTGGACACATGAGTTGATATGTTTAACTATATATATATGTATACATATACATATATACACACACACTTATTTTTAAAGATTCATTTATTTATGCATACAGAGCTTGGGTACAGGCCAGAGGCTCAGGGGCGGCGAAAGGCTTCGCCAGAGACAGAGTGGGGAGCAGAACAGGCAGATCTACGAAGTACACTGCTGAGGGGAGCAGCGGGCAGGTCAGGAGCGCCATGTGAATCTCCTCCGGGGCAGGCGGGGATAGAACTCATGTGGAAGTGGCTTTAGCTTCTCAGTGCTGTGCTTTAACCCACTGCGCCACCAGGGAGGGCCATAACTAAATATATTTTTTTAAAAAATGACAACTGAAATTATCTTGATATTGAAGTAACAATTTCACATCAAAGTAAGGGATTATGGAATTCAAGTTTTGATTCTATGAATTAATATTGAACCATAATCTTTAGGCCTACAGAATATTATTTAACTCAATAAAAAGTGCATATTTTACAAATTTAAGCAATGAAGTATCATGGTACCTAAATATTTTTTGAATGTGAACTGTACTTACTTACATTGAAAAGAAATTACCAAGTTCTTAAGACATGTGGCCAGTCCTTAAGAAGTTCATGATTAAGACTATAAAACTCTTTCCTTTTTTAAAGATTTATTTTTTTATTCATACAAGAACAGGGGTATAGGGGATGAGAGGATTCAGCAAAGACAGAGTGGGGAGCAGAATAGGAAGATCGATGAAATACACTGCTGAGGGAAGCAGCAGGCAAGACAGGAGAGGTCTGCTGTGCCATGTGGGTCAGCTCCCGGGTCTGGGATCAAACTCTTGCTGCAGTGGCTCTGGATAGCTTCACAGTGCTGAGACTGAACCTCTTGTACCACCAGGAAGGCCCAAGACTATACTATTATTTCTTTGTAAATCATGATGAATTTTATATTTTAAAAACTGTGCAGATCAAAAACTATTTATTTTCTCTTCCTCTAATACCAAAAACTCTAGCACATATTCTGTGATGTCATAGTCTAATACGTGATAGAGTTATAATTATTAAAATAAAAACAATTTTGACAGAAGCAGAATATGATCAACAGAACTTTATTCAGCAAAGAGTCATGAAGAATTGACTCCTCTAAGGAAGGTTTTTTTTTTTTAAAGATTTATTTATTATTATTATTTTTGGGGCCCTCCCTGGTGGCGCAGTGGGTTAAAGCACAGCACTAATAAGCTTAAGCCACTTCCTTATGAGTTCCATCCCCACCTGCCCTGAAGGTGATCCACATGGCGAGGCAGACCTCTCCTGACCAGCCACTGCTCCCCTCAGCAGTGTACTTAGTCAGTCTGCCTGTTCAACTCCCACTCTGTCTCTGGTAAGTCCTCTCACCCTCTGCATCTCTGGCTTGTACCCCAGTTCTGTATGCAAGGTACAAGCCAGAGGTGCAGGGACAGTGAGAGGATTCACCAGAGACAGAGGGGAGCAGAGTAGGCAGATCGATGAAGTACACCGCTAAGGGGGGCAGAGGGTGGGTCAGAAGAGGTTTTCCACATTGTGTGGGTCACCTCCAGGCCAGGGGTCAAACTCTCACTGAAGTGGCTGAGGCTGGCTTGCTTCCTAACCCATTGCGCCACCAGGGAGGGCCCATCAAGGAAAGTTTTGACCACTGAACAGCTATAGCAAACATGGTTTATGTTTAATATTAAAACATGGTGGTTAAAAATAGCTGATGGAGTACCATATTGAGATATCCGGATTGAGAGTTCTCTCTGAGCTGTTGGCAATGGCAGCTCTGAGTGCGGGATTAAGAGTAACACTTGTGATGGTCCTCCTTTATCATTAAAAAAAAAAATTATGCATAGAATAGGGGTACAAGCCAGAGGTGCAGGGACAGTGAGAGGATTTAGCAGAGACAGTGGGGAGCAGAACAGGCAGATCGAAGAAGTACACTGCTGAGGGGAGGTCTGTGGATCAACTCTGGGGCAGGGGATTGAACTCACACTAAAGTGGCTGCTGTTAGCTTGTAGTGCTGTGTCCTAACCCATTGCGCCACCAAGTAGGGCTGCTTTTATCATTTTTATTGAAATTCTTTTAGCCAATATTATTGAAAAGGATGTGAATTTTACTTATTCCCTTTTTTACATCCCTGATTTTAGATATAATGTATACACCTTAACATTTTATTGATTTGTTCATAGTTTACATAACTATATAGTTTTACGAGTATTTCTGTTTAGCAGTTATTTAAAATATTTGACAAATTGACTGCAAGAGTAGCAGTTTGCTAGACTGTTTTGAAACTCTTTAAAAGCATGGAATATGTACATTGCAATATGACCATAGAACTACATTTATTAAAAACTGTTGTTTGTTGTAAAATGATAGTTACTTTTCTCTGGAGATAAAGAACAGATGATTCAATCAATATTATATTCTCTTGACTTCAGAGTAAACAACTTTCTTGTGACCCTAGCCATCTTTTATAGTTATGAACACAGACTACATTAAGAAACAATGACTTCAGCATTTTAATACAGACAGGTAGAACTGATCTGCAAGTTAGATTGATATCCTTTAATGTATTTTATTAAGCACAATGCTATTTTGCTAAATTACATATTTGGGTATGTGAGGAATACTGATAAAGATAGTGATGGTGGCTGCCCTCTAATGCTACTGTATTTACAAAATATGTGCTCATACATCAAAAAAAAAAAAAAAAAACTTTTGAAGATCCTGTAGTACTGAAGAAAATTATTTCTTTGTGTGAAATAAGATGTCACCTAGAGAGACCACACTGATCCTTTGACTAGTGATGGTTTCATTGAAGAAATTTCCAGTGCCTTTTTGAAAGACCTAAGAGGTTTGAGCTCATTTGTTGATAAGGCAGTGTTTCCTAGAAATTTCATTTTCTAGTAGCAGAATGAAGGAGTTATAAGAGAACTTTTTTTTTTTTTGAAAGATTAGGGATTAAGAGATCCACTGGATAGCACCAGATCCAACCTATAGTCTCTTTTGCATGAATCATGAGTTTCTTTTGATATGTAGAACATTATCAATTTCCCAAGCAGAAGTAAACATGAGTCTCCAGGGTTATTACTCTCTCTAGCCAAAATCTATAGACAGTTATCTAAAACTAATAACAAGACAGAACATGTCCAACAGTGATTTATGACTCAAGAGTGCCTCAACTATTTATTTTTGGAGTTTGATAATAATGGTTTAACGGGCCTGTCAGTGGTTAATGCATACATGATCACAACAGTAGAGGGGAAAAGAAAATTTAATTTTTTGATTCTGAACACGTTTTGTTTCAGTAAAGAAAAATTACAATGATTGTTCAGTTATTTAGTGTGTTATTGCAACATTATATAACACAGAACATTTATTGTTATAGAAAGTGCTTTTCATTTTAAAGGCCCAAGTCATAAAAAGTTGTGCACCGGTTATTATCATTTACCTTTTCCTTAGGTACATTACTTTTCATATGCTTTCATTAGTGTTATGCTCCCTAGTGTGCCAGTAACTTAAAATACACTTGCCAAAACTCAGCTGGGGAGAAAAAAGGGAGTTATTCTTGCTTCAATTCTTTAAGTTGGAACAAAGAATTCTGCAAGAGACGGTAGTTGTAAAAGAGCCAGACGTGTAGTCTATAAAGCATGGCGACTAGCTCAGCATTGCTCTCCCTGGCCTGCAAGACTTAATAGGCCTTAGGAAACAAATAGACACTACTAGAACTGTATGTGGTCTTAATTCTATATAGCGCCTTAACAATGGCAACTCGAAAATGCTTGGTTAATCTTTTTTCACAGAGCTTAATATCTGCTGTCAACACAAGATAGCTGTTTGTTGTTTTTGGGAAAGGGAAAAAATATATATTTTTAATTGTTATCTTGAATGATCTGCCTAAAAGTTGAAGACTGAGAAAGTCCATTTGTATTTTTCTATTTGCTAAAGTGTCATTTCAGATGATATGATATCTGTTCCTTGTTAGATGTTGGACAGTAAATAGACACCACTCATAAGAAACATTATACTTTCAAAATATTGACATTTTCCAAATGTCTTTCAAATGTTTATTTGAAATATTTTTCAAAATATTAGATAATTTGGGGTAAAGTAATATGTATTTTATCATCTCTCTGTCTTCACACTTGGAAAATTGCACTATAAAAAGACAAAGATGGGGCCCTCCTTGGTGGCACAGCAGGTTAAAGCACAGCACTAAGAATCTAAATTCACTCCAGCATGAGTTCGATCCCAGCCCCAGGTGATCCACATGGCGCATCAGACCTCTCCTGACCTTGCTGCTCCCCTCAGCGGTGTACTTTGCCAGTCTGCCTGTTCTACTCCCCATTCTGTTTCTGCTCTCCACTCTGTCTCTGGTGAATCCTCTCACCACCCTTGCACCTCTGGCCTGTACCCCAGTTCTGCATGCACAATTAAATAAATCTTAAAAAAAAAAAAAAAGAAAAAGATGGTAGGGAACTTGGATAATACCATCTGGTAGCCCCATGATTTCCTTGGAATTTCTTTTAGATTTTAAGAAAAAGCATATGCAGAAGGTCACTGAAGTTGCGGCTTGTCAAATGGAGCCATCAGTTATTGAGTATGAATAATTGTTCTCTATTTTTACCAGTAATTTGTATATAGACAGTGGATTTCACTTAGAAACAAAACAAAACAAAAATAACCAACATTTAACATCAATAGTATGTAGTAAGGAAAAGTAGAATCAGATATCCCAACACGATAGAGAAATAGATTGAGGTACAGGTTTCCCTTTCCCAACAGAACCTTAGTGATGCCTTTCGAAGGATCTTAACAAATCTGTGATATTAAAATATAAGCTTTGAGAAGCCTCTGAAAGCAAAGAATAGATTGGGTCACTGTGTCTGGTGACTAATGAAAGGTAAGACTTGGGATGTAAAGAATTTTATCTATACTCTTCACACATGTTCATAAATAGTTAGCTTTGGAATGTGCAAGTTTAACATCCCTCTTCAAAAAATTTCACTCACTTTTGCTTTCTATTTGATTTTGGAGACCAGAGACATTCTGTTGGGTGAGAAATAGGTAAAAGTCATTTTCACAGTTAAATGGATTGCTTATGTCATCTCATCTCTGAAATCTATTCCAATAAAATAGGCTTTCTCAAAATGATAAATTATTAGAAATAATTTGTTTTATTCTAAGTATTTCTGCTCTAATCACTGAACCAATTAGTCCCCAACTCAATTACTTTGTTCTCAAAGTAATTGTTCTCAAACTTTGTTCTCAAAGTTCGTAGCTCTGCAGGCTTCACACCCAGTGGCTCAAGTACAAGAGTTACAAGGCTGGCAGTAGGTAAATAAAACATTCCATCACTTAGAACTGCATGATGTAATTCATCCCCAGTAAAACTGTGTCACCTGGACAAAACTTAATCTGAACTAGGTAGGCCCTTATGTATACTACCCTCTCCCACAGGAAAACGAGAGCAAATCTTAGACTTGGGATGTAAAGAATTTTATCTGTACTCTTCACACATGTTCATAAATAGTTAGCTTTGGAATGTGCAAGTTTAACATCCCTCTTCAAAAAATCTTCCTATTTCCAGTATAATAAATGTCACATGCAAAGTCATCCTTAGCTTTATGGGCTCAAGAGAGGCAAACTGACTCCAGCACTTTATAAAATTCTCACCTTTAATAGAGAGGGACCTGTCATATGGTTCCACCACATTGGATATCTTTTGTTGTCTCTTCTTATGTTCACTACTGCTCTTCACTATTCTCTACTTGTTCTATGCCTCCAGAAGCCATTTTTTCTTTGTGCCAGAACAATAAAGAAGGGGCCTGAGGTTAAAGTATTCATATTCTCCACTCCCTTCCCCTCACAGGCTGCATATGTAAACTAAATATCACAAATCTCATCATCTATTCTCATGGCTACACATTTCTCTCTTTCAGGTACCTTTAATCTTGCTCATGCTTTGTCTTGTGAGCTTAATATTTTATTGTGGGAAAATATGCTCCTACACCTAATTTACTGCCCCTCTTGACTTCCCTGCATTCTACCCATGTTGTATGAATTAGTGTCTCATTATTAATCAGTCTTCAAGTCTGCTTAATTTCCCCTCATTTTCTAACAGCCCTAGAATGACACATGAACTACAATTGGTTCTTCCTCTTCTCATTATTGGCCCCCATCTCCTAGAAAAGGACAGAAGTCAAGAACATTCACACAGTCAGTTCAACTGAGTGAGTCAGTGGCTTAAAGAATTTCAGTGTGAAATAGTGTGTATGTGTGGAAGTGATCGGTTATCCACAAGGAAGGGAAGCCTTAGCATAAAATAGAACTCTACCACAAAAAGTAGGTGTGTCCTAACTTTAATGTCACCCTTTATACCTCATTTTTTATTATTTTTGAATCAAAATCATGAGCGTGGTTAGTGAGTTAATGGCACTTTGACTCCTTTTTATGTTTTTTTTTTTTTCAATGCAAAATGGAAAGAAATATATTCTCCGACAGTTTAAGAGGTTAGAGGTCAAAGTCAGGTTGTTGACTTGGTTGCTTCCTTCTAGAAGTTCTGAGTGAGAGAGAATTCCACCCCTCTCTTCAGCTTCTGGTGATAATCAGCAATCCTTAGCATTCCTTGGCTTGTAACTCAGTTACTACAATCTCTGCTTCTGCTGTCACATGGGCTTCTTCCCAATGTGTATCTCTGAGTGCCTTTTACTGTTTTTAAATTCACACCAGTCATTGGAATTAGGTCTCATGCTAATACAATGTGACCTCACTCTAACTTAACTAATTTCATCTGAAAATACTGTATTTCCAAATAAGGTTATATTTTGATAGCCTTGGTGGACATGAGCTTTAAGAAGACACTATTTAAGCCACTAAAAGGAGTTTATGATAGTTGATGGTATAATTGAAATCTATTCTTTAGAAAAAAATACTATTTGTAGTAAACTCGGAAAAGGAAAAAAGACAATGGTCCATTTAGAATATCCTATGAAGTGACTGTTTTCCATTTTCATGAAGATTCATTTATGCTAAATATTTTAGTTTATTTTTCTAAATATAGATGCCACAATATGTGCTTATACTGGAAATGACTACTTTACCAGATTGTTTTTCATAAATAAAGGGATGACATAGACTCTTGCCATTGGAAGGAAGCTTTGATCTCTGTTTTACCCACTCAAATATTCTGGAAACCTGTGTTTATTCACTTATTTACTCACTAATTCATCCATTCCTTCATTCTGAAAACAAGCAAACAAGCAATGAATGAGACATTGAGGAAACTGAGAGGTATAGTTCTACCTCTTGGGATTTCATAACTAGTCTAGATATAAAATTATTTCAGAACTGTGATTATGTATGCATATTTCATAATTACATTATGTACATTACAGTAGGTATGAAATATAATAATATATAGACATTAGCATAATGGGGAAGGGAATTTCCTATACATACCCTATAAAACATGTTTATTAAAATTTGTTGAGGTCAGGAAAAACTTTCTTGATAGACATTTGATATATCTGTTTTGATAGACTGGTAGAAATTAGGCTGATAAATAATTTGAGGTCACTCTACACATCGGGAAAAATATATGAAGTCAAATATATGGCAAAAAATTATAGGTTTAAAAGTAAAAGGAATTGTGATGGAAAAGTTTATGAATGAAGGAAGAAGATATATTGTGGGTTGAGCTAGGAAGTTTAGACATTTTCTTGAGAACGATTAAGGTGTAATGAGTAGGAGAGTTTAGTATCAGATGTAATATTAGAAATTTGGCTCAAGCTGTGGCATGGGAATTGAATAGAGTCTTGGAGTGATGAACAAACAAGAAGGGGGACACACAACGTAATACATATGAACACTGATGAAACCTGAAATAAGTTACGAAGAAAACAGTTCATTTTATTAAGGATATACTTTTCAGAATCTTGCAACTAACAGGAGATGATGATAGTGTAGAAGAAATAGTTTACATTTTATATGGTTATTGTCAGCATAAGCTCACTCATTTTTTCATGATAGCCAACTCATTTTTGAAAGTCTTTATATAAAACTGAAATATGCATCCCTGAAATTTGACCTTTATTTTTTCCTGCTGAAACCGTAAAAATAAGACCTACCTGATGACAATCTTTATTCAATTTAATACTACTACATTTTCACTCTAAAATCTTTATCATCCCAGGTGAAGATGAAAAAAATGAACCCACTTTAATTATTATTTCTTAAATGGTTTCTAGATACCTTTCCATCCTCAGCACACATTTCTAAATATACTCGTGTGTGATACTAATTTTAAGAAGTAGTTGCTCACGCAATTCCGGATTCTATGTGGCCAAAGTGCACAGTTTAAGAGAAAAATCTCCTTTGTTCAGAAGGTTATAATCTAGTAGTGGAGTCTCGCTCTTGTGTGATGTCTTCTTCACTTCATTTTTTTGCTCCTTTGTTTTTCCTTCTCTTTTGTTAGTTCATTGTTTCCCTATTGCGTTTAAAGAGTTGTTTTTTTTTTTTTTTAAGATTTATTTATGTGTGCATACAGAACTGGGGTACAGACCAGAGGCTCAGGGGCAGTGAGAGGCCTCACCAGAGACAGAGTGGGGAGCAGAACAGGCAGATCGACGAAGTACACTGCTGAGGGGAGCAGCGGGCGGGTCAGGAGAGGTCTGC
>NW_004567107.1:30453929-30507382 GCF_000260355.1 Condylura cristata
AACATTTTTACTATTTCTTTCAAGTATATTTTTGTTTATGTTTTTACAGTTAATTGGTCCAACCACTTTAGTCTGATTTTTTTTTTGCCTGATAGAAAATTTAAAAAAGGAAGAGAATTTAAAAATGATTAGTTTTGATTTTTTCATTTATAAAAATTTTCTCATTTGCTGTGAGAAAACTGAACTTTCTCTTATAAGCTTTATGTTAGTTCCTAATTGTTCCATTTCCTTTGTTTCTGATATCTACCCTTTGAAGAGCTAACGGATCCTCTTGTATAGACACACTGGGATTTTCTCAACAAAATATATGTTTACTTATAGAAATTTAATTATAAGGACTCAGCTTCCCTTAATATACATTTTTAAATATCATACATGTATTGACCTTTATATTTTTGATAACTTTTTTACCTATTTTTGGACTATGTTAATATATAGTCACTTTCCAAGATCCTCATGTTTTGTCAGTTTACATGGCCTCAATGTTCCATATTCAGTCTAGCAAATTGTGGTTGTATGAGAGACAAATATTAGATTAAAAGCTTAAAATTTGTAGCCATAAATCTACATATATCTATATTTGGAAAATGTATGTGATTTTTTTTTAAGATTTATTTATTTGCGCATACAGAACTGGGGTACAGGCCAGAGGCTCAGGGGGCAGAGGCTCAGGGGCTCAGAGACAGAGTGGGGAGCAGAACAGGCAGATCTACGAAGTACACTGCTGAGGGGAGCAGCGGGCGGGTCAGGAGAGGTCTGCCACGCCATGTGGTCACCTCTGGGGCAGGCGGGAATCGAACTCATGCAGAAGTGGCTTTAGTTTCTCAGTGCTGTGCTTTAACCCGCTGCGCCACCAGGGAGGGCCATGTATGTGATTTTTTAATGTCAAAGTTTGTGACAATAATCTTACTGTGTAAATACAAAAAGATATCTTCCATCACAAATATTATTACCATTTTTCTGAAATTCTTTTCGGTGATATCAAAAAGTTAAAGAGCTATATAAGAATATAAAAATAAGGTAGAAGGATTGATAATCACAGTGGCAGATGATTTGTTTGATTTATCTTCAGATAAATCCCAAGAAACAAACTGAGAAGTTGTAAAATGCAACTTGGAATATAAATAATATAGAGTTCAATTTTTTTTTTTTTAAGATTTATTTACTTATCCGTTCAGAACCGGGGTACAAGCCAGAGATGCGGAGGGTGAGAGGATTCACCAGGGACAGAGTGGGGAGCAGAACAGGCAGAGAGAAGAAGTACACTACTGCGGGGAGCAGCGGGCAGGTCAGGAGAGGTCTGCCGTGCCATGTGTATCTCCTCCGGGACAAGCGGGAATTGAACTCATGCGGAAGTGGCTTAAGCTTCTTTGTGCAGTGCTTTAACCTGCTGCACCACCAGGGAGGGCCAGTTCAAATGTTTTTATATCTCTTTTTTAACTGAGGCAACATTGGTTTACATTAAATATGATTTAGGGGAACAAGTTCAAAGTTTCTTTGATGTAAATCATCGTTTTCATACCCATTTAGTTTTAGTGGTTGTCTTATAATTAGCAAATCTTTGGTTTGAAAATCCCTGCCCTACCCACTCCAAAACATATATATTCCCCCCACCCCAAAACATAGATATTCTCTGACTTCAAGTGTTTGTTATTGTTTTCTTGATTGTTTGGTTGATTTTATTCAGCAGAAACATAAAATACATAGACAAAACGCATGTGTTAGTACAATAAAAATGACCTAGACACTTGTCCCATGTGACTGCAGGTCTGTGCCAGGTATCTCTGTGCAACTCTTCTGCTCTGGCTTTGATTTTGACCATGGGACTTTGTCCAGTGCAATGTTAACAAGCATAAGAAAAGCAGAGACTTGGAAGTTACTTATATAATGTGGTTTTCTGCTTCTGCATTCTGTCCTCACCTTGAAGGTTTGTCTGCCTGAGGATGAAAGATAGTAGGACTAGAGCCAAGTTATGGAAGTTATTCCAAACAAAACCACCCAAGATCAGTCAAAAGCTAGCCAGTCCTCTCCCCATATATTTTAACAGTTCTCACAAATAACAAAATCATCAAGCAAGTTTGTGGTCTTGTACACTAATTAAATACCCTTGTTTCAAGCTAATGATCTTTGAGGTCATTGGTTGTATAGCATTGTGGTAGTAAAAGATTCTGATGACAAATTTCTGGATGGCTATTTCCTATTTGTTTGGAATAAGTGCATTACTGCTATACCACATGGTAATATCAAGTCCAAGTCCTTAGAAATCCATATAAACCACTGTTCTCTAGCAACTGACATACAACTTACAAAGTCATCAAACGACCATTTAAAAATTCTGTTCAACAAAGAATCAAAATATTATTGATTTTCTCTAAAGTACCAAAGAGCTAATAACCTCTATTAGCATTAATTTATGTTCTTTCAAAACATTCTGTTCAATTGTTACATAAGTCTTCTCATTTGCCAGTCTTATCCTGCTTCTGACAGTTGCCTTCTCAGTTCTGGATCCCTTGCTTGTGTTTAACCTGCCACCGCCTTTTGTTTCCCCACCCTGTGCTTCAGGAAAAAGAAGATAACTTGGCATACCTGCCAATGACTTGTGACAGTAATATATGAGCAGGGTGGTCCCTGATGTCTTAGAATAAAACAGTATCCTCAAGAAGACAAACCCTCTGTCACTTGGTTTCCAGGGATACAAACATATCTGAAAATGCAGAGCTAAACACATTTTAAAGTAAGAAATCCTTTTAAAAAATGGAAGTAGAGACAATGATATAGAGGAAAGAACATAGGTTTTGGAGTCAAAACTCCTGGGGTTGAATATGACAGCCATTTACCTCTGGCAAGTAACCTTACAGCTTGAACATTCCTTTTATCTTCTGCAAGACCTTAGGACTATGATATGGACTAACTAAACTGGCACCACTGGCATCATTCTGCCTGCAAATCTCTCTAAGACTCATCAATAACTAAGACATCATTTACTTCACCACTAAATATCTCCAAGCTCTGTAGTAATTCTCCCTCCTAACTGATACTCTATATTAACAAAAGCCCCATGGTTATGGAGGTTCAGTCACCAAAGACAAAGAGAAAAAAACACACGCTAAAAATGATATAAAAATTGTGTTACTTTGATACATTTATAAACCGGAATGTTTTGTCCTTTTTAATAAAAATTATGCTCACAAAACCCTGTCAGGAACACAATTTTAAGTCCCACAGAATTTGCTGAACATATCTGGAAGATTATTTAATAGACCAACAGTTATATACAGTTATATGCATAGTTAATAGGATATAATTAATCAGTTTGATTTACAGATCTATAGAGTGATATCTATTTCAGTGAGGACCTTTCTAAGAGATTGATATTTGACAAAGTAAAAATTCACATCTTGACTGAATCATAATTTTTTCGTAGCTATTGATTTCTCTGAGGTATCATCCATTGAAATATTTTTTCAAATAAGTACTCAAATTTGTGTCACATCCTCCTTTATAGGCTTTGAACTCTAGTTGATGGAGAAGGCCACTCCTCTTTTTGTTCATTTAGGTAAGTTTCTTGTTCTTATACCAGTTTATAATGGAATAACTACAAAAAGCAACAAAATGCCAACAAATGAGACACTCAGCATCTAGGCCACAGCTAAAGGAAAAACAGCTCCACTTACTGAATGTTTCAAAGGTCCTATGTATTCAAGGTACGACATCTTATTTAATCTAATGAAAACTCTTCTCTGGCAATACTGAACATTTTTGAGTTAAAATAATTTACATATAAATGTATTTGGATGCAATACTATTAAATAAGCAACAAAATAATTCCAATAGCCATCACTCTGTTCTTTTTTTTTTTTTAACACTCTTATCTAATAAACAATGTCCTCACATTTTTCTCCTCCTCCTTTATATAGGGAAATACATTTAGATCCCAGTTGCTGTCATTTTCTCCTTATATTTTCCTCTCTCAGCATCTAATTGCCCTTAACATTTGACTAGCAACTCTAGCTTCTCAAGTGAGCATTTTATGCTTTGTTTGAAGAAGAGCATTTCATACCAGTGGCCAAAACTTGAACTTTAAATGAAGATGGGGCTAACTCAAAAGAGGGAGGAATTCTATTCAACTTTTCAAATTCATTATACAAATGCAAAGATAAACTGATGAAAAAACAAATTTCAGGCATAAATTCAATGAATGGGACTTGGGTTGTCATCATGAAGTGTATAAGTGCAACATCTTTTCTCATTAACCCTACCAAGATAGCTTCTTGTAGTCCATTGTAAGATATTTTTAAGTATCTTGGGGCACAAAGATGCTATTAAAAATGAAGGATTGTTTAATTCAGTCATTTTTGTATAAAATATCATATAAGAAAAATGCGGAGCTTCAGAATAGCTTTGTTTATAACTAAACTTAAATATCTCTGAATTTGGATGCCTAATTTTCATGTCTCCAGGGGACAAAGGAATAATAAGAATACGAAATGTTAATTTCACGTGTTGCATGATAATACATTTTTCTCTGATATTTAGTTTATGTAAAACTAAAGAGAGCACATTGGTTTTCAGGAATTCTGCAGTGACATTGACATATTGCTGTCATACAATAGTGGAAAGAAACTGGAATATGCCATCAGAAAATCTAAAATATGATAAACTAGATAATGGTGAGACAGTATCATCACTAATCAGCCCCCATGCTAAAGAACTACTTGCTTATTAGAATTATTTAAGCTAAACAAAACCAGGAAGGAACTATCACTTTAAGGAAATGTAAGTTTTTTCTTCTATATCATCCTCTATTGGATTTCCTTACCATCTTTTTCTCAAACATGACTGGAGTCCCTGTTTCTCTGGAAGATTGTATGAAGGTTAATATTTTGCAACAATTGGCCTGATTTTAGAGCCATGCTTCACTTCTTCCTCCTATCACTCCACTTCCTCATACCTTCACCATCTTTTCCAGGAAATATTTCCACACAAACCATGTTCCCATGAATCCTTATCTCAGTTCTATTTTATGAAACCAAAACTGAGATAAACCTACAGAAACAATATGAAAACTTGATGTCCAGTAAGAACTAAGCTTTATTTAAAAACCGTTCTGTTGTAACCAACACTCTTAGTACTAGATCTAATTTTTCAGAAACACACGCCTTGTTTGCTTGGTTCAAGGTTGGGTCATAACATTACATGTGACTTAGTGTTACAAAGAATTTCTCAGGCTATGTCAACTGGCCCCAGCTTTTCATAGATACTTCAAGAGAAGTTAAAGTTTAGTCATAATTATACAACTGTTTAGAGGTAAAAGCTGGAGCAAGAAACTTCTGTGCTTTTTCTAGCTAGTACAAAGTGTCATCCTATAAAAATATGAACATTTCCCCCCTTTATTTGCCTTCAGTGGAGACACAAAACAGCTGGTCACCATCTTCCTGTTTGGATAGAGTGCAAGAATGGATTATTATAGACATCACCTTTTTCTCTCCAAAACCAGTGGGTGATGACTCCACTTAAGGGAAGGAGCAATGGAGGGGAAACTCACAATGCTGCTGGCCTGCTTCCATGTAGTCTGTGGATAATAGAGCTCTTTGATGTCTGGTACATTCAGAACCACCAAACTCAGCTTTCCAGTCAACAGAAAAGCTATTTTACACTACTTTTGATGTGATGAAATAACTTAACTAGACATGGTTAATCACATAGCTGCTGATTATGCCATGCAAGGAAAAACCATTAAAATAAGCCAAGTGCCTCTAAAAAGAACAAAGGAAAACTCCCTAGCAGGCACACACACAGCTGACTCAAGTACTCTGGCATGACTCGGTATTTTGCCATCCAATTCACTCTCACTATTTTCATAACATGAAACATAAATGTCACTGCTTCCATGAGAATTCTGTATACCTGCCGAACTTGCTTATTACGTATTCTGTGAGGCAGTCATTATTTGTCTTTACTCTGTTCCAAACATATCTGGCTTTGAATACACCGCCAGGCCGAACACCAACAGATTTTGGGACTAAAGCAGAGAAAGCACTTTTGTATAAATTTAATCCCACTTAGGTCATCTGTCTATTGCTTTGTCTAGAACATCTAGGTTTTCAGTGATTTGACCAGTATCACAGATACAAATCGTATAATGAGAGTACCAACAGGTTAGCAGATTTAAAGGGGAAAAAAATGCCCTGGGGAAAGCAGCACTGATATGTTAGTTTATTAGTTCAGCTGCTTATGAACACTAACCAAGTCCCTGTTTTAAACAAGAATATTTATTCATATCAGTGGAATTCAGCTACTTTATGAAAATAAGTAAACTACATCTATTGGAGTAGATTATTTCTTTCTTTCTTTCTTTTTCTTTCTTTTTTTTTTTAAGATTTATTTATTTGTACATACAGAACTGGGGTACAGGCCAGAGTCTCAGGGGCAGCGAGAGGCTTCACCAGAGATAGAGTGGGGAGCAAAACAGGCAGATCTACAAAGTACACTGCTGAGGGGAGCAGTGGGCGGGTCAGGAGAGGTCTGCTGCACCATGTGGTCACCTCCAGGGCAGGCGGGACTCGAACTCATGCGGAAGTGGCTTTAGCTTCTCAGTGCAGTGCTTTAACCCACTGCGCCACCAGGGAGGACCCAGGAGTAGATTATTTCTATGTAGAAGTTCTGAAATTCATGAAACATAATTAACCCACATTCAAACATTTCCCAAAATCTACCAACTAAATGAATAAGCAGTCTTGAAATTAAGCTATGAATTGTGATACATAATTGCATTTTTCATTTTACCATAGACTAATTAAAACAATGGACTGCATTACATAACCTAAAAAAAAGTTTGGTGGACTGTCTAAAATAGAGTGCTCTGTTGTATAAAAACCTTCCAAGGACTAGTATAGACCCAAGAAAGTAAATTTTTTTTTAAAATTAGGAATTCGTAGTAATTTTAGAAACATGTTACATACATTACAAGTGTTGTAAAACAAATCTAGGTTTTGTGCTTAGATGATCGATAATTTTTAGAATGGAGAATGACAAGTCAATAACTCATTCAATAAAAGTAAAATTGTATGTTTTTCAATTGTGGATAAAAATGTTAACTGTATTAAAGTATCAATAAGTCATTAAAAGTTTAACTATAGATCATTTTATTGAATGTGTATCACTATTTGGGTATAGTGTGGAATGGAATGAGAGGGAAACTCAGAATTTTTATGACTAGTTCTCTCATCAATTAAGTAATGAATTTTCTTCACTGAAAAGTATTTATAGGGTCCCCACTAGTTGTGAGACAAACAGGCCAAGTCTTTGCTCCATGAGGAACTTATCTCTGGTAAAGAAAAGGCAGATATGTGAGTAAATGCTCAAAAGATATTATTAGACAACAACTCTGAAGCAAATTATGTGACAGTTACTCAAAGAAGAAAGTGCTACTTTAGTTAGGGCTAATCTTATGAAGCAATAATGGAGTTGAGACTGGACAAAGGAAGAGAAAAGACCCGGAACAGACCTTTAGGAGGAGAAAGCATCCAAAAGCCAAACCAAGGACTTAAATAGAATAGAATATGGCCCAACACATAGCAAACACTGAGTGAAATTTGTGTGTAATGAGCAGCGTGAGAAATGAAGAGATAGGACAGAACTCCATACATAATATTTAGAACAAGCTTGGGAACTTTAGTTTGAGTCTAAATATATTGGCAAAGCAGTAAAGGGTTTTGAGCAGAATGTGAAAATAAAAAACATCTTTTAAAGATATCCCTCTGAGGTAGACTGAACCTTAGAAGAGAAGAATAGAGGGAATGAGAAAAATTAGGAAAGATTATAGTTTCAGAGGAATGGTTACATGATTTGGATTGGAGCAGTTAAACTAGATAAGATATAGTGAATTTATTGTGTAATGGATCATTTTGCCAATCTGTAGGCACTTCTCAAACTAATTTTTTTTTACAGATTATTTATGCATACAGAACTGGGGTACAGGCCAGAAGTGTAGGGGTGGTTAGAGGATTCACCAGAGAGAGAGTGGAGAGTAGAACAGGCCAACTGATGAAGTACACTGCTGAGGAGAGCAGTGGTTGGGTCAGGAGAGGTCTGCTGTGCCATGTGGGTCACCTCCAGGGTGGGGGTTGAAACTGTGCTAAAGTGAGTTCAGCTTCTTAGTGCTTTAACCCTCTGCACCACCAGGAAGGGCCTCAAACTAAAATTTTTAAGTATATAAAATACATTATAGAGAAATGTTGAAAGTAATGGCATTTACAGTTGCAGCAAAAAGAATAAAATATATAGGAATAAATCAAACCAGAGAAGTCTACATTAAAAAGTATTACAAAATAAACAAAACTGGGCCCTCCCTGGTGGTGCAACCGGTTAATGCACAGCACTATGAAGCTTTCACAGCTACTGCAGCACAAGTGCCATGACCAGGCAGAGAGGAAAGGAGGTGACCCACATGGAGTGGCAGACCTCTTCTGTCTTGCCCCCTGCTCCCCTCAGCAGTGTATTTCAGTCAATCTGCCTTTCTGCTCCCCATTCTGTCTCTGGTGAATCCTCTTACTGGCCCTGCATCTCTGGCCTGGACCCCAATTCTGGATGTCTAAATAAATCTTTAAAAAAAAAACTGTTAAAATTTGAAGAAAACAAAGAAATGGGGAAAATTCATTACTATGGGTGGGAAGAATAAACATTTTCAAAATAGTCACTTTACCTGAAACAATTTAGAGACTCAACATAATTCCTATTTTTAATATGCCAATGAACTTCCTGGCTTTAACCTATACTACAAAGCTACAGTAATCAAAACAACATAATTGGCACAGGTACACAGATCAAGGGAAATAAAATCACACATACAGACAACTAAGTTATGACAAGTGGCAAAAGAATAAATGGAGGAAGGGAACTATAATAAATGGTGCTGGGGAAACTTAAGAGTTATATGCAAAAAAAGAAAGTGTGCCATAACATACAAAAATATACATAATATACAAAAAGTCATAATGGATTAGGAGTTAGATATAAGACTTGAAATGATAAAATACATTAGAAAATATAATGGAAAGCTCTTTGTTATTAGCCTTATTAATATCTTCTTGGAAGTCTCCAACAATAATAAAACAAAAGAGAATATAAACAGATGGAGCTACATCAAATTGAAAAGCTCTGTATAGTGAAAAAAAATGTATTATTAAAACAAAGCTACTAATTTGTACAAGATATTTGCAGACCAAATATTAGGCAAGTGATTAAAATCCAGATTATACCAACAACCCAGTAACAACAAAAAGCATACAATCTGATTTAAAATGAGCAGAGGATCTAAATAGATGTAGATATATCACAAACCAACAATCCATGAATAGTTGTTCTACATCACTTATCACTATATCACTTAGGGAAATGCAAATCAAAACCAATGAACATTCAACTCACACTGTTACAATGGCTAGTATCAAAATGTTAAAGAAATAGTGAAGATATAGAGGTAAAGGAAGTCTTTCGCACTGTTGGTGGGAATGTAAATTGGTGTCAACACTGGAAAATAGTACGGGGGTTCCTCAACTGCCATATGATCTAGCAGTTCCACTTTGGAGTTTCCAAAAAGTGTGAAAACAATAATTTGAGAAAATATTTGCACTACACTATTCATTATAGTACTTAACAATAGCTAAGATGGAGCTGAACTCCAAGTGTCCAATGATGGATGGATGGTTAAAGAAAATGCATCTCACACACACACACACACACACATACACACACAGTGGAATACTACTCAGCTATAAAAAAGTGAAATGTTTCCAATTATAAAAATATGAACAGACTGTGAGGGAATTATGATATGTAAAATAAGTCAGAAGGAGAAAGATAAACACCATATAAGTTCACTCATTTGTGGAATATAAATTAAAAAAAGCAAATGAACACACATAAGCAAAAGAAAAACAGATCTTTAAACTAACAGAATGGTAGTGATCACAGGGGAAGGAAACATGAAGAAATAGGTATAGAAGTCAGTTGTTGAGGATTGATGATGACTAGACATTTGGTGGTGGGCATGGTGTGATATATACAGGTGTTGAGAAGAGAAAATGTATACCTGAAACCTAACAGTACTGCAAACTAAAGGTACTCAATTAAAACAATGCTGCTAGTTGATAATTTGAGCTCATTAAAATTAAATAGATATTTCTTAATGTTAAGGCATAATAAGCTAATTGGGTAAGATTCATTTTTTCATTTGTGTCAATCATCTATATTTTTCCTCTTTTTCACACTATTGTCTTTTCTGCTTTCTGTTTTCCTTTTTTGATGTTTCATTTCCTATCTTTCATGCTGGTCTATTTTATATCAATCATGACCTCACCTTCTTTCCTTCCTTTATCATGGATATTTCTCTTTCTTCCTGCTGCCCTTTCTCTTGACCTCTCATCATTAATCTCCTCTTTGACTAGGCTTCAATATTCACTTTCTCTGTGACCTACACCAGAATATGCTCAGTTGTATGTTTGTCTTTCCAACCAGTCCCAGAAACCTTTGATCTCACAGAGACCTGCCTGACCTTGGCATTTCTTTGAGTGCAATGCCTTTAGCTTTTCTCAGTAGCTCTTTCTAACTTCTGCATATAATTTTGCATCCTTGAAAATTTCAGTTGTTGAAAGATGTCCGCGTTTAGGTACCAAATATTTGAGGTATTGTCGTGTGACTAGAAATTTGGTTAATTTAAACCAGACAATTACTGCAGTACACCAGTGCCTAAGCTTAAAATGAGTCTTAATAAACCCATATTCAAGACTTAAAGCAAGAACAAATAAACTTTAATATTAAAATATTAACAAGAAACGGTGCCAACTGTGAAAAAGATATATTATTGCTTGTTATCAGACCAATATGAACACTTAACTCTGCAAAATATCCACTGCAAATCACTACCACAAATTGTAAAGTGATTTAATGTTTTTATAAAATCCATCTTTATCAGTCTCATGTGTTTATTTAAGCTGGATTATAATTAAGATGGAGCTATAGTGGAATACAGGAATTACAAGAGTCTAATATGCAAACATAGAAAAATTATATAATAGCAATTTCTAAAAAGAATATTGAAGTAATTACTTACATTGATTCAGATATATTAATAACATATTTGCATGTTATATTAGTCAAGTTTTGTTTTTTTTTAGATTTATTTAGTTATGCATACAGAACTGGGACAAAGGTCAGAGGTGTGTAGTAAGAGGATTCACCAGCAACAGAGTGGGGAGAAGAACAGGCAGATTGACTGAAACACTGCTGAGAAGAGTAGCAGGTGGGTCAGGACAGGTCTGCCATGCCATGTGGGTCACCTCCCTTGCTGGGGATCGAATTCATGCTGCAGTGGCTGTGGAGAGCATCATAGTGCTATGCTTTAACCTGTTGTGCCACCAAGGAGGGCCCAAAAACTCTTTCAAATTTTTTTTTAAAGATTTATTTATTCATTTACACAGATCTGAGGTACAGGCCAGAGATGCGGAGGGTGAGAGGATTCACCAGAGACAGAGTGGGGAGCAGGACAGGCAGATCAATGCAGTACACTGCTGAGGGGAGCAGCGGGCGGGTCAGGAGAGGTCTGCCGCGCCTTGTGGGTCACCTCCAGGGCAGGTGGGGATCGAACTCATGCGGAAGTGGCTTCAGCTTCTTAGTGCTGTGCTTTAACCCGCTGCACCACCAGGGAGGGCCCTCTTTCAAATTTTTAAAGAAAATTTCAAACTAGAAATAACTCAGTTGTTGTTAATTCCCTCTTTCTCTCAAAGGATTGATCTAAAAAATTTATCTGGAGAAGGTAAAAAAATATCTGATTGAACTCTCTAAATCACAACATGAGATCACGTGTGATTCTGTGATTTCATGACACTGATTATGAATATAAACACCAATAGATTGTTCCTATGAGGTATTACTAGAAGCTCACTGGTCTAGATTCCTTTATGAATAAAAAAAAAATGTGTTTAGTGTGTGTGGAAAATTTTCTAATGAATTCACTTAGAAAGAAGGAAGACAGGCAGACAGCCACACAGGCAAGGGAAGATGTTCTTTTCTGTTTTACTGAAATTTGGAGATACTCTAATAAGATTTAAGGATACTCTAATAAGCTTTGGAAAATACTTGTTAAAATTGTACCAGTTTTGTGAGGTCTGTAACTTGGACTCTGCTGTTTCTAGATGAGGAAGATTGAATATGGGTGGTGTTTGTAAGTCACACCCTTTGTGAATGTTTCAAAGACTATCAAATTGTTCTTGGTATTGGCTTAAAGTAAAATTCCACATGTTAAAAATTTATCCTATCATTTGATATTATTGCTCTTTCCTAAATCATAACTTGCCCTAGGGTAGGAATCACTTCTGCTGCTTTAATCACTTGAAATGTGAAGGAAAAAATAAATGTGTTTGACTCCTTAGCCAACAATAATATGAAACCAATGGTGATGTATTATATATAATTACATTGATTATAATTATGAAAGAAGGACCTAAAGTTTTAGTTTGGTAGTAAAGAAAAGGATGGCTCTAGATAAGATGCTACCAAAAGAAGAGATATTTGAAAAGTAAAACAATGAAAATATTTTTTTTTAAAAATCACACCTTTTATTTATTTATTTATTTTCCACTGCTGCCCTTAATGTAGACCTATTGAATCTCTATCATATTGAGCAAGGTCTGTAGTCCTAAGTATTTTTTTCATGAATAAAGATCTATTGATATTTATGAGGGCTTTTGTTTTAAACTCTGGTGACATCACACACATACACCTCACCCAACATCTTCAGTAAGTAGTTGAGTTTCTAACACCT
The DNA here is from genome assembly GCF_000260355.1 of Condylura cristata. NCBI lineage: Eukaryota > Metazoa > Chordata > Mammalia > Eulipotyphla > Talpidae > Condylura > Condylura cristata. Next base: position 30,466,753 of record NW_004567107.1, read on the forward strand.
GCTCAGTAATGGTCTAGGTGCTCAGGAGGATAAGGACAAATACACATACCCTAGACTCTTTTCATAAGAAGCAAAACTCCTTAGCCAGTGAGGCAGGGCAGCAAATCCTTCTATATCTATTGCTACTGGGGAAGAGGAGGGTTTTCCGATATCCTTGTGAACAGCTGGCAAAGATTCATAGCCTCTGGGGGAAAGGTAGAAAACCTAGTTTTCAGACTTCCCAGGACACATAACCGTGACTGATATCAAGCATCTACTAACTGCTAAGGTGGAGTGGAAAATGTGTTCCTTCCTGAGCCCTGTTGAAGATAGATGGCAGAGTGTTTTCACAAGAGGAATAGGCATGCATAATGAGAAGACACCATTTCTTACTTTCAGACATAAACACCTGCTTAAGACTGAAATTCAGGAGAAACACACACATACACAAACACACACACACACACACACATATATGGGTGGGAAGGGAGAGATTGAGATTGATTGATTCACTAGTACTATCACAAGCTTAGAAGGTTACCAGAGAATAACAATGAACCAGAATCTGTAGATTGAAAGGGTGTGGCCACTAATTGAGAATGTAGAGAAAGACCCTTCCTTCAATATGATACAAATGTCTAGGATCTGCTGGAAATTATAGGTAGAGAAGAAAAACAAAAAACAATCTCTGCTAGCCAAGGCCCCACCAAGAACAAGATGAGAGGATCTGAAGTGTGTGGTGACTGAAGGTAACAGTAACAACCACACAGTCCATGTCAAACTAAACTGCTGGATTGATTGGCTAAATCTTCCAAGTTAGCAGTTAATTAAAGAACAGAAATGCCAATTTCTTTCATAAATACTATTTATTTCAGAGTCAACTGATTTCCATGAAACACGAAAAGCATTCCATTGAAATTAGAAGACAAAAAAAAAAAAAAAAAGGAAAACAGAATATCCAAACTCAAATCTGTCAACAGACGCAGACTCATGAATGACTCAGATGATGAAACTATCAGACTTTGAAATAACTATCAGGAATATATTAAAGAATCAAAAGGAACTCATGGGTTCAGCATAATTCAGTTGAAGAATAAAAGCAATGAAATCCATATATATTCATCATTACTGAAATACTGAAAAATCATGAATTTTAGAACCAGCTTAATTTGTAATCAAAAAGAAAATTGTAGTATCCTTTAGTGGCAAGAGAGACTACAATATTTTGAAGACCCATGACAGTTTTCAAATTATAAAGGCCTTTTTGCTTAGTAGTCTTTAGGAGAAATAATATAATGACTCATTGGATGAGCCAGTGGATGTCATATCAGTATTGGACAACATAAACTGTTGTCCTTTTGCTCTTGATTGATAAAGCAGTTATATTTTAAAATGAATAGATGAGTGATAAAAGTTCTTCACCTATTGTCACACAACCAGACTGATTTAGAAGAATGCTATGTTATAATAATACCAATTTAATAAATGCATATATGGAAATATTGCATTGAAGGTTACTATTCAAGGATAGATGTTAGCACATATAATTCTAGACCAAATGGGAAATGTCTTTATATTATCCATACTTTAGAATTATTGATGCTACTGTTCTGCTCTGTTAGTAGCAGATCTATTGCTACTAATTGCTTTATCACTCCATTGAGTCATTTTGAAAGCTATTAGATTCAATTGAATACTAAATGTATTTTGCTACAATAGGTTTGTTTGGTACTAAAATGAGTTATCAACAGTAAGTTCTGGGATTCTTAGAATTTATGAAACCAAACATGCATCCTTTTCACTTAAGAATTGTGTAACTGGAGATCTTGGGATTATAGTAGAAATTTTAATTGGGAAAGGGTAGTGAAATTAGGATTTTAGTTGATTTTATCCCCCAATGTAAATGAGAAGCCATCTGATTTACAAGTGTCACAGGGAAGTGGTGTTACTTATTACATATTACTTCACTCAAAAAAATAAAATAATTTTATCTAGATTGGTATAATATAATTTATGCAAATTTGAAACTCATGCAAATTTAACTTGGTCCCAAATCAACATAACTTTGTTAGCATTTTAAAAACGCTTCTTCCAGGATTTATTAATACTGCAGTTATAATAATTCTCTGGAAAAATCTTGACATGTACTTTCATCTCATAGTCCATATGAAATAAGCTCTAAAATCTGTGGCTGAATGTTTCTTTTCTCTTTCTCCTGGGTCAGCACCATTTTGCCATCCCTGATCAGTCAGTCTAATGATAGCTTTCTCTAGATACAGAATCTCAGTCTCAAAGTCACCACCTTTTTCTAGGGGTAACCTGAGATGAACTGTCAAACTTGAAAATGTTTTTACTCAGTCCAACCCAAAGAACATATTTAAATTCAAGTTCCTGTATAAAATATATGCAGATGCAGAGAAATAAATTAGTACATTAAAGGTCTCTGTTTCTATTGTACTCTGTCTGGCCTAAGTGTGGACTGAAATGTCAGTTTAGGCAACACCTGACCATATTGTTCCTTCTGAAATATGTTCTTGTTATTGACTGTATGATTAGCAGGAGCTCCAGGATAGCATAAAGTACTTGAACTTGCTTAAACCTTCTCTTTTTCGGTTTTATTTTTTTTTAATTATTAAAAAAAAATAAAAGATAAGATTTCCCCCCCCATGGGTACAGTCGCCATATTTTTTCCACCACCTAGGTGCCCATAGACCTCCACCACATCCTCCTCCCCCTCCTCATACCTTTTCCTCAGTGTCTCAAATCTGTGATCCATCTTTTTCTGTTTTAAAGTCTCTGGTTCCTGGCAGGCTATTGTTCAGTTCCAGTTTCTTATGTGATTATATGTTCTTATGACTATGAAATGATTATTAGATTGTCAGATTCCCACTGAATAGTCAAACTGACTCCAGTTGTCTATCTCTGAAAAGAACTTTTTGATAAAGTTTTCCTTATGCCTTTTAGGGGAAGGGTCCAATATCATAGACATTAAATACTCCCCCAAATTAGTTAAGAGTTACCACTTATTTATGTCAGTATACCTGGCCTTATGACTAGGGCAAGGAGAATTGTCATTGAGACTGTTAGATAATCAGATCCATCCCATTAAGAAAAAAGAAAAAAAAATCATTATTGTCTCCTGAAAGCCACTGTCCTATTAATTTAATTATTGTATTATTTTTGGATGAACAGATGTAATTCTCTGGAAATGTTTGTAAATGGAAAACAATGGAAAAAAAGAGCATACCATTGAGTTGTGTGTGTTGATGATGTACTTTGATTTAGGGCTACAAATGTCTTAGATATGTTTCAAGTTTGTAAAAATTATCAGAAAACTGATGTTTCTGTACTGATTTAACGAATACTCTTAATTTTAATACCTTTGATAGGATACACATGTTATCTTTTAATAAGATCAGAGCAACAGGCCTTACCCAAATCTCTCTTTCTCTAGACCATTCTGTATATAGTAGCCAGAGTGTTGTTGCTAAAACAGAAGCTAGTAAGATATTTCTCTTACATAAGTCATTCAATGACTTAATTCATTGGACATACCTGGCCCCTTCCTGTCCCTCCTTGAGCTTTACATTCTACTGACTGGCTTTTTGTGTCCTCAGTTACACCATGCTACTCAGCTCCAGTCCTTTACATGGGTCATTCTCTTTTCCTAAAATGATATAATTCATCTACCTTCTCCAAATAAACTCCATCTCCTGTACAATTAAGTCCTTATCATGCTTATATACATACACTTAGCTCCTCTCCATTTCTGCCTACTCCAGCTGCAATGAGCATTCACAGCCCATTTTCTCTACAAAGCTACCGAATAACTGTATCCCCAGAGCTGATAATGGTGGTGGTGTTGGTGGGTGTGAGGAGGGAGGGTTGCAGAAGGGAAGGAAGTGATGAGCACCTTGTAAATAGAGCTCCCAATTGAAACACTGTTTCCAGAAGCAGTGGTTAAAAATGAAGTTCTTAAAGATCAACATGTCTATAAATTGTGATAAAATACCTGTGATATTAATCTATGAGTGTACAGTCATATTGATAATACCCAACATGGGAAATGGATGCATTAGCTACCTGTGAGGCAAAGACAATTTCTCATTCTAAGGCAAGAAATTGGATATAAAATTTATTGAAAATGAGCACATTTTCTATTTGATTTTCCTTTAAAAATCCAGATGGATTTGGAATTGGAATTACAGTTAATGCCATATAAGCATTCCTAATGATGTCAGTTCCACTGGGATAAAGTGTCTCACCCCAACCCCTCAGATGGTCAATTATGACTTAAATCCTCCCGAAAGCTCCCTTAAGGCTCTATCGTTATCTAATGTCAATTGTTCAATTATAAATCAGGTTGCAAATGTCTCCAAATTCTGAACACTGAAGAGGTAAATGGGGAAAAAAAATTGAGAAGTGGAGAAGAACCAGATCAATTTGGACTTTCATTAAACTACACATAATTAACACAGAACAGATGCTTCCCAATTAATTGTGCTGGCTTCACACCTAGAAAAATCTTTACTGAGTCTCTTGGACAGTACTTAGCAGGGGAACAAAGCCAGTAGAACAACATATATGACATAATCATTTATCATAATATTGCTTTAGACACCTACATGCCTCTTTGCATATGATAGAATGAACAGCTACTTAGAAGCAGATTCTTGATCTAAGAGATCAAGATTTAAAACATACAATATTGACAATAACATGTGAAAGGTGAAAAGTTTAAGTTGGATATGAATCAATATCTTTTTTTTTTTTTTAAGATTTATTTTGTGCATACAGAACTGGGGTATAGGCCAGAGGCTCAGGGGTGGCGAGAGGCTTCACCAGAGACAGAGTGGGGAGCAGAACTGGCATATAGATGAAGTACACTGCTGAGGGGAGCAGCGGGCGGGTCAGGAGAGGTCTGCCACGCCATGTGGTCACCTCCGGGGCAGGCAGGAATCGAACTCATGCGGAAATGGTTTTAACTTCTTAGTGCTGTGATTTTAACCACCAGAGAGGGCCTGAATCAATATCTTAAGAAAAAACTTTATTATGCATAATTATAAGTTCTATAAACTTTATAAATGTGTATGTATGATACCTGCAAAACTAAGTTTAAATACTGCACAACATTCATAAAATATTAATAAAAGAATAAACTTAGCATTATATAATATATTACAAATTATACTCTCTTGTAATGAAGTATAAAGGTCTAACAGACCCTGAAAAGGCATCATCTATTAGAAAAAGAGACTAAGTCTTTGCCTCAACAACAAATCCAAGAACTTTAAATGTTTTCAAAAAGCAATATAAAAATAAATGAACAGTCATTACAGGGTCCAGTATAGCTCCTAGCTTTGAAAAGTTAAGAATATTCATCCTTGAATTCCCATTAAAAACTACATATTTTTTATTTTTGAAATTTTCTTTATCTGTATGTGAAGAAAGCAAAAAGTTTGAAGAATGCAAATTTAATTGGAGAGATAAATGACCAAACTAGCTATTTATAAAACACAGTAGTCTAACCTAATGTATGTCAAAATATTCATAGTAAAATAAGACTAATTTTTTAATATTTTTAATTTTTTCTATAATTTTGACACAAGCATAACATTAAAGATCTGTTTAGTAAGATTATCTATGATTTTTATTTTCAGTTCTGTCATTCACTAGCTACCTGAAATTTTATAAGGTACAGAAAACTGCTATGTACTTCAGTGACACTATTTAGAAAATAATGGCAATAGAATTCAAACAGCAGTAGTATTGTAGGAATCCAATTATGTGAGATAATCCAAGAAAAATATTTACCAAATTTGCTTGTTATAGCACCTACTATTTCCATTGTGCTAATAAATATGATAATAATGTAGTTATTTATACTGATGGTTAAGTGAATAAACAGGGTTTGGCTAACTTTTCAATTGACTAATGAGAGTAGGAAAAATTATAAATCAAAAGCTGAGAAGGCCAGGGGAGAAAGTACAGAATTAGTGGCTTGATAAGAATTATAATTGGACAAGTTGCAGTGTGGCATACTGTTGTCATGATTTGGGGGTTGGTGGGGAGAGATGATCCAATGGAATATGGTAGATTATGGGTTCTTTGGTGACAAGTAGGAGGTGGTGTCAGGTATCTGAAAAGTTGTGAATCTGTATCTCTCAGTCACATATAGTTTTAAACCAGTATTTCCCCAATTAAAAATAGAATAATTTTAAAAAGGAAACAAAGTAAATTAACTGAGTCTGTGATTAGTGAGTTTTGAAGTCCTTCCTGCTTCCTAGCATCTTCTTTCTCATTTTAGAGTAGTTGATTAACACCAGCATCGAGGGATAAAAGGATATATAGCACAGAATATCAAAGTTGTGGTAGCTCAGAATAATGCTGAGTGGCTGTGTTGGGGGAGAATCCCTTCAATGACTGAATATATCATCTTCAGTAAAATGTCATTGTGAACTTCTTCTGGGACAAACAGCATGAATGCTAAGACACTAACATCCACGTCCATATGTCTCACTGTATGCTTTGCCAAGATGTCTGCTTGCCATTTGCTCTGTCTACATAATGCCAAACACCCAGGTGAAAAGGGAAAAATTAATTCACTGTTTCTAAACATACAGATGTTTGGCACCAAGTAAGTACAATATCTGGATGCATGACAGTGTTTCTCACATTTTCATCCGACTGGCATCACATAACATGAACCATTGTGTAGATGCTTAGGACTAAGAAAACAAACAGAGAACATGTCACAAATCAGTACCTTTTCTCTAAAGTATTATTAGAGAATCTTCGTCTCAAAATGGGCTTTAGAGGAAATCTAATGTAACTTCCTCCAATGCATTTGTGGTATCTCTGCAAGTAATTCTAGGGAACTCTGCAAGTAATTCTAGGGAAAATATGTTTGATATTAGGAAAGTTTAACCTCTCATTTCTGGTTTTAGGTTATAAGCATGAATACAATTTATTATAAAAGTACAGATGGGGTGACTCCGCTGACCCAGATCTACTCATTTTGGTCCTGATGGGGCAAATGTTTGAAGTGTGAACTGTGAATCCTCACTCTCATCTTCCATGACTGAGCAATCACTTCAGCATTCCTTGTAATGCTTAATTTCAAAATGTAAATAATCTCACATCTGTTGGTGGTGCATTGTCTCCATGTATCTGGTAAAAGATTTACCATTTCTTTGGTTACATGGATGTTTGCTTCCTGCATCCCCCAGTTTGATTTTATTTTTATAGCTGATTAAAACTGAACTAATCCCCACTAGTAACTTTGAAAGACAGATTGTTGCCATTGAGTACAAATTTAACTATTGAAATGCAAGCTTTATTTTGCTATATGAATGAAGTGAAAGATGCATAAATCTTGTGTGTAGATTTCTATTACTTTTTTGTTAGAGAAGTTATCAAAAAAATAAAATAAGCTACTTGAGTAGTTTATGACCTCTTTAATTTACCTCCTTCATTACAATATTGGGGACATTTCTGTATACTTTCTCCATGTAATTACTAACTTCAATCCAAATTTTCTTCTATGGAGATGGAAATATATAAACAAAGCAGCTAAGATAGTCATTAGGGAATGTAGCAGGCAAGTCACTATGGATTAATGAAAATCTAACAAGTATAATATAAAAGTTGTAATGAAACAAGTGGCAGTCTGGATAACTGACTACAGTATACCAAAGACCATCACATATATCCTAAGTGTAAACTCTTGAAATATTCAAAGTTCAAGAAGACAAACTCAAGAAATACCTCTTTATGTCTGAAAACATCTGATTGCAATGTATATTGGGATTACTGGTAACAATTTTAATTTCCTGGGTTGTCAAAGAAAAAAAAAAGGAAAGGAAAGAATGTAATAAAAAAAGTATCACAATGTCAGAATGTGGTCATGGGTAATACTACTGGAGATTATTCAGGGCTGATTAAAGTGGTAGAAAATACAGTAATATATAAATAGTACGGTATGGTGTTTTTCTTTTGTAAATGAAATGATTAGAAAATTTGAAAAGTTCATTTATACAATGTACTATAAACTCTTCCTGAGACTGTGACACCAAATATATCTTGTTTTCTGTTCTGCCTATCAACACATATTTGTAAAAATGGTATTATATCTGAAATTGGTCGAGAGTGAGTAGTGGTAAGTTAGGAAACAAATATAAATATAACTCCTTCCACTATTCTGTATTTTAAATGAGAAATTGAATTGTTTTCAATTATTGGGAGAGATGGGAAAGTAGTAAACAAAGTTGTAAATTCACTCTATAGTGATACCACATTAAACACTTTGACAACTATTATTCACATGGCCACGCAGAAGAAGAGGGCATACTATTGGATAATTCTGCCAGGATCATGGACAGCACAGAAGGAATCAGTACCAGTACTGCTGTCTTTTTTTTTTTTTTTTTAATCTAACTGTACATAGCCTGGGTTAGCTAAGAAAAGGACATCTGTTATATCAAAAATAGAGAACAATTCCTGAAGTTGATAATAATTGACAAAGAAAAAAATTATGCTGCAAATGACAAGATGCCTCAGAGGATTATCAAATTTATTATCTTGAAAAGATTGGATTTTCACAAGACTATCAAAGAGGAGGAGGGAACTAAGAGTGAGAAAAACGAGACAGTTAATTGAATTTGAAAGACACATTGACTGTCAACAAGGAGAAAATGAAGGAAATTGTACAGGTAATTCAAGGAAACGCTCCCTTTTAAGATTTGAATTTCAGTTTATAGTGTTTGTGTGTCATGTATGTGTGTGTGTGTCTGAGAGACTGAGTTGAAACCATCTTGATATTAATTATAAAACCACAACTATTCTCACCAGGGTTTTTAGTCAGATGAGAAAAATAGTCACTTATGTAATGAAGTGGAAAGAATATTTTCATAAGAATCAGAAAGCCTGAACTCTGCTGATCACTAATTGTATAACTAAGACACTTACATTTAAAATTCATTTTTTCTTTTTTACAGTGCCAGTGTATCTTATATTAGTAACTTGGAACTCAGATATCCATATGTATGTGTGTGTGTATGTGTGTTTATATATGTGTGTATATATTCATTTATTGAAAAGGTATATAATATCTACTCACTCTTGGCCAACTTCAGATATACTACAATTTTTGCAAACATGTGTTGATGGTTTGAACAGAAAATAAGATATGTTTGGTATCACAGTCTCAGGATGAGTTTATAGTGTATTGTATGTGTATATATATAGATATGTATATAAATGTATATATATAAGTATATATATACATATATATATATCATTGTGTGTGTGTGTATATATATATAGAGCATTGAATCTATGCCATCATCTAATTCTATATATATCATCTAATATTGCATTACAAGCAAATTCAGTGAAATAGTTGAAGTATTTTTAGCTCAGCAATCTAACAATTTGCGATTTCATCACAAAAGCTAAGTTCAGAGTGAGATGAGATTGCTGTATCATATGATAATTTTTAATTTTTTGAGGACTCCTAATACCATTTTTCACATGACTACACTAATTTACATTTCCATAAATTCACTAATTTATATTTCCATAGTGTGCAAGTGTCCCCCTCTGCCCACATACTTACCAACTTTTCTTGTCTTTAGACTTTGTGGTAATGGACAACCTAAAATGAGGTCACATTGTGATTTATCTATATCTATATCTATATCTATATCTATATCTATATCTATATCTATCTATCTATATATATATTTCATGATGATTAGTGGCATTGAGCATCTTTTCAACCTCTTGCCACCATAAACGGGGAAGGAGTATCTGTTTAAGTCCTTTGCCCAGTTTTTGATCAAGTTATTGGGTTTTTTTATGCTAGTTGGGTTATTTGAATTCTGTATATAATATGGACATTAATCCCTTATCTATAAATAGCTTGCGGATAAGTCTCTTATTCTAAAAATTGTCTTTTCATTTTGATTATTTGGCTGAGAAAAATAATTAGTTTGGTGTAGTCCCACTTTTAAAATTTTCTTTTAATGTCAATGCTTTCATTCTAATCCAAAAATTCATCGTCAGGACCAATATCAAAATGAAACTGAGCAAACCCAAGGGATGACAAAGTTGGTGGTTACTACTACATTGTTGTGACAGCAGGGCATCACCCAAAAGCAGACACACAGTGTAAAACAGCAGTAAGAAAGAGAGATGAGAATTAAGACTGGCACATGGCCGGAAGTCGTCCGTCTTATGACAGATGGCATAAGGCTAAGCCAAAGCCATACGTGGCAGATTGGTGGCTTCTCCAATGAAACCCCTTTTCACAGAAAATTCACCAGAAAAAATCCCAGGTGTAAAACTGCAAAACCACCAGCAGTTCAACTGCCAAAAGTCTCAACTGTTTAACTGATAAAACCCTCAGCCCTGGCCCTATTTCCCATCAGCCCCCACTCAGAAGCTGGACTTTGAAAAGCTCCACTACCTATACCACTGAGTTGATGTCAGGAAGTAGAGTCTAGAAAGTCCCTCTTTCTACCATCAGGTTTACTATGTCTTCTCCCCTTTGTTTTCTTCTAGTGTCAGGTCTTATATTCAATAATACATTTTGAGTTGAATTTTGTATATGATCTAGATAAGGGTCCAATTGTATTATTTTGCATTTGGATGTTTTCCCAACAGCATTTATTGAAAAATGTATGCTTTCTGATTGTATATATTTAATGCTTCAGCAAAAATTGACTGCATGTGTGTGTATGTGTGTGTACATCTATATACCTATTAACTATCATCTGTCTACACATAGACTTGGACTTGGGCTTCCTGGTCTGTTCCATTTAATATTTCTGTTTGGTTTTGGCCAATACTGTTAGGGTCCAAAATCACCCAGTTGTCCCCCACAACAAAGAACAGGACCAGAGATGCACAAGCAAGCAGAGTTTATTAAGCCAGCTAGCTGGGATCAAGCCTCCCTGCAGGCACGCAGGCTACACAGGGAGAGCAAGACCCAGACCATAAGATTGTCAGAGAATATACAGGCCCTTATAGGCCGTTACATACGTCATAGCCGGTGCAAAATCAAAGAGTAACAAGCTTCACAGCACTCAAGGATGGGTTTCTAAGAACAGATGTCTCAGGAGTCAGGAGCTGATATCAGCGTCTAGTTTCAGCCAGTTCCAGGAGCTGGCACCAAGAATGCTATCTGCCTGCCCTCCTTTTCTGGGCCCAGGGCGAGTCTGAGACCCAGACAGAGGGGCCGAGGGGCCCAACAATATCATATTATTTTGAACTATTTATAGCTTTATGATATAATTTGATACATATGTAGGACTAAAATATATAACAATATTGATATTGTATCCATTTTTGTGACTTAGTGTCCTAGTGAGTGTGCTGACACTAATTCTCCTGTGAGCACCTGTCCTAGAGAATAACCTGAGACTCACACTTACATGAAAGTCCCTGATAAACATCTTCCAATATATCTTGCAACACCTGATAAACTCCAATTCATTTCATTTTGGTTTTTTTTTTTTACCAACATGACTTGTTGTCAGTATTCTAAAGCTCTAACAAACAAATGTAATTTAACAAAATTACAGCAAAGTACAACAGAATGCTATTTAGCCTTTAAAAAGAAGGAAACCTTTCTAAATTTAGTAACAGTACATTATGATAAGTAAAATAACCTGAGCAAAGACAAGTACTGTGTGATCTTGCTTGTGTGTGGAATTTAAAATGAAATAAAAGTTGAATTTATAGAGCCATTTGGTGGTTTTCAGTGTCTGAGGGGGCAGTCAAAATGAGTGGTAGTAGTTAAAGACTACAAAGTTAAAACTATGTAACATGAGTAAGCATAGAGATATAATGTATAACATAATGACTATAGCTAATGATGCTACATTAAGCACTAGAAATATTTTAAAAATAATAGGTTTTAGGTCTTATCACCAAAAAAATTTTCATAACTATGAAAGATACATTAACTAGCCAGATCACGATAATCATTTCAGTGTATATATTCAATTATATACGTGTATTTTATTTTTCACATGTATGCGTATTAAATAATATTTATATACCTAAATATATATGCATATTCATGATTTTTATTAAAATAAATAGTGAAAGGAAGAAAAGGTAAAATGAACAATAATTTTGGCACAATTGCATGATGACATGAATAATTCAAATTCTCATATTAAATGAAGAAAATAATCTACATTTCTCTGTATAATATCAGTATGTTATTATAAACTTGTATCACAAATATTTTTGTGATGTTACTAGAAGTTTCTTAACCTGAGGGCTTATCTTCCAAACTTAACGTGAGATGTCATGAAAGTCAGCCTTAATTTTCTTGATCTGTACAAGGATTTAGTAAAATAAAATCAACTCTATAGCATGCATTTTCTTCCTTTGTATTAAACTGTCCCTAATAGAATGCTAAAAATGCCATGGAAATTGTCCTGAATTAGTTAATAGTAAAACTTTTCTTCCTCAAAGAAATTAATATATTATTTTGAATACAATTTATGATTGCATGTTCATTATAAACAGAGTATCAGGCAGGCTCAAGTAAAGATGTTATAATAGTGTCTACAAAGTTCTTACCTATAAGATGATCAGAAACTTACTGAATTATTATCATGCATCAATTATCCATGTATTTGGAAACTGCAAGCTAATGCATCATTTAATTTAACATGAGACTATAAATGCTTAAAAACATCATTTAAAAATTGTACCTTAAATTCTCTCTTTACAGAGAGCAGTGATGACAGCTGGGTGAAGGAGCTGTGCTTACCTTCTCCATATATTCCTACCTAGATTTCAGGAAAATGAGGCCAATAACTTATGTAGGAGAAAGCAGACCCCACAATGTACACTGGGAGCAATGTCCAGAGGATAGGCCCCAGCACACAGTGGAATGGGTCGGGCATATAGAAGAGGCATGTGAGTTGAACCTAAGGGTCTGGCAGGCCCTACACGCAGCAGAGCAGAACTGGCAAGTGGCCCTGAATCAGTAACTCACTAATTAAAGCCCCAGCAATCCCTGAAATCAGAGCTAGCATTGGCCCAATGATGGTGGACCCTGGCAGACCCAAGTGAACTGTTAGGTGAAATGTGGAGGCAGTTATTGACTAGACAACAGAATATCTAGTAACAGATCCAAAAAAGTTTAAAATTATCAGAGATGTTTATATAAAATATCTGTGGAAAGTAACTCTTATTGAAATATCAGACACCTGCATTAAACACAGCAGGCAGACACAGTTGTGGTATGTTCAAATAGTCTTTAAAATAATTTATTTTTTTTCTTTTTCTACACTTACCTTATTTTTTACTAGTAAACTGGGGACCCAGTTTGTTGTCTGTGAAATTACCCTGTGGACTTTTCAAGTGGATTCCTCTCAGAACTGTCCTCTTAGAACATTATTTAGATCTGAAAGCAGCGTTCATCTGATTTGTCTCTATAATCATTGTTTTAGATGAGCATTCTTCCAAGGACAAATTTAAAAGCACTAATACAGCTTTATCTGCTTGAAGTGGCCTGCTCCATCATGGGCATTTATGAAGTTTCCCCATCCGGCTCTAGTGTTCACATTAAGTGGTGCCCTGTTTTTATTTTGCTTTCACAAGAGCCCTGTGCTCTTTGCTCTAATATGTTACAAAAGGTGCTTCTTCAAAGAGGGAGGACAGGGGATCCCAGAAAGGGAAAAAGTGGCTACAGTTGGAGGAGAAGAAAAAACCTTGTCAGTTTTCCAGGTGTGGTGAAATCACTGTCACAGGAAAGTGACCATGAACCTTGCTATTAGACAGGTTGACAATCAGGGGTATATCTAAGTTAATCTGACATGCTCAATATATTCTGTCTATATGTGTGGAATATGTGTGTTTATGTAGTGTATGTAGGTAGACATTCATTTCATTTCAAAATCAAGTAATTCCTGATTAAAAGTGATTCATCTGTAGTGTAGTGTAGTATACCATAGAAATAATACTTAATTCAGTATTTTGTGAGAAGTGCTTCTTGTCAACTCTGAGAGCCATATGCGTGTCTGTAATTTTCAGGTTCCCCCAGTCTGTTAACATCGCCTTTTCTGACAGTACCTGAAAAGATTTTTTTTCATTTGATAACTTTATTTTAATCACCAGGAATGATTGAGCCCTCTCAATGGTGTGAATATTAGTACTTAGAAAACATTTAACTTGATACTAAACAATAACAGGGATTTATAAAGAAAGGATTTTATTATGACTCCTAAGAAACCTTGTTTGTTTCCTCTGCCCCCAGATGTAGGAGTGTGGATCTGGAATCACCTACTTGCTCTGTTCTTTACTACATATTAGAATTTGGCAAACTACTTAATTATTTTTATTTTACTTTATTCCTCTGTAAAATAGGAATAGCAACTTGTCAGTTACTTAAAACTTACAAGATTAATCTATCAAATCTCTCAAGAAACAAGTAATTTTACTGAACAGTATGTTTCCAATAATATACAGGACACAACAGTGGGATAGATGTTTATTCTTCTCTAGTACATGACTAGAAACTGTTCAGAACTCATGCAAACAATTTGGTTTTGAAAATTTAGATGTTCATTTTGAAGATAAGTTTGAAAATGTTGATGAGGGTGAGTGGCTCTTCTGTGTAACTTTGCTACCTGTTGAGATAAAGTGAATAACTGAACAAATTCTATAGTCTTTCATACATATATTAATTAAATATGTATTAGTGGGGAAACACAATAGCTAATACATCATTGAGGTTTGATATAGACCAAGCCTACAATTTTTTTAAAAAACAAATGATACCTCAAATGAATGATTTAGTTCACTAGAAACAGACAGGACAATATTTCAGAGGCTTATTTTACCTTCTTCAGTTAGCATCAGACAATAAGAAATAACACCACATAAAGACCAGACTGGAGACTTAACAGTGTAGATTTAGGTACCATCTTGTCATGACTGAGCATTTGTGTCCCACTTTCCAAAGTCAGATATTAAGTTCTTATACTCCCTTCAGGCCCCTCCCCCCAACTGAATGTAGTGATACTTGGAGGTGGAAGCTTGGGGTGATAATTAATATAGGTTATTTCATGCCAGAAGACACTCTGATGGATTTAGTATCCTTTTAAGAACAGGACTGGAGAGATCTCTCTTTCCACAAGGTACCAAGGAAAGGCCAACTTGAGGTCATAGCAACAAGATAATCCTAGCTAAAACAGAAAGCCTCACCAAGAACCCAAACTGCTTGTTTGACCTTGAACTTCCCAGTCTCCAACCCTGTGAGAAATGTTTGTTGTGTAAGCCACTTCGTCTTTGTTACAGCACGCTGCAATGACTGAGTCACATCCTAAAGGGTACAGGTGGTAGATCTCATAGATGCTAATTCCTCATTTTATGAAAGTGTGAAGTGTGTTCCCCGAAATACTTTATCCAATCTACATATCTTGAATTCTACTAATTTCACAATTGGGAACCCATTTCTGACACCAATTATGCTGATTAACAAGTCACTAAATTCACCAATGAAAATCTCTTTCCAACATTAATGATGCTAATTTACCACTCATCTGGTGTTTCATTAGCTACAAAGGTACAAGAAGCTGATGTTGTAGAAACTTCTGAGATACAAATTTTCTGATTTTACCTTGACTGACCAGAAATAGAGTATTTTTTTTTTTTAAGCATTTTTTTTTAATTTATTCATACAGAACTGGGGTACAGGCCAGAGGCTCAGGGACGGTGAGAGGCTTCACCAGAGACAGAGTGGGGAGCAGAACAGGCAGATTGACGAAGTACACTGCTGAGGGGAGCAGCGGGCGGGTCAGGAGAGGTCTGGCTCGCCATGTGGTCTCCTCCGGGGCAGGCGGCAGGCGGGAATCGAACTCATGCGGAAGTGGCTTCAGATTCTCAGTGCTGTGCTTTAACCCGCTGCGCCACCAGGGAGGGCCAGAAATAGAGTATTTTTATCAGAACAAATAATTGTCTGATATTACCAAAAAAAAAAAGAGGAGGGAGAGAGAAAACCACTAATGCATACATTAGTGTCCCACTTTTTGCTGAAGACTTTTAAAAGACAGTGGCTAACACCATAACAGCAGGTATCCAATCATTTCTCTCTCTGTTTCAGAATTATACTTTCTATTCCTCTTGTCTCCTGAATGTAATCTTGGGGGGTTTGTGATGCACTGGGGCTTTTTGGTAGGTTGATTATTCTGTAAATTCACATCAGTGATTTATCCCTTCTCCACCACTTCCACGCCTATGTACAGGCCAAGACCCCTGGTTACTTCCTTTCACCATGTATCGCTCTCTCGATAAGGACCCCTGATGTTTTTAAGTTTGGTAATGTCATGAGTACAACGTGTGGCCCATGATGATCTGGCATTGATCCCCACTGTCTTTTCAGCAAGGATAATAAGGAGACATATGAGGGAGAATAATCAGAGTAGAATCTCTCAGGCCAGTGAATATAGTACAGTTTTCAATAGTACAGAGGCTATCCCTGGTGACATATATTTCATGAGATTGTTCTATCAATCCCACATCTTTGCATTTCCCACATTTTGGCCACATACATCTTGAGCCCTTTTGCAAAGCCCTAGACTATGAAACTAAACAATGACAGCCAACCAGTAGCAGGAATAGTTTTGCTTATGGAGAAACCTAAAATTAAAAAAAAAAAAAAAGATGGGTATAATGTAATCTAAATACATACACTGTACTGTTCTGTAGTTTAACACAGAAATATAAACTTGGAACAGTGAGTAAAGTATGCAAATATGGTAGATATCTTTCATGTTGCCAACATGAAATGTGCAGGTGTATGTCTGAGTAGGTTTAAGGAAATAAACAGGTGATACATGCCTACTTCTGCCTACTATCATTTACTCTGCTTTGGTAAGACACAGAGATGTTGGCTGGAGAATATCTTCCCTTGGATTTTGTTTCTCTTTCCTTCACCTTAAGATTTATTTAGAAACCATTTCTTGAGTTCACTCTTGCTCCTAAATTCAGTGGTACATTTTAGTTTATTTATTCTAGATGTCTATATTGTGCCTTATGATATAATGTGGGTAGCCATGCTTTTTCTCTGGCCTTTATCTTGAATTTCCTGGCATCCTGATATTCTGTAGGTGATGCAATTTCGGGTAAAACTAAACAAAAGCCTACTAAATTTTGCTCTAAGCCCTCGGTAGTGTTCACATATCCATAACTAAGGTATCATTACACTGTAAGCACCGCAATCACTTAGATAGGTGTTTCTAAGTAGGGCAGAAGTAGCAATAGTATGTATGACACAAACATCAAAAAGATTGAAGGTTTTGAACAATGACATAATAAAAATGGAAAGTCCTTGAACATGAACAAGCATTATCTGCATTAGTCTAGAAAACAAATTTGAAATTAACTAATTCTTTTCAAGATAGCGGTTCCAATAAGTGCAACTTGGACAATTCAATGAAAGGCTTAGATGTTTTCCTTTTAACAAAGCAAGATACACATAATTTTACATACCATTTAGGAAATTTATTTGAAGCCCTTTCATGAATCAGATTTATGCTCGTAATCTATATACATACTACTCTCTGTTATAAATTTAGGTAAGATCAAGTGTTGGGGATTCAGGCTACAGGATATCATTGCCGGTGTTTGTTTAATATGCTGAATCACACTTCCGAGTATCTAACAAAGTCCCATTTTACTTGGCATGGGTGAAATAACCGAGTGCCTTTGTTTTGAGATAGACTGAGTCCTGTCCGTTTGAAAGGAGACCTGAGAACCAGTATTGCTTTTGTTAATGTTAGATCACCACACTGTGGAAGATAAATAAATATAGATCAGATAATAATTAGCTTTCACTATGCTTCTCAGTGATTCTGGTCAAGTGGAAAATGGGATAAATTGTGCAGGGTTTTTCCCAAAATGAAACTTTCTTTAAAGTAAATTCAAGGCCTTGAAAACTGCTTTAACTGTTCAGAGCTTTGGTATTCAGTAGCTTAGTAAGCATTAGAAAATATTATCCTTTTACTTGGTAATTTTCTGATGCCATGGTCAATACTTTTGTTTCTAATTTCTTTCAAAATATGATGAGTTTCACTGAAATACACCTAATTTCAATTGTCCTGCTATATTTGTTATAAACCAACATACTTTCTACAAGAAAGAACAAATTCAATGAGAAATGTTAAAATACCAAAGTAGCAAGTGTTTTTAGGACTTATGAGTGAATAATAGCTAAAGCTAGCAAAATATATAACCATAAACATAAATCTCTTTCAAAGGGATTCTTAAAACATGCCCCCCAAAACAGCTGTGTTCACAAATATAGCTGAAGAATTGTCTGTGAATTTTGTATTGTTCAGAGTAATAGATTTAAATCAGAAGAATATTTCTCCATCAACCTTATGAAATAACCCAGAGGCTACCAAGTGATGAGTATCTCTGTTCAGTACTATAAGGATATGAATAAAGAAATGATGTATTGAGCTAGATTGATCCTTTAATCTGAATGTCTTTACTATATGAGGATAGTGGCTTATGATTTAAATGTTCTTTCCTGTCTATAGCGCCATCAATGACCTCTTCTATTAAGTAGGATTTTGAACAGTGAGTCCAACAGTGCTATGTGAGACTCATATTTCCAGCCCTTTTTAGTGTCAATATTTCTGGCTTTTGAATTATAATGTTGAAGTGGAATGAAGAGACTGAGGCAGATAATAAAGTAAAAATTTCTTTCAAAGATGACAAAAAGTTGTCTTGACTATTGCCTTAGCCAATTCACTTAAACTCATCATTTACAAAACAACTGGTATTATTGGAACAAGAATAGCTGTGGGTTCAAATAGAAAACCCAGATATAAACCCACAGGTTTGTTATCAGGTAATCTTTGACAAAGGAGCATAACAAAGAAAGTTTGTTCAACAAATGTTGCTGGGAAAACTGGGCTGCTATGTGCAAAAAAAGGAAGATAGATAACTACCTTGTACCTTGTACAAAACCAACTTGAAGTGGATTAAAGAACTAGACATAAGACCTGACGCCATAAAATATCTGGAAGAAAAGGTGGGCAAAACAATACATGACATACACCTGAGTAACATCTTTAAAGTGACATCACCCAAAGGAAGGATAGTGAAGAAAAGGCTAAACAGTTGGGACTACATCAAGTTAAAGAGCTTCTGTACAAAGGGACACTACACAAACAGACACCCTACTGATTAAGAGATAATTTTTGTACATAATATTAATGATAAAGGGAGAAAATTTTTGTACACATTATTAATTATAAAGGGTTGATCACAAAGATACACAAAGAGCTGATGCAACTCAGCAAAAATAAAGTGAACAACCCTATCAAAAAATGGGCAGAAGTGCTAAAAAGACACTTCTCCAAAGAGGAAGTGCAGATGGCCAACAGGCATATAAAAAAATGTTCAGCATCACTTGAAATATGGGAAATGCCAATCAAAACCACAATGAAATACTATCTTACACCAGTGAGAATGGCACATATTAAAACAACTAGCAACAACAAAGTGAGTGAGGATGTGGAGGAAAAGGAACTCTCCTACACTATTGGTGGGAATGCAAACTGGTACACCACTATGGAAAGCTGTTTGGAGGTTTCTCAAACTGCTAAAAATGGAGCCTCCGTATGACCCAGCAATCCCACTCCTAGGTATCTACCCAAAGTCCACGGGGACTACAACCAAGATGATAAAATGCACAAAAGGAACGTTGATGTAATAAATTAATAAATTTATCAAAAAAAAACTGGTATTAACTGTAGATTTTGTAGAATGCCTCCTTCTAGTGGTAAACCACAGGATTAAGAAGGAATTAAAATGAGGGGAGGAAAGGTTATGGAAAGGAAGATTATAAAGATTAATTTTCCCAAGCTTGTTTTTGGACAACAAATGTTTGTTTATATTAGCAACACAAGCTCTTTTAGTTCTCTTTACATTTTTGGCTCAATAATCACTTGAAGGAGGTGACTACTCCTGTCAGACATAGAGAGACCACATTCTTTTTCTTTGTGTACAATCATGAACCAATTTTCCCAGAAGGTCAAATTCTGTATTATAAATGGTTATTTTGCAATAATTTTGTAAATTGACTACTTGGAATTTTAAAAGCTGTGCTTCCTTATATTTTAACATTTTATTCTTAGTTGATAGCAATATTTAATAATTTATTAGATGATATTGTAGAATTATTTAAACATGTAGATGGCTACCAATTTATATTCGGAAAGTTTATTCCTAAGTTTGCTTTGGAACCTAAGATAAAACTGCTGTCAAAAGGAAGAAATTCATTGACTAATATTTTTAAATGTAATATATTAATAACATTCCTATATAAATATAAAGAAATCTGGTATGAAAAAAATACACAAACAGGATTATAATAGCACAAAAACCCCCAGCAATCTCAAAATTGGTATCCACATATTACAAAAATGGGAGAGAAATTTCACAACTTCCTTTATTTTGATTTGCCTATTCAAATTGTATATTTTTCTATTTTGTTCCCCAAGTCTTTCTTGGTATTTATAGGAATGCATTATATGTGTGTGTCAATTACAGACATTCCAAATATTTTCTCTCATTCTGTATTTTTTTTTTCATCAGTGATCTGATCATATATATTTAGAAGAGACCTTCTAAATGTTTATAGCAGGGGGATTTACCTCGTAACACAGACAATTTCAATCCAAGTCAATTTATAGTTAGTGCAAAATTTCAGTGGTAACAAACACAAACAATTCAGTAAATATAATGGAGAATATTTCTAGGTGATGCTATTACCAGGTAAGTAAACAATTCTGCCTGAAAAATTGTTCCATGGGTGATCATTTTTTCAGTGTTTATTCCTTTCCTATAGCTTCTTTTCTTCTTTTAATTTTCAGTACAATATGAGTACACAGGAAGTAAAAAGTTCTGCATTTTTTTCCTATATGCAATGGTGTGACCTTGAATTGTGGGTCAGTAGTACTCTAAGAGAGACAGATGTTTATTCATCACCATGCTGTTAAAGTGCAGGTCAATCTTAAGGCTAAGTTACAAGGTATGTAAATCATCAAACCTACGCCTCCTAAGTCTAGACATTAACCCAACAAACCTCCAAATTCTAATTAGCTTTCTCTTTAACCTCATTTTACTTTCCTTTTCCATTTTCATTGTGTAAAATTTCAAGCTGATAATGGGATAAAATTGCTTCTACCTTTGTTTAGGAGATATGTCATTTCAAAATTTAATATCTGAAAATGTCCAAAGGGGAATTTCATCAGATATACTCTACTCATTAGTAGAAAGGTTATTGAGTTCTCTATAGAGTACATGTAGAATATAAGGACTTTTTTTTATTCTTTCTTGTTTTATTCTTTTTCATTCTTGACTCTTATCCTAGCTATACTTACAAATCAGGTATATTTGATACATGCAGAAATCCATCAGCATGAAAAAGCTGTGCAAATAAACATTTTGAATTATTTTACTCTTGTTTTCATATATTGTTTAATGTGATTTTTAATAAATCATTAAAATTGATGACCAAACTAATTTTTCAGTTATTTTTACATTTCATATTTATAAAGTGTAATTATTGAAATTTATAGTGTTTATATATTTAAGATATAGTGATTTGTTTTATGATAGTCAACAATCAGGTTGTATTGGAAACATGCCCATTAGTGAAAACATTATTCCAGATTTTGGATGGGTTTAAATAGAATTATTATAATTACTCTTATTTTCCTTTCTTACTTTGAGCTAGCATATAGCAGCTTGTGCTATACTTTCTACACTACTTTTGATATTATGAGCTCAAGGTGGTTGTAAGAAATGCTTTTGTGTTATTGTTAAAGAAGGGACAGTAGGATTTGGAAGGTGGCTTCATAGTTTAAGGAAAATATTAATTTGGTTTTGTTGTTTTGACTTTTGTTTGCTTTTCCCAAAGTCTCTTCTTCACTGGTAAGCCCAAAATGTCAGTCTGTAATCCTGCGAAGAGCTTTACCAGGTGTGTGTACTGTCCGGATCACATAGTTCAATGAGCTGTTTTATCTGCCTCAATACAATCTCTTCTCAAGCTGGTTACTAATGCTGTAATCATAACCCTTGAAAAGTATGGGTAAATAAAGAGTTCCTTTATCAGAAATGTGTAACATTCACTTTTCTCAAGAGACTCTTAATGGTAAACTATAGTAAAGGGAACAGTTTCTTTTTCCCACTTTGCTTGAAAACAATAATCTGTACCCATGATGTCAAGATTTCTTTCCAGTGCCTCATTAAAAATTGGGCCTGTTACGTAAAGACTCCTGTGAAGCATGTTTCCAGAGAAAATGTGTTTTTTAAATTCCCACACTCCTTTTCACAAGCTGTACTATTGCCTATAGACCAAAGAACGGCCACAGAGAGGGTTCATCTCTTTCTGACCTTATTTAATAATGAAGTCCCCTCCGTTTTCCCTATAAATAATAATTTATAGCAATATGTAATTAATACAGTCGTTTCCTCTGTAGTGAATGATGTCATATGCAGGTCCTACTCCAGGATGGCATGTGGAATAGAGGAGCTATTTTATAATACTGATCTAAAATCATTTCTACACACATACACACACAAATATTTACCTAGCAGGAGCTTCTGTTTTCTCAAAAATTAGGACACAGCATATAAAGCATTGTTCTTCTCTACCATGAACCATAAAATTAGATTGGATTTTCTGGGTTTTACCAGGACTTGACTCCATATTACTGGAATAAAATGTTAGATTCTCAAAACTTGAGTAGTTTAAAGTCATTCTCTAAGTTTACATAGTTTATTTATTTATTTTTTTAAGGGCTCTCTTCAAGAGTTCCACAGTCCATGTTTTAGAACTGCTTATATAGTTTTGACTAATTCTGCAGGTACAACAATAAAATATGTTTTCCTTTTATGCAATGCCATTTTAGATTACCTAGTTTATACCTTCTGAGGTTTTCTATATCATTATCCAAGAGAGAAAATATTCATGAAGCATTTCCTTTTTGCATTTGTCCTTTTAGACTTTAGCGACAACTAAAAGGAAAAGATACATAAACTTCTACTAAGAAAAATTATCAATGCCTTTGTTGCTTAGACTATGTCTCCTATGGGATCAGGTCTTCCCATTTAAATCTTTTATCCATATTGAGTTATTTTGTGTGTGTGTGATGTCAGATAGTAGTGTAGTTTCATCCTTTTGCAAGTGGACTGTCCAGTTTTGGAAGCATCATTTCTTGAAGAGATTTTCCTACTCCACTGTATACTCTTGGCTAATTTGTTGTCAATTAAGTGGCTGTGAAATTGTCGATTTATTCATGGGCTCTCAATTCTATTCCATTGGACTGTAGATACAAGTATTCCAGTACTATGATATTTTGATTACTATAGATAATAATGAATTTGAAATCTGAAAATGTGATATTTCCATTCATCTGATAGGGTCACTTTAGCTCTTTGGAGACCTTGTGACTCATAATTTCCAGTAATATTTTGGCTTTTGCTGACTTTGGTATGTACTTAGACTTGCTTTGCAGTTGCTGAATCATCAAGTTGGGAAAGAGTCCTGGAGGCTTCCAGCCACTCGTGAGAATGTCTGGGGTGGAGTTTTGTGGCACCCAAGTATTCCTCCTTGCTCAGGTTCAATAACTGAGAATCTTTACTCTCTGTGTTGCTATGTGCTTCATGTGGTCAGTAGGGTCCCTCGGAGTCAGAGAAAGGGAGTGCAGTCTAGATCTCTTCTGTGCTCTTCTCAGGGAAAAGGTGCTCTGTGAAAGCAGATTCAGGGGCATGTACCTCCACACAGTTTCCATTCACCCTTCTTAAGGCTCTTGGTGAGCCCAAATCCCTACTTTCTGTCTTCAATCACCTCAGACAGCAATCTCAGGCATTTCTCTCCACTTATCTCCCTTTTGATGAAGAGTTACCTCTTTGAATCCTCTCTTCGGTCTATGTTGATCTGTGATGGCCAAGGAGTTTTTTGGTTTCACTGAGTCATATGCCTCTCTCACGTAGTGTCTCTGTTAGCTGTTAAATATTCTTGGCAAGGAACCTCCTCTTTCATCATCTTTCTGATATTCAATTTGGTTCTTGACCATCACTCCATTTTCCCCCCTCACAACTGTCTAAATAGCAAGAATGGAACAGGCATACTTATCCGATTCAGTAAAGGAAATATCTCATTTCTCAGGGCTATACCAACCTCTAATAATTTGACATATTTAACTACTGAATGGAATACAGAAGTGCATGAAGAAATGATCCTTCTGTAAAAAACAAAGAAAATATGTGCATATATGTATGAATATAAGTATGCGTGTGTGTATGCTTGTATTCTACAAGAGGGTCAGGTGTCAAAACAAAAGTAAATGCTCTACTAAAGGATGAGATATTGAGTAATTCCTGCTTGGTAGTGGTGCTTTCTTCTTTAGGGGACAATGCTGAATATGGACATATGGGTGGGAAAAAAGACCTACCATAGGCACAGTGAATTTGCTGTCATTCACAGAAATGAGTGTAGTCGTTAATATCCACAGAAGCAGCATGATTTACTGGAATAGCATGATTTACTGGAATCAGAGCTATGTCTTCCTACCTCCAAGACTTTCCTATGAAATATTTACCAACATTTCATGGCATTGCAGGACTCTGGGGGTTATATAAGAGGAAAGAGAGCTTTATGACCTTGTACTATGATCCTAACATACAAGAACTATACTTTAGAACTGTATCCTGCAAGAAAATGATAATGGAAAACACTTAACATGCTATCATCTTGAAAACATTCACACTATTCACAACTTAAAATAAATATGAATTTAGCACATCGTGTATGTATGTGTGTGTGTGGTTGTGTGTGTGTACACTTATACACAAAAACAGGAGATGTAGGCCTATGCAATATTTTAGCTACATTGGTCTAGAAATGTTCTCTGCTGAGTTGAAATTTGAGCAGGTATATGAAAAAAGGGAGGACATGCCTTGGAGAGAATTTGGAAAGTATTTTCAGCAGAAGGGTTGATAAGTGTTAAGACAGTGAAGCAAAGTCATGAATGTCATGTTAGAGGAGCAATGAAGAGTTGGGCCTGCCTCCAGTGTAAAGCTCAGGGGAGAGCATAACCGAGAAAAGGCAAGAACGTTTCTTAGGGCTAGATGTAATAGAGGTGTTAGACCGATATAAAGATTTAACTTACTGTAAGTGGGAGGATGCTATCCTGACATTGGAAAGGACTCTGCTTTGATGTAGAAAGGCAGAAAGAAAAAGGTAGGAAGAAGAACAGATAAGGAGAAACAGTTAAGTTTCTCGTCTAATATGTAGTAACAGTTAGCTCGTCTAATATGTAGTAACGGAGTAGAAGAGATGTTAGCAGGATTTAAATGCAATTTTTGTGGCATTTAAGGATAGATGCAATGAAAGATAAGAATAAAAGAGGAAGTAGTTAATGAGTTATTTATGACTTGGTTAAAATATTAATGGTGACTAATTTCCATCAGTTTGTGAAATACGTGGTTGATGTTTTCCTAAAAACATTTTTGAAAAGAACATTTTGAGTTTATGGAAAAATTAAAACACCTGAGACAATTAATAACGTTGACCATGTTGGAGGCTGGTATATTTCAGGTGCTTGCTGAGATTAAATAAGCTTTGATTCACCTGACTTTTCTACCTGCTTCTTCTGTAAAATGTATTAATTTGATTTCACTTATTTCTATACTGTTAAATATTTAGAGTATTTTTTCTACCAGGGATTCTTCATTACTTTTAATGGAATGAAATTTACATAAACACACAGATTTTAAGTGTACAATTTGATTGGTGTTGTGAAATACACATGCACATACACATACCACATATGATCATGTAACCCTACTTACAATAAAGAAAATATTAAAGAAATAATATTCTCTCAAATCTCTTTGGTTACTTTCAGTTTTCTGTTTACAACAACCAGATTTTTTTACTCTAAATTACTTCACTTGATTCCAATCTTTGCCAGCTTGGCTTCTTTCACCCATCATAATATTTTGTGATTCACTCAGAATGTTTTGTGTGTCAGTTGTCTTATTTCTTATTAATGACAAGGAGTATCCATTATAAAAATATATCAAAATATTTTTACCTATTTTCATATAGATTGGTTTTGAGTTGTTTCTAAGTTGGAACTATTAAATGTAATGTTACAAAATATATTCCTATACAAATGAAATTCTTCATCTTAGTTAATTGAAATTTATGATACATTAGGAGGGATCAGGAGACAAAATTTGGGGCTTATACAAAGTGAGGTCTAAAAATCCCATATAAAGCCACCATTTATAAAAGAATACTGTCTATTTTCTATTAAAACTAAATTATTTTGAATAAAATAGAACTTTTTTGAAATGTCCTTCGTAGGTATTTTTTTTTTTAAAGATTTATTTATTTGTGCATACAGAACTGGGGTACAGGCCAGAGGCTCAGGGGCGGTGAGAGGCTTCACAGAGTGGGTAACAGAACAGGCAGATGGAGGAAGTACACTGCTGAGGGGAGCAGCGGGCGGGTCAGGAGAGGTCTGCCACGCCATGTGGTCACCTCTGGGGCAGGCGGGAATCGAACTCATGTGCAAGCGGCTTTAGATTCTCAGTGCTGTGCTTTAACCCGCTGCGCCACCAGGGAGGGCCCTTTGTAGGTATTTTTTAAAAATAAAGAATCTCTTGAATATTTGGAACCACATCCAGCTCTCACACATTATAATTGAGTTTATCTGGGTGTTGTATAATCTACAAACTAGAACTTTGACTTTAATATATCTTTTAGTAATTGCTTATTTATCAAGGCAACTGACAGAAGTTGGCCTTTTTCTCCCTCATGAAATTTTTAAAATTAAGTTATAAGTCAATCACATAAAATTTACCTTTTAAAAGTATCCAATTTAGTGGTCTTTTCTGAATTTATAAAGTTGCACAATTAATGTTATTATCTAGTTTCAAAATATTTTTATCATGCCTAAGTAAATCCCATACTTGCTAGGGATCAGTCCTCATTTCACTTATTATCTCTATAAAGTTGCCCATTTTTCACATTTCATAAAAATGGAATGCTCAAATATGTAGCCTTTGTTTTTAGTTTCTTCTACTTTTCATAATGCTCCCAGGGTCTATTAATGTTGCATCAAGTATCAGGAATTCTTTCCTTGTTAAAATGGAACAATATTCCATTGTGTTTTTCCATTTATTTTTCTGTTCATCACTGGACCCCTTCAGTGGGACCCAATCAAAAAAAAAATCCAATTTTTTGGATGCTACAAATGCTGCTGCTGTGGTTGCTCTGATGAATGATCCTCCAGTAAAATCTAACTACCACTTTTTCCCATCATCAATTTTCAGCAACCATGTCTGCTGTTCACAACATAAGTGCATGTTGTTCTGGTACCAAGACCCTTGTTTTAGATAATATATATTCAGCTGTAATTAAACTGTGATAATTAATTCCATTTTTATAAGTGGATTTCAGGAGTACTTCTGTGTTGGCATTTAACCAGATGAAAATGCCCCTCATCATACCCTATGTTTTCACTAGCCTCATAAGCTTTCAAAACAAAAGTAAAAAGGATAAAGCATTTTAATTTTTATTAAAATTGTATGCTCTGGAACAGATCACTTATAATTCTCTAATTACAACACACTGTCAATATTGATTCATTTTAATTTTTCCCTAGAGTTCCATGAAGGAGTTTGAGCCAAAAACATTACTTAAAAATAAATTTATTAAGCAAAGATGTTGCTTAATAAATTCTACTTATCATTTGCTAGAGATAGGCACTCATTGGTTTGAGCATCATCTGATTGAGAGAGATTTTAAGTGACATTAGGGTACAATCAAATAGCTTAACTGAGCAAAGGGGAGCTTAGCAGCACTGAAAGGGAAGCCTCAGTTTCAAATGCAGTCTTATTTCTGTTCGAGCCCACAAAACTTCCAGTCTGCATGGAGTACGCGGTCCTTTCTTCTTTGCTTAACATCTGATGTGTACAACCAAAGAACTCACAGCTGGTACTGATCAGACCCAACGAAACACTTGCATCAGTGAAACTACGGCCGGGGGTCAGACAACCTTGGCAAAGCTCACTAAACATTTTTGTAAAATTACTTGCAGACTCATCAAGTTACCAGTAATTTTTCTGCATGAATGAGATCCAAAATGCATTTGTGTGCCTGTGGATGTGCTTTAAACTCAAGCAAAAAGTAAATAATTGCCCAATTTGCATTGCCGAAAATATGGGACCTGAGGGGTTGGTGCAAAAGAGGCAAAAATGAGTATTCCCAAAGAGCAGCTGTTCTAGAATTTACCATGATAACTTTAAAAAGAAAATAACCTTGATAGTTGGAGGTCCATTTGAGGAAAAGAAAAGCAGGCAGTGCTGTGATCCAGAATAAAAAGGAAAAAAGAAATGCTTTAATTTTGCCCCTAAAGCAATGGAAATTTATTATGTATTTGGATTTAGATTTTATATGTGTATATATATATATATATATTACTGCTTTGGTGGGTAAGCTGAAAAAAATCCATTTCATACCTTTTATGACATTGTGACCCTTTGGATGGAGATTCAGATCACTGGCAAGAAACATTAACAAACTTTAGTCCAAAGTTAAGGCAGCAATCCCACTCAGCAGGACTGCCAAAGGAACTCTAACCACATGCACCTTGAAACAATGATAAATTAACCATTCATAGGAAAACTAAATTGTGATAGCTATGCCAGATACTTTTTTTTGTCACTGAGTAAACAAATCTTGTTTGATTACCTATGAAATAAGCAAAACATATAGGGACTGCTTCAAAATTAAATTTAAAGTCATCCTACAATTTGATTGAATACCTCCATTCTCCTGGATCTCTCTCCTAGAAATGCATTTATTTTTTCTATGAGCTCTCTCCTTGCATCTTTTGCTACTTATCTGTCCTTAAATCAGTATAGTTTATTATGGAATCCATTAATCTTTGGGGGAAGGGGCCATGTCTTACTTGTTTTGCATGTCTTTGGCATGCAGTAGGTGATTAATAAATAGGCACATGCTAAATCATTCATTGACAGCAATCAAGATTATGAAAAGGATGCTCAGCAAATTATATAAATTGAGATTAGGGTCATTATTCCTTGTTTAGCATCTGCGCTCTGAAACTATGTAAATCCTTTGGGTTTAAAAAAATGTCTGAAAAAGTTCAGTGGATTGGTTTTCCTTGTGAGACAGCCAACATTTTTCCTCTTGATCCATTATTGGAATAAAGTGGGGATAGCCATTTAGACGGTCTTTTGGCAGTTCCTAAGTTAGTCATGACACATAAACCAAGGGATGAAGAGACAAGGAGGGAAATAATGAAGATAGAAGCAGAAAAAAAATGGAGGTGGAGAGGGAGAGAGAAGATTGGCTATGAAATTTACTTCTCCATTTGTCTTCAAACATTGTCACCTTTTATATAACAGATTTTGGCCTAAAATTTTATTTTTAACACATGTGGCTCATTTTAAATTAACTCCAAGAACTGTGCCATGAAATGCTCCTAGTTCAGCATCACACCTGGGTCCTGTTCAAAAACTTAACTACTAGTAAGTAGTCCTCAGCTAAAACCTTCCCTTCGTGTGCCATTTATCAGGTGGATCCAATGAACTCTTATTAATTTTTATGTTTATAATTGTTTTATAACAGTAAAATATGATAGCAAAAATCATTTAGGAATTTTAATAAGAACTTGAATACAGCAAACAAATTTGCATTTCATATTTTCCTTATTTTTATGTTGTATATGTCTATAATTGCTCATCAGCAGCTAGGCATGAACATCCATTGTTGAATGCATATTCTGAGTCTCAAATATATGTATAATAAGTTCTGAATTATTCTCGTTCATATTGCATTACCAACTACAAACTTTTAAAATAATTTTTTTAAACATTGGACAACACAATTTTGATCGCATCTGCTTTGCTCTGTAATTACAAACCTTTTGAAAATTTCATAGCTATAAACATTGGTTTAGAATGATTCATGATTTAATTTTCGTTCTTTTTTTCCCCCCAATCACCTTTTTATCTACACCTGTCTTCAACCTTTGTCTGTTTACATGCAAATTTGGTACATGAACATCACAGTGATGGAAGAATACTATCAATCCTTTTAACCCAAAGAGATGGTTCAGTTTTGTCACACACTATTCTTGTGTGGTATGTGTTTTCTGTATGAGAAAATCATACTTCTTTTTCAACTTGAAAAATATATTGTTCTCATACTGATTTTTCAATTTGAGATAATTCATGCAAGATACTGTCATTGGAATGTTTGTAATCGGAAATGTTGCCTATGTGATGAATTTCACTGTTTCCATTGATTGCTAAATCATCTTGCAATTGTGACATATCTTCATCTCTCAGATTTCTTCTGTTTGCAATTATGGGAAGTATGATATAAATTCTGAATTTGAAATGTGTTCAATGAAAACTAAAAAAGTCCAAAGATGATATCTATAGTCTCTTTTTATAACTTCTCAAAAGGCAAATACAAAACTTTTAACATCAGCATAAGAAAAGTGAAAGATGATGCAGTAGTGATTATTTCAATATTTTATTATCATTAGGTGACTTAATCATTTTGACTTTTAATTATGAAAGTTTAAGTGTACCTGGGAATAATTAATAAGTAAAGTGAAAATGATCCCTAGAATAATTTTAAAAGATGTCCTAAGATGTAAGGGAAAAATGAAATCACTAAGATTCTGTACCATATCTTGAAGATAAGACATTTCCCAATGCAACCAAATGATAATTACAAAACAGAATAAACTCATCTAATTTGAATAAATGTTAAT
This sequence comes from Condylura cristata, assembly GCF_000260355.1. Lineage (NCBI taxonomy): Eukaryota > Metazoa > Chordata > Mammalia > Eulipotyphla > Talpidae > Condylura > Condylura cristata. The sequence continues at coordinate 30,497,601 of NW_004567107.1, forward strand.
ATCTTTCTTTAGTTTTTGGAAGTTCAATAGAATTAAAGAAAGTCATGAAATACTAAATGTAACTGTTCTAAGAAAGAAATTTACAAACTGAAATGGGTCATGTGACTTCTGATGTTTTGCTGAGTTCCACAGATCTATAACAAATAGACTTTTTTTAATAGCAGAACTCAGCAGTGTGTAATTTTGAGCGTGGGACAAGCTCTCCCTCTTCTAAGTTCTATACAATATTGGGGCCAGCACGCCGGTGCTGCATGTTCATTTTATTCATTGCAACTTTCCTTATAAATCCAATTCAACATCAGTTTTGCTTGGTTCAGTCCTGAGGACTTTGATCTAGTTCACTGCCTCAATAGGTGGAAGAGTGTGAAAATCTCGATTCAGTAAACAACTTGAGCTTTTGATCTGAAAATAAATAGCTTCCAGGGAAATAGGGCCAAATATATTATATTTTTTGTGACTCTGTCTCTTTTTTACTCAGAAACTCCAACTGCATACAAATCACCTACTTCCACATGATCTGAAGGAGCACCAGTGGGTGCCTCACACGTCAGGAAAACATTCTTCCATTCGCAGGCACAATGTTTTCTGGCTCTGCTCTTTAGGAATAGTTGTGCGCTGGCCAGTGTCAGCCAGACCAAGCACTAAAGTCTCTCTCATTGATAAACCAAATCTGCCGTTTCTTATTGACAGTTTGTGTAGGTCTTTAGGGTATTAACTATCAATGGAATGAGGTCTTTTTAAAAATACAACATAACAATTCATGGGAAGGATTCCCAAGAAATACTGGTTGGGTCTATATGTATTGTGAGGTTTAGTAGAGCAGCATGCCTACATTTAACCGACAAATATTTCTCCCTTTCCCTTTGCACCAGACAAGAATCCTCTGGATGAAGCAGGACTAAGTTTGAATAGAGGCTGCCTACACACAACATATTTCTCCGACAGTGACTGAAACTATCTGTCTCTTGTTTATTCACTTAGTCTTATTATAGTCCACTAGGTTTTCTGAAATCTTGCAAGCAGATTTCTGTGGTGATCATTTAACAACTTGGTCAGCTAAGTCCACAGACTGCTTCTCCCCCCCCAGCGCCGCCCCCCCCCCCTTGAGTATTCAGGTGAATTACAAATCTTTTATTTGGCACATCTAAAAATTTACTAACTATGCCTTACATTCTATAGTGTAGTGACTCAGAGTAAACAGGGCTATCTTGAATTCTGTCATGAAATCAAAGCAATATTGTTTTGTTGCTGTCAGTATATTTTATAATCCTGATGTCAGAATTTATAGGGTAGCAAATGTGTGAAGAAGAAAATACGGGTGTCATCATGTTAATTATACTTATAAGTGATCTTAATACCTGCTACGTATTTTGGAAAATTCAAGATAATATGTGTTTGTAGTTCAGGAAGCCCAAAGTTATTTTGGCCAAGGACTTTTAAATTTCCTACAACTACTCTAAAAAAGTGCCACACGCTAGCAATTCTGAACAGGCCCAAATGAGTCCCAGGGTCTACTGCTGTCAAGGGAGGAAAGAGAAACAGCAATATTTTATTCTTAAGCTACCAATTCATTTGTCTTAACTTTGTATGCTTTGACATTATTTTGACTGAGTAATTAAAAAGAATATTTCAGATAAAATTATGTGAAATGCTCCATTTTACAAAATTGGCATCACATTGAAAATTCATTTATTTTTGTTTTTGAATTTCTTTTTTTTTTTTGCTTTTTACTGAGGTGAGGTAATGTTGATTTACAAAGACACAGCTATGATGCAAAGACACAGCTTTACACCACTTCTGATGTGTGCTCCCACACCACAGCCACCACGACAGTGTCCATAGTCCATCAGGCCCCTCCCTTCTTTGCTTTCCACTTTCCTCAATTCTGTGTTGCCTCAATTCTGCTGTCAGATTTCTAGACTTGGTTTTGATTTATTTGTGTCCATTTCTTTGTTTTATTTCCTTATATTTCACAGATTAGGGAAAACATCCAGTAATTGTTAAATTCTATTTTATATCTTCCTTTTTCACTCAAATTTATACCTGAGCATTTTCCACATCATTAAACATTATTTGAAGATTCAGTTTTAATGGGTTCATAATAGACTGTTGTAGGGAAATACTATAATATATTTTAGTTCATTTCTTAGATGTTTAAATTGTATAAATTATTCACTATTACAATAGAGGTTATAAACAGTCTTGTATTTAAGTTTTTAATTGTGTATCTCTAATTGGTATTTTTCTGTGATGAATTTGTTAGAATGGAGATACTACTTTAAAGCTTATGAATATTCTAAGGTTATAAATATTGTGACTTGCTAACCTGCCTTCCCAAATGGGTAAATGCATTTACAGTTAACTCTTGAAATCATGGGTTCTCACCCAATAAATTTTAAAATGCTCTGTCTGCCCTTTTGTCTGGGACTGAGATATTCAAGAGATTTCAAATTAGACAGTTCATTTTATTATTTATTTAGGAGCCTGAAAAATGTGCTTGCAGCCAAGAAATTGTAGTCTTTTTTAACTTTTTCCCCGGATTATTAACATAATTTGTCATAATCAAAATATTTCATTTCAGAATGGGAGATTAGGCCTCTGGTTGGGGACCTAACTAACCAGATACATCTTTTCCCATTTTTGTTTATCCATTTTGAGCAAAGTTACCTGCCATTCTACACGAATTTATAGTAAAAACATTATTAACCTGCTGTTTGTATAAACACTGAAGGTGAGAAGCAGATAACTTTGCACCATGTGGTGCACAAAAAATTATAGAGCCATGATTCAAACCCCATTCTGTCTGTTCACAGGGCTTCATTAAGTCCTCTGTGTTGTCCTTAATATTTAATTAATAGATACACAGGTTTTTGTGATATAACCAAAGCTCCTGCTGTAGCTGAATCCTAAGCATTTGACATTAAACCAAATTGGAAGAGAGAGGCTTATTACTTCTTTAAGTCAATCATTAAAGTATTCAACCCTATTTATTAAGCATCCTCTATCTACCAGGTGTTATACAAAAGTCAAAATAACATGGATTTATAATTCAGGAAGCCCAAGGTTATTCTGGCCAAGAACTTTTACTTTGTAAAAAAGTACAAGACACTAGCAATTCTGAGCAAGCTCAAATAAATCCCAGGATCTACTGATCTCAAGCTCAACACTCCAATTTCTTTAAATTAGCACAGCGAATACTCAGCTATTATTGTTTGTCAGCTCTCAAGTTTTTTCTCATTTATATTCTCCCTGTATATTTTTACCTACAACTGTATTCTTCAGTGTGCTTAGGGAAATAAAATGGCAAAGTGATGTGGTAGATCAGAAAAAAAAAGTACCAAGAACAATGGAAAAAAATGGAGCTAAATCCATACAGATCCCCCACTTTGCGATACATTGACTTGTAGCCAGGAATGCCTAAAAGGTTTTCCAATGATTCTAGATACTTAAGATTGTATTCATTTCCTTCTAGGAGAACCCAAAATTACCCAGTAACTTAATTCTAAGAAATCAGTTACATATAATGAGAGATTTAAACTCACTGGTTTTGCTTTGCCTGTATCTTTCTGCTTGAGACTAAGAGGTTAGAAATATATTTACAAAGTATGAAGTGAGGCAAACCAGCTATCGTTAGTGTGGCCTTGGGCTTCCGAGAGTGTCAGCTGATCCATCAAAGAGTTATAGCCAAATTGCCTGTGACAAAATATTTTCTTTTAAAGAAACAGACAAATACCCATCATGCAAGCTTGCTGTTCACAGGAATATCATTAAGGGTACTGACAGTATAATGGACTTATAATGAGTTTTAAAAATGAGAGGGCCAAAAATATTAAGGCAAAGTTTTCCTTTCCTTCCTTTCTTTTTGTCTGCCATTATTCTTATTCCTAAGACAGCTGTTTACTGTTCCCTGCATTGTTTAAGTTAGATAATTTGTTAACTGTAGTGAGATATACATATCCTTGTTCTACCTAAACCATAACTATGGTTGATTACTGTATTGGCAGGAGATTGTCATATGAAAAATCATTATGTAGGTTCTAAACTCTGGTTTACCTGCTTTATTTTTCAGTAGCTAACACCCTCTCACATAAAAAGAAGATGGCAACAGGATTGCACCTACTCAAATAAGAGCAACATTTGCTATAAAATTCTGTCGTCATCTTTTATTCAGAATACAGTTTTATAGGAAGAGAGAGGACTTTCTATTGCTACAAAAAGTTCTCTTATGTGGAAGATTTTCCTCCCAGGTTTTTTGCAGAAAACAACCTACCTGATTTGTACAAAAGAACACTGCTCTCTAGTGGAATAAGGGAAAAGAAATCCATTACCTCATTCACTCACTTTTCTTTCCTTCTTGTCTGCTGCTTAAGAGAGGCGGCTGAGCTTTGTCCTGGACTTATGACATGTTATGATATATGGCTACAATTATTGTGATATTATACTGTGAAGTGGTTTTGCTCTTGTAATCAAGCAAAAATCTTTCCCCCCAAACCTCCTTTTGTAATTGAAACCAGTAGGTCTCCCCATCCCTTCCTTTTCTGCTGTGCCCTATACCAAAAAGAAAGGAAGAAAAAAAAAAAGCCTGCAAGTAATAATGATTTAATTTACACAGGAACTTGCAATAATTTAACTCACATCAGGTTAATTTGCAAGTGATTAATGACAGAATTTATGGGGCTGGAAATTTTTAATAATGCTTTACTTCTGAGTTTGTGGCATTTATGTTTCAGACCATCAGCTGGCTGCCTCGTTTGTTGCGGTCACTGCCTCCCCATCATCACATGTGACATCCATTCCCTCCCTTCTCTGTCCTGTATGACACAGGTAGAAGGGAACCTGGTGTTTTTAATGCCAAATTTCCTGTTTTTCTGGGAGGGGTTAAACAACATTACTACAGATTTGGTCCAATGGGTGGCTATTTGCCCCACAAATGTATGTTGTCCTGCATCATATTTCATCAATAATTACTGGCATCATGGACTTCTTTAAAGGGCTTCCGCAGCCACTCTGCTTGTACATGCTGATCTAGCCAGCATGAAGAAGACTTTCTTCTGAATTTGTTGTGGTAGATTCATATCACTAGTTTGGCACAGGTGTTGAGAGTGTATAATAACAATACATCCTAACCCAGGGCACACAATTTATGAAACTAAACCAGCATTCCGCAGTTCTCCAGCTATGGTAAAAGCAATATGCCCCATTTCTAAACCCCATACATTTATAACTTTAAAGTTTTCATAGTAGTCTTTAGCATTTTTATGTATATTGTTATGTCATCAGCAAATATTCATAACTTCCCTTCTTCTGTCCCACTTGAACTTAGTTTATATCTTTCTCGTGCCTAATTGCTCTAATTAGGACTTCTGATACTATATTGAAGAATAATGGTGACAGTAGATAATGTTGTTTTGTACCAGATTTTAGTGGAAAAGCTTTCAGTTTTTAACCATTGATATTAGTTGTAGGTTTGCTGTATATGGCTTTTATCATACTAAGATAAGTTCTAATTATCCTTACATTATTTAGGGTTTTCCTAAGTGAATGTTGAATCTTACCAAATGTTTTCTTGGCCTCTGTTGACAAGATTATATTGTTTTATCTTTCTTTCTATTCATGTAGTGAATTACATTGATTGATTGTCTGATGTTGAATAATGCTTGTCTTGCTGATATAAATCCTAATTGCTCATGATGCATTATTCTTTCAATGCCTTATTGGATTCATTTTGCTAAGAATTTACTGAGGAGCTGTGTTCACTAGAAACATAGATCTGTAGTTTGTGTCTGTGTGTGTTCTCGTTGTTTGGTTTTAGTATGAGAGGAATGCTACTTTAACTGACTAGTTGGAGAGTATTCCTTCTTTCTCAATGTGCCCCTTGTATTATTTATATCCCTCTGTTGTAATCATTTTGTTCTTGTATTGTTTTCCTGGTTTTGTTGGGTTCTGGTTTTGTAACTCATTGAGCTTCTATAAAACAGTATTTAATATTCTTTATTAGAAAACAAATACAGATCTCTTTTTTTTGAGGATTGTGTAGCATAAACGAACTGGTCAGGCTTTTTGTGGCCCTCATATCTCTGGCTACCACCTGCAGCCTTGATGGTGGTAAATGCAGGAGGCTCTTGGGAGCATGAGCATAGGACATGCATGGATGTGTATGCACATGCAAGATGCACACCTGTGCCTAAGAGAGAGGCACAGGAAGGCAGTGTCACTCAGGAGAAGGCTGCCACGAAGAAGGCTAAAAGGGGATGAGCTGTGTGGTGGCAGAGAAGGAGACCAGGAGAGAACACCAGAGAGAACCTAGAGGAAAAGTGTAAAAATATGCTAGGGCTGCGGAACTTCTAGCCTCCCACCCCCAACCCTCCTGCTTTGCCTGCCAGCCTGCACCCCGTTGCCCCATTACAGGCTGAGAGATTATTGTGTTCCATTGGTGGCACCATGTTTCTTTGAGTTTTGAAGAAAATCTTGACTTGTGTCTACTGGGAAGAAGTAGTCACCTTTTCTAGTCTATTCACAAACAGCTTCAGGAAAGAAGCTCTTTTACTGACCAGCCCTGATATGTATTTTGAGGCATTTTCATAAGAATATTCTTTTCTCCACAACTTCTATTCTCTCTTGAGGTGAAGGAGGGAGATTAAGTTAGTATACCTTCTCTTCATCTTGCAAAGCCGGAGCCAGTTCTGATAGCCTCTTGTTTACGTTCACTAAGATGTGTTAAATGATTGGACTTCAGCATTGTTTCCCCACTCTACAGAATCCGTCCAACCTCTCTCCATGCTCTCTGAAACAGCATGTGTTGCCCACCAAGATGTATACAGAGTGTTAGTCCAGGTGTGTGAGTGTGTGTGTTTGTATGTGTGTGTGCTTGTGATCCTGAACATTGGAATTCCCTGTGAGCTATCTGGGGGCAGGTTCACAGGCAAAACATTCCCAGTGGTTTATCGAAAATGGCACGGTGGTATCTTAAAATATTAAAAACAAATCTGTCATATAGCCCCCTAACTCCACTCCTAGGTATCTACACACAAAATTTTTAAAAAAATACTAGTTCAAAAAGAAACTTGCATAACAATAAACTGTTATAAAACAAACAAAAAAAACAAGAAACAAAAAAAAAGAAACTTGCATCCCCAGTTTATTGCAGTGTTATTTACAATAGCCAAATTAGGGAAGTATCTAAATGCTGAAGGACAAAGAAGTAGAGTAGGAAGATGTTTATACACAGTGAAATATTGCTCAGCAATCAAAAAAAAAAAAAGTAAACTCATGCCATTTTCTATAAGTTGGATAGAAATGGAAGGGATAATCTTATGTGAAATAAAAAGGAAAAGGATAAATACTGGATAGTGTCCCTAATATGTGGAATATAGCAAAACCAAACTTAGGGTCAGAGAAAGACAAGCTTAAAAGTAACCCCTGAATGCTACATATAGAACTGAAGCATCCAAAGAGGCTTCGAAGAAGGTGGGGAGGGGAAAGAACAAGGAAGAACAATGGGCTAAGGTTGCAGAATACGTAAACACTATCTAATATTACCTTGAATAAAAGAAGCAGGGCCTCCCCCGTGGCACAGGGGTTAAAGACAAAACTATCAAGCTACTGCCAGGCACTACAGCACGAGTTAGAGCCCAGTCTGCCAGGAAGCTAACTGACCCACATGGCACAGCAGACCTCTCCTGTCTCACCCACTGACCCCCTCAGCAATATACTTCGTCAGTCTGCTTGATCTGCTCCCCACTATGTCTCTGGTGAATCCTCTCACCTCCCCCACACCTCTGACCTACATCCCAGTTTTTAGCTTGAAAAAAAATTAAATAAATTTTATATAAAATGTAAATTAATTAATAAGTCAAAATAAATTTGGGAAATTATTTAAAATATGAGATTTCAGGGTAGAAAAATTACTTAAATAATATATTCAAAATTATAAATAATGAAGAAAAAAATATTCAGTTATGTTCTCCTCCCTCAGATTTCATTCTTTCAAACCTTATCTTCCAAGTTAGCAAAGAGAAACACTTTGACTTCTTGCTGCAACTTGGCAGATTTATCCATTATAGAGGAAAGTGTAACAGTAAAGTATTTAGTATGTCTTTTATGCTCATTGTTTCTCTCTATATATACACTTGCACACACAGAGAGAAACACTAACAAATTTAAATTAAAAGTTTATTATGTGTGTGTATGTATATACAAAACAGTTCAGACTTTTGTCCTAAGTTCTGACAATCAGAAATATAAATTCCACATCTGACATTTCAATTTTATCTATCAAATGTAGACAATGAATTTTCTGCCTACTTTATAAATATTACCAGCACATAAAATGTTAAGTTTAGATACTTTTGGATCTTTCCAAGTAGAGATTTAAGGCATATATTAGAAAAACTGAAAAAAATTTAAACTCAGTGCTATTTAATTTTTAGGGTTAGTATGGACAAATAAATGGCTAGCTTTTATTTATCAAATAATTGATAAATTGATTTTATTCTGCATTTTATTTTCTTAGAGTAAACACAAGCAGTCAGTATCTTGAAAGATATATCGTGGCTATGGATAAACAAGTAACCACAATGATTATTTACATTAAGTATTATATTTTGTAGAAAAATGGAAAATGTGAGAGATTTCTAAAATACTCTAGGAATCACAATTTTTCTAAATTGCATTTTTCTTGTTTTCTAAAGTATTAAAACTGTCTTAGAGGGGATATTATTCTGTGCATTTGAGTAAGATGAATCATTCATGTCAGCAGATGACCCAGAATGCAGTTGTATGAACAGCCACAAAAAATCAGGGAACATTATTATATGCATATATACACATATATGTACATAAACACATGCATACTTACAATAACTGAACAAACAAACCAACACTATGAAAAACAGGGCCATTTAGTAAGATGATTGGGAAAACACATTCCACTTTTGTTAACATCATTGATATATTTTTAGATAGGATTGTTATGTGTGCATGAATAATGGTGTAGAGATGTTGAAAAAGAGAATGAAGAAAGCAGGGAGATGGGAGAAAGGAAAAAGAAAGAGAAAGTGCAAAGCTATTAAACTAAAGCTATAATCTATGTTATAATAAATCAAGGGTAAATTAAACTCAGGTTTCTTACTAGCTAGCATTCCCATCAAAGTAGATCCAGCCTCCAGATGGCACAGGAATATATTGATATTAATGATGCTCATGTTATTCATTCCTTGATCTGGAGTAATAACTGGTATAGATTTCTCTCAATCTCAAAATGCATCAAGAATAATAATTTGTGATTCTAAGGAGAAACGTTCAGTGGGGTTTGCACAAGATACTGTTTTGTCCCCTTCATGAGTATAAATTATAGGTAGGATCCTGACTGTGTTCAGAAAGCAAGTGTCCTGGGAAAATAATTGTCTAGCAATCCTTGTGACTAAGGGGCGTCATGTGACCTGTGAGATGGGAATGGAAGTCTGTCTAAACAGTAAGCTATGGTATGTTCTGTTGTGTTTTGTTCTGACATTAAAAAGGAAGACATGGCAGCCGCTCTACTGCCCACCTGTGCCTATGCAGGTGCATTTTCCCACCCACTCTCCTTCTGCAGGGCAGCAGCCTCCTGTCTGCCCATGATCTGTACCATGCTGTGACTTCTCTGCACTGACCTCCCTCAGTGGAGGCCGCTCTCCTAAGACTGCCTCCCTGCAACCATGCAGGTCTCTTTCCCTGCAAACCTGCCCACTTGCACCTATCCAACTGTCTTTCCCTCTCCTGTCTCTTTCTAATAAACTAAACTT
>NW_004567107.1:30507517-30645205 GCF_000260355.1 Condylura cristata
ATATGTAATATATAGATATTTAAAGAGTAAGTTTATTATATATATAAAGCAAGACATCATTGCCCTTGGCCTTTTGTATTTTTCTCATCTTCCTCTATGGAGGATGGATGTAGCAGTAAGGGTGGTAGGTTAGAAGATTAGAATAAAGCAGAGTTATTGGTGATTTTCTTAGGTATCTGCCTCATCCTGCACTCTCTACCTACAGATTTTGATTATGGTGAAAAAAAAATCATGAAGTCATTAGAACTGGATTTTTTTTATACACACTGAACAAAATCCTATATAACCTAGTAGATATCACAAGGAATGTTTCTTACTATCTTATAAAATTCTGTTATGACTTGGGACATCTACCATGGAGGTAATTTTGACACTATTAAATGACTTAGTTATAAAAGTAACTTCCAGACATCATTCAGTGTTGATTACTTAAAGGAACTCCCCATCCCCTTGTAACAAACTGAGAGATATTTTAGACTAAGGTACTCCATGAAGCATCATTATTTAGCTAACATAACATTATTTTGCTTCCACTGAATATGGTCTGTAATCTCCACCTCATCATGGCTTGTGGTTACTGGTTCTCAATTCAGCAAAATGTAAGAGTTTCCTTATAAAACAAATTTAAACAAAACATCAATTGACTTAAATGTTAAATAAATAAGAACATGAGGCAGAGAGGTTTTTTTCTGAAAGTAAAATTCTTGCAAGTCACCAAAATTTGGTAAATTGAATCCTAGATAAATTCTATTCTGCTTCTAGATCTACAAGAATAATTGTGGACTTCCGAGCACACTCTATTTGTCAGTTTAAAATAACCTAATGGGATTTATAGTTCAAATATCCTCAGTATCCTTAGGACCCAGAGTTCACCATGATAAGAAAAACCACTGTATATGCAAAAAAAACTATTCGTCCACATTACTTGTGAATATAAACAGAAGCATTTGTCCTATGCTCCCATTTAGACTCAGTTACCAAAACCTCACTTCATATTTCTTCCTTTGTAATCGTAAAAACTATTCCAGAGTATTTTCTAAATAGGTGATTGATCAATATTTTACAGCTACAGTTGCTGCACAGAAGGATAGCTGCTGAGCTGAAGTTGCACCTTCATTACCTAGGATCATTTATTCAGTAACCTGAGAAGTTATTCACACCTGACAGTGAATGCTAAATGTCAATAGTCTCAGCATCTCTTTGCTCATCTCTTTTCTGCAGCAAGTTTGTCTGTTCATGCAAACATTATTTGCAGTTGCAAATTATTCTTTAAGAAACTTGAGGTTTCATTCATTGAGTAAAATTTATGGGACAAAAAAAATCAGAGAAAATGTCAAATTGTACAGAAAAGTTGAAAACCCAAGCTCTGCTATCATGGGCAAGGAAAGCATAAAAGTCTACATTGTAGATCTTTGATTTTTTTTTAAGTTTTATCAATTCTCTGTAGTCATTGTAGTGCTTAAATAATTTCAAATAATAAATTTCACATTGAATCTTTTGTTGGTGTGCTTGAAGAACTCATAGAGACTGGAGAAATGTTCACTGATTATATATACTTTGCATTACATAATTTCAAAAGCTATTTATTCAATTACAAATGATGTTCTTCTTCCTATTGGTAATTTCAGTCACTCAACCTTAAAAGTTAATAGATAGGCATCTTTGGAAGAGTTATAGGCATGGCGGAGATTGAGGATGGGATACAATGTAAAGAAAAAAATGTAAGAAAATAATTCAAAAGTTAATAGAAAAATATTGGAATTATGGTTTGGGTCTGAAGCATGCAGATCCAGCCATAAAACATGGCTGATAAAATGATAAAAGGTTGGTTGGTGAGCCATTGTGGCTCAGGAATGAAGGCTTAGGAACATTCCCTTGGCTTCAGAGTTTGATATAAAAAGAACAATGGATTGGCCCTCCCTGGTGGCACAACTGGTTAAAGCACAGCACTATGAAGTTATTACAGCCACTGCAGCAAAAGTTCTATCTCCAGCTGGTGGGGATGGCCCACATGGTGTTGCAGGCCTCTCCTGACCTGCCCGCTGCTCCCTCCGCAGTGTATTTCAGTACATCTGCCAGTTCTGCTCCCCACTCTTGTTTCTGGTGAATCCTCTCACCTCCCCCACCCTACACCTCTGGCCTGTTCCCCAGTTCTGTATGTCTAAATAAATCTTTATACAAATAAAAAAAAATGGATTATTAGGTATATTCTCCATGGGGCTGACTCAAATATTACATCTCAGTTATAAATTATTAGTTTTGAGATGTCAAGTTGGGTGACAAGTATGCAATGAGATGGGAACTGTTGGTTGAGTAGGATTAAGAGATACTGTGGCCGCCCCATCGTGGTATATTTAATGTTAGGTCTCATGACCATTGGTGGGCTCTTGGACTACAGATTGAACCCCATTATTTCTAGCTACACTAGCAGATACTAGATTGCAGAGTATTCTGGGGATATTCTAAACCATTCCATAAGCGGAGAATCACTCATTTTTACTCCATTATCTTTAGAGTTAAGTTAAGAAGCAAGATCTGTGAATAGTGGGAAATCATACACATGTATCTGAGACAGGTAAGTGGGATGGTGATAATTATAACTTCCCTGGAGAATCAAACAAACAAAACACACAATTAATGACAAAACATCACTAATAATCAAGGAAGCAATCTGCGTGACCATCTGCGATGGGAAATCATAAATAACACCAAGTTTTTATTCTAAGAGGCAATATATCATGTTTCACTTAGGCTTGGTGTGGCTTCTAGTCTAGGGTGGCTTAAAAATAAGGTAACACAGAACACAAGTTCTTCTATATGTAATGCTCATTATTGGTTTGTCCTGCTATATTGTTATAAAGTATAATTCAAATATAATTCAAATATAGAGGGGTGAGTTTGTGTGAACACGAATTTAAAGGAGATATAATACATACAGATAGATGAGAACAGCAGGTTGTTTTAAATCTTCATGTTCCATAAAAGTGTCATTGCTGAGTAAATGTGCTACCTCCAACTGTTCAGATGCAGAGTCAGTTTTGACTGTTTAAACAATAACTGACACTGTCTTCAAAGTAACAAATGGTTCCCATGTTGAGACCACATATTGCTATGTGGACTTAGGAGCTGAGTTGATGATAGGCTTTATATTATCTACAGGGAAGAATGAGAGAATTGGATAGATCCCATGGTAATATCATTGTCAACACTGAGAAAGACATTGGTCTCAGATAGGAGCTTTGCAAGTTTTGAATTCTTTACAAAGAGGTAAAGTTGAAAACTTTATTAGGATAGTCAACTACCATTAATCAACTACCATTATTCAGGGATGAATTACTACTATTGAAGTTTGTTTAGATAAATGTTATTGGTAAGGAAGAAGTGAAACATTTATATTGGAATGAGGGTGTTCTTATCCTCAGAAAAACTCTCTTTTTTGAATTCTAATGTATAATTTAAAACTATCTATACAATCATCTTATTTTTAAGTTTTATTTACTAGGGAAAATAACATAATTGATTCTATTTTTCTTTTACCTAAGTGCTTCATTTTGGTTTGGAGGTTTGGTCCAAGAACTTGGATATGCAAACTATCTAGAGAGATCTAGGAAACTTTAGGTCGAATGACGTATATAAGCTTCTACATTTTTAAGAGAAAAATAATTGACATTCTTATGTATTGTTCAGTTTTCCAACTGAATCTCAGTCAGTTCCTATTTTGGTACTATGTTTACTCTAAATAGCATATTGAGTATTGTTATAGGTCAGATTCTTAAATCTATGAATACAAACATCTAAAGATGACCCCCCAGGATGTATAGTAACCACCTAATATGTGAAAATGGACAATTTTATAAATTGAATATCACAGTTAAGTTACAGTAATCCATGCACATTCCAAGTAGAAGTGTGACCAGAGGTTGTTTTCTGCATTTCATAGTTGTGAATTACCAAAAGTAGTAGAGCACAGCTTAAGTTGTAACTTTGGATGGATCCATGCTGAGAATAAGGGTATGAAAATCTGTGCTTGGAATATTCTTAGAGAACTCATTGACCCTCGATCTTCTGCTGAAGATGTAATTTATTGGGTGTTCTGAATTTAATCCATCTAAAGCTCCCAAGTGTATCACCTATCTTTCTGTAACTCAATTTGGCCAGCTCACTCTTTCTGCTGAGACCATGAAGATCCTTTTAAGCCTCTGTCATTCCCAGAACATAAAGGCATTTCATATCCTCTTTAAAATGGCTATGTCTATTTTAGGTGCAGTTCTATCTTGATACATAGAGTTCCCTGTAGGCAAATAAAAATTAAGTGGGATTCTTTGCCATTGATTCTTTTTAAAGTTTTCATATCTATGGTGGTAACATGAAAATATAATCCCTATCTAAAAATGTCCTACTATTCATTCTCAGATAAGCTAGAGAATGTGTTTTATATTATTCAAAGCAATCGGATATCAAACTAGTAACAAATGGTAGAATAGCTATTACAACACAACCTATCGAAAAGTGTCTTAACAGAGCTACCTTGCCTTTTATTTTACTAAATGTACATAAACTGTTATCCTAACTATGACGTTTTAGCAGTCAGTGATTTTGGTTTGACTAGTTACCCCTCTACAGTTCTTCATTCTCCCTCATGTTCCATGCTAAGTAATCCTGATTAAACAGCTGCTGTTCTACTTTTCCACTCACCTCAGAGCAAGGTTCTTACACCATTTCACCCTTACATTTCCACCTCCATCATGCATGTATTCCTACTTCGTTCCCCTGATTCCTATCAGTTTTATTCTGTCTTCCAATTTTAAGTTTTCCCAAAAGGACTGAATAAGGTAAAATAGGTAAACTTATCCCCATGATTCCCCCAAGACGCTGAACAATAAGTGGTCTAATCAGGCCGACATCAGCACTTTTATGGAGTGTACAGATCATGGTGGGGTCATCTCTATTTACCATCCTATAGGCATAGACATTCCTCATGAGCATCATGGTGAACATAGTATGTCCACTCACAAGGTTCTTGATTTCGGATAGTATAGTTTCCACTCCAATTTTCTCTTTGGTTCTAGGGAATTAATGTTTGCAAATTATTTCTTCCAAATAGCAATCATTTAATTGATGACCAATATTTCATTTATATAAATACTCTCCAGTGAGTACTCTAGAAAGTGGGGATCTCCTGTTTCATTGGTTTTCTGAAAGTAAAAGGAGCAAAGTAGTGACTGATTTTAAGGAGTCATTTAAGAGTGACTTTATATCAGTGCTTTCAAGTGAATCACTCACCTTTACCAGTGCAACGTTTCCTGACAACCTTTACCTACACTTACAATGACACCTTTCCCCTGTAGGGTGGTTCCCTCACTGGTTCTGACCCAGCAGGGTGCTCATTATAACTCTAACTAACCTCTGGCAGCATGTGACATCTGCAATTAGCAGTGCTCCCTTGTTTGAATAGGGGCTTCCTAGAATAGAGTCTGTCCCTAGAGATACTGAACTGTTTTCATCCCTCCCAGTTGGAGCTGACCAAGCTAGACTGTGGTCTTGAGAAAGTTCCTTAATACCACTATTTGGCCCTAAACAAATGCATGGATAGGTTACAAAAACTGTTTGACATCTCCACATCAGTAAAAGCTTGAACCAGGCTTCAAATGGAGGACAGTTTGATCCCAAAGTGCAAATATATCCACTACATCTATGATAACCTATAAAATGTATAGAATAGATTTAAAATGGAGAATTAAAAAAAAAAGCTGTTTTTTTTCTCAGGGAGTACTGTCTTCCTCCCAATACAACATATTATCATTTGTAAATATATAGTGAATGAGATCAAAGAACTTGTAATCCCCCCACCCCGAAAAGATTCCGAGAGATTATTGTTAGTACAATTCATTCCTAATTTTTTTTCTCAGTTCCTACAAGTATGCACATTTGTCAAATTTCTGAGTCTATGTAAAGCCATATATTACTATTATCATTCTTCAAAAATTGCTACTAGTAGAAATACCATATTCGTAGGAAAAGATATAAATATATTCTTTTTTTTCATGGCTTTACTAAAATATTGGGAATTTCATCAGTGACTTCATATTCAGTTTTTCATTTTTCACAGTAATGTTAGGAAGGAGGGCCTAAAGAATTGACAACGCTGAATAAAAAACACTTAAGAAATAAGGAAGTCAATGAGGTCTGAGTTCATATTCTGATAACAGGTTCTCAGTTCAGATTTCATAGATTATGATAATGTTAATGTGCTAGTAAAAACATAGAGTTCTTCTGCTTTAAATTGATAAGAGATTGATATTTTGATGTGTACTATAATTTAAGGTTAAGGAAAGTTGTAGTTTTCCCAGATGCACATATGATCTTTGAATTTACAAATATTGCAAAATATACTGGTCGCAATGATAGAAATCTGCATGAAGAGACAAATGCAGCTATAATGTAGCATATCACCAAGTATTATATCTGTTTTCTTTGAAATTTCCTTAATTTTTCTAGTATAAGTAAATACTGAAGTATTTGTGACAAAGAGAAATGCTCATGAATCTAAGTTGTTTTTTTTTTTTAATTTTAAGGATCTACATCCGTACAAATATTGGAAAACTACAATTTTATGCTTATATTGAATAGTTGCTCCATTCCTTTGAAATATTATTGGCTGGCAGCCTCTGACTTGGAGAATGAATAAATAGGTTTTAGCTCTACGCTGGTGGTCAGATCTGAAACTTAGTTCAGATATACTGATGTCTTTAATTATGTGGTTTCAAAAATTCTGTTTCTGCCCTTGGAGAAATTAATGCAATTATCATATAAAGCTGGTTTCTTCCCTTTTTTGTTGTTAGGGACACACATCTATACAAGAAGAGGCTTTCATAGTACTTTCTTTGGCTTTTGTTTGAAAACGTGTGTCCTTGATCCTTTTAGCTGTTAAACAGACTTTGATAGCACCCATTCGGGGAGATAGAAAAACCAATCTTGGGTATGAGAGTCAGGTAAGGTCTGAATTGAAGTTCGTCCACATATAGGCAGAAAAATTGGGGAGAAATTGTGCTCAATTTAGTCATTTGTTAACCGGACATAATAATATCTTGCTGACAAGGCTGAAATAAAGTTTAAATGATTTGTATGTGACCTTCCATTTATGTAGGAAATGGCTCATGAATTTAGTTTTATTTTCTTTCTCTGTTGGGGTGTGGGTGACAGTTAGGAAGCACAGAGGTTTTGTTTTGCATTTCATTTTCTATTGTATGTCTGTGAACATGTATTTGTGTGCCCACCTTATTATTACTGTTCAACACAACAAAGGAGATTAACGCACCATTTATTTCTTGCATGAACAGACCACAAGTTTGGATTTCTGTCTTATGAATATTCTTTATATGTGAACCCCTCTTGGAGCTATGATGTAGCTGTCTTGCAACTGCTGGGAAAGGGGAATAATTTCTCTCACCATTGCTATCATAGGGATGTGTTTCTGCTTTTGTAAGTGCCGTTGTGGAATATTAAAAAGCCACCTTCTCATGAACTGGCATGCAAAATTAAATACCGTTTATGATATTATTTCCATGGGAAACTGTGTTCTGTTTCCATATATTTACAGAGGACAAACTATTGTACAAAACCACCCTACTTAAGGCCCTAAAATTGGTATATGTGTATATATATTTTTTGCAAACTTTATATATAACAGTGCATTACTCCTATTTAAAAAAGAGAGAGAGAGAGAGAGAGAGCGACTGATAGGAAGTGTCTGGGAATTATAAAAAAAAATTAAACAGTATATTTCACTAAATAACATTTTTGTCAGAAAAAAAATGTTATGCTTTTTTTGTTTTCTTAAATAAGAGTCGTATTTCATAGTTAAGTGTTGCTATAGATTAGAAACCTTTTGTGATTAAATAAGACAAGGACCCTGGCACTTCACGTCATGGAAATTCTTATGGTAGTATGTTTACAAAGACAGATGTTTTTTAAATCATTTTTTTCATTTCTTCTTTGTTTTTCAAATGTATTTAATCTCCAACACTTGACTTGAATTAACTGAAAGTCTCTATAAAAGTTCAAGTAGTGCCTGAAAGCCTCTTTATTGCAAGTTAATTAAATAGAGTAATGAGCAGGATTGGCCAAGGGAGAGAATGGAGAAATCAAATTACTTCACAGAGTTATGCTTAAAAAATATAATGGTGAATTCAGTCAAGAAACCTAACACAGCGGGAACACCCTGGCATGGTGGGCAGGCACTGGCATTACGGACTGCACTGATTGCCTGAGCAGTTATGCAGCAGTTTTTTAGTTCTCTGTGTTCAGAGAGGTAAATTAGGAAGCTCAGCATCTTCTGCCACTTCATCATACACTATCTGTGCAGACCAACCAGATAAAGCCAGATGAAACTGAGACTTTTGGTGGTTTCTTCGGTTATTTGGAATGTGTTGTTTGTCTTGTGTGATAACACAGAGAGATGACACAATGAACAAGTCCAAAGAGATGCAGTAATTATTTGTGACAATTCAGAAGTGACATTCGCATTTGAACTTGGGTATTTGGGAAGCAAAATGGTTTTAATTGTGTACAATATCATGATAAAAAAGTGAGTCCAAAGGTTAGGTTGAAGAGATTAGACTTAGATCTAAAAATTTTTTAAATTCTCTCCACTTCTTTAGGTATATATTTTGCTAAAATATGTTAGCTGACTTTATATTTAAGAAGTTTAAGGTAAAAAAGACAAGCTCAGTGGACGACGTCATTGGCTGATTAAAGAAAATGTTAACTAAAACATCAGCATCGAGCATATGGACTGATTTAATTAGTTGATTACTAATTCAGATTTAGTGCTGAGTACCTTTACTTTGAACATCAATTTCAGCTTAATAGGAAGTTCTTCCTGCTTCTCTATCATCATAGAAAATAAGACTAAGCAATTGGCAATTAAAGAAGTGGATGAGTGAATATTAGATTAAGACTTTCCTGATATACATTACTGGCTGCCAACAAATGTTGTTCAGAGCATATTTATTATGGAACAGGAAGCCAATTCTTTTCTTTTCTTTTTTAGCTTTATTTTATATTATTTTTATATTATTTTTTACATTATTCATCATTTTGTACCTTTTTTCATCTCAGTTGTAATCCCCATGAACTTCCCACCACCATTTCACCCAGGTGCAGAAGGGCACCTTTCAATCTTATCAAAATCTCCCTCCTTTGAAATTCATGTTGTCACTCTCCCCTCCCCCAACCCCAGCACTAGTAAGTGACTGATCATGTGTTCTATTCCTTGGATTTAGGGACAAATGTTTCAACATGTTTTCTAAGTTTTATATATTGTACTGGACACAAAAGTCAGAATTGTGACTTGCTGTGATTAATTATGATTATGTGGTTAATGATGGAAGGAGAAAGTGGGTATTGGTAATTAGAATAGGAGAACACAGGAAATGTGTACAATGTAGTGTGAGTTGGGTGGCATGAGTAAAAGAAGACAAGACTGTTAGAACACAAGGAAATAAAGGGGATTCCCTCTACCATTCTCACTACCTTCCTTTATCTGATCTATATGTGTTTTAATGCTGATGTCATTACCTGGTTCTCTTGCCAATCTTTACCTATTTCATCAAGATTCCTTTCTCTCCCCAAATCTTTCCATATCCCTTTTCGTCGAGAAGTCAATAATTTTATCCTTGTAGTGACAATGGCCTGGAGGTCTACTGACTGATAATCTCATTAATTCTCATGATATCTATTCAGAAAAATAACATATAAATGGCAAATACAGATTCAATTTACATACATAAAATTTGAGTGACAAAGAATGAGATAGATTTGCCCAGATTTACACATATACACATGAAAAAAATGGGGGAGCTAAGATGGGAATGAATAAAACTCCAGAATTGGATCCTTAGACAAATACTTCATATCATACACAGTCACCTTGGGCTTCATTAATAGGCTTTTTATTGGAACAGAAAATGTCAGATTGCATCTAGAAATATCATCACCCTATTCATGTTCTAGGATAATGCAGAATAAATTTAAAACTCAGCATTCTAAAGATTTGAATATATGAAATATTATATATTTGTTTCATTCATTTTCATTTAGAAATGTAATATGAAACAAAAATACAATTCTTGGGGTGTTTCTGTGAATTTGTGTGTGTGATATTTAGTTTGATTATGATGGCAGTTTGAATGGTTGACTGCTCTATAGAGATTGGTAGTGATTAGCATGACAGACAAAAAGAGCAAATGTAGTCCATTTATGCCTCAGGCTGAACTAATTTTAGTGTTAAGCATGTATCTAATATCCATAAATAGGGAATAGTTATTAGCAAATATTGAAGTCAGAATTACATTTCTGGTTTTGCAGCAAAGGTGAAAATTGCCTGCTTCAGTAAAATCATGGGTTTGGTGCTTGAAGATAATGTTATGAAAATATTGACTGGATAAAACTCTGCTAGGAAAATTACTGTCTACTAATTCACATAACTAAATTTTGAGCTCATCCTATCTGGTAATGTTAATGATTTTTAGTACAATATATTTTCTTTTTTAAGATTTATTTATTTATGCATACAGAACTGGGGTACAGGCCAGAGGTGCAGGGGCAGTGAGAGGATTCACCGGAGACAGAGTGGTGGGGGGCAGAACAGGCAGATCGACTAAGTACACTGCTGAGGGGAGCAGCGGGCGGGTCAGGAGAGGTCTGCCGCGCCATGTGGTCACCTCCGGGGCAGGCAGGGATGGAATTCAATGCGGAAGTGGCTTTCAATTCTTAGTGCTGCGCTTTAACCCGCTGTGCCACCAGGGAGGGCCCATGTTATTAAACTTTTGAAAGAGGTTTCTTACAGGACATGTAGCTTCAAGAGATGCATTTTCATGTTGCCAACTTGGATGTGAGAATTTAGGTAAATAAAGTAGCTTCCCAGAATTTAATAATACAACTGTCAGGATTATATAGATTCAACATGTTATGAGATTATTTTAAGTATTTCATTGATTGATTGTTACCAAAACAAGTCAATAATATCCTGAATCAAAATACAACATTAAAATAGTTAAACATGGGCTAGTAAAAACTAATTAGCAACTAATAAATTTCAGCAAGTGTATAGGATATAAGGTCATCTAGGATATCAATTGTATTGGGTTTATAATAGTGAAAAACAATGCAAAATGAAAATAAGAAAATAATTCTATTTAAATACCATCAAAAAAGAAAAATATTAAGAATAAGTTTACCCCCAAAGTACCTGATTTACACAGAGTTTGAAAATCAACACTTCTCAACTTCAAATGTTACTAAAAAGCTACAACAATCAAGACAATATAGTATTGGCTAAAAGGTAGACATAAAGTTCAATAAAGTTGAGAGCTCAGAAATAAACCCTTACATTTATGTTCAACCAATTTTTGACAGGTGTTGTAAGGTGATTCATTGGAGCAAGAAATGTATTATTATAAATGATAATATTGACAAAACTTGATAAACTTAATATTGACAAAAAAGGAATGAACTTGAATCTTTATCTCAAAATATATATAAATTAATTAAAAATAAATAATATAGTTAAATGTAAGATCCAAAATTATAAAAAATCATAAAATCATAATAGAAAACCTACAAATAAATTTTCATTAATTTGGATTAGGCAAGAGTTGTTTAGACAAAGCACAAACACTGAGACAAGAGATAAAATCGACTGGATTTCTTCATAATTAAAATATTTTATGATTTAAAGGTTACTATCAAGAAAGTGAAAAAACAGCCTACAAAATGGAAGGAAATATTTGTAAATCATATACCTGATAGATTCTAATAACTGGAATATATAAGTATTATTATAATTGACATAAAAAAGCCCAACTAAAATATGAATTGAATAGGCATTTTTACAAATATGATATACAAATGTTCAATAAACACATACTTCCTACTACAAAAAATAAAAGGAAAGAAAACTTACGAGGACAATAAGTCATATTAGTGGGGATATGGAAGCATCATAATCTTTGGAAAACAGTTGGGCAGTTCCTAAACTGTTAAACAGAGATACTATATGTTATGCTACAATTTTACTGCTAGGTATATACCCTCCAAAATTGAAGACTATTTTCAGAAAATAATTGTAAATGAATGTCCATTACAACGTTATCCATATTAGCTGTAAAATGGAAAAAACAAAATGATCAACCCAATTGATGAATGGGGAAACGATAATTAATGGGATATTACTCAATCATGGAGTACAGATACAATCATGCAGCTCTTCAATGATGTTTCAATGATGTTTCAGTGAGGGAGGATGCATGTATGAAGATGAAGTTATACACAAAAGGTGTTATGGTGTATAATTCCATTTATATGAATTGTACAGGATAGGTAAATCCATTAACACAGAAAGTAATTAGTGGTTTCTTAAGAATGAGATGGGGGCCCTCCCTGGTGGCGCAGTGGGTTAAAGCACAGCACAAAGAAGCTTACACCGCTTCCGCATGAGTTCCATCCCCACCTGCCCTGAAGGAGATCCACAGGCGAGGCAGACTTCTCCTGACCCGAAGGCTGCTCCCCTCAGCAGTGTACTTCGTCGATCTGCCTGTTCTGTACCCCACTCTGTCTCTGGTGAATCCTCTCACCCTCCGCATCTCTGGTCTGTACCCCAGTTCTGTACTAATAAATAAATCTTTAAAAAAAAATGAGATGGGGGGGTTAGGGAAGAGAATGCTAATGAACATGGAGTTCCTTTTAGGGTGATGAAAATATTAGTTAGGTCATGGTGATGGCTTTAAACCTTTGTGAATATATTCAAAAAATGAATTCTTTTAAAAAATGAATTGATGAAATGTGAATTATCTATCAATTAAGCAATGATGATGAAGAAGCATCCCAGTAAAGGCTCAAGGAAAGACTTCGCCAGCTTACTAGATCACCTGAAGTTTTCACTATTGACTATAGTTAAGGACCAATTACCTGAAATTTTTTTAACTAAATGAAAATTTTCCAGAGACAGACTAACATATTTGGAATTGCAGAAGAATGATGACCCAGAGATTGAGGCAGTGTCCATTGTGTGGGGCCCAGAAATGAAAAGCTCTGTATCAATTCTGAGCAGTCTAAAAATCTTGTCAACTTTGCCAGATGTAGAGAGATTAATTAAATAAAACTGGCAGGCTCAGAGAATGGATGAAAAAGAAAGAATACAATCTCCACATTAAATTTTCTTTTTCCCAGACCTAATGCTGTTTATAACCTAATCTTCATAAAATTACTCCCTTTGTCTTAAGAAGCAATGCTTTTTAAAATAGTTTTTTTTCTTCTTACATTTTCCTCTTTGTATTACAAATATTGCATGGCACATTTAGTTGGACTGTTTGCAAGTATATGACCTCTAACCCTGTCTCAAATCCCACAAATAGCCCCTTTAACCTCAGGTGTATTAAAATTGTAAAATAATTACACAGGTTTTTTTTTTTTTTTTTTTTTTATAAAAGCTAAGGTAAAGGAAATTCATCATAATGTCCACTTCATGAAAAATTACTTGCTTGATACCTATGGGACTCAGGCAATGTTTATCAGGGGGAACTTGAAGTGAAAATTTCCCTGGGCTGTTAATTCATCTTGAATTACACAAAATCATATCATACTCCTATGTCTAATATGCAGCGATAGTATTATTTTAGAGTCATACTTTTATAGAGAAATGTCCACTTCAAGAAATGAAGTTTTGGACCATATTGAAATGACCATAAAGAATGTAAAAAATCTAATTGTCTTCAGATGCTACCTTAATTGGCATTCTAGAAGTAGCAATACCATGTCACTGCTCTTGGCATATTCATAAAAATGGAGCCCATCAAGTAGAAATAACCATTTTTGTTGCTTTTCCTTTTTCCCCACATTAAATGATGTTATGGTTATGTAGATAGAGTCCAAGAGATAACTTGGGATAATTTGGTAAGTTATTCCCAACAAAAGATGCTGATTATTAAAGGAGGGAATATTTTTCATGGATTTAAACAATCTGAGTCTCAGTGTGCATTGTTAAAACTGAATATGGTACTGTATGTGAGGAAGGCCCTGATAAATTTAAAATACTTTCTCCTTCCTCTTTCCTTGCTTTCTTTCTCCCTCATTTCCTCTTTTATTTACTGTGTAAATCACCTTTGTTCTATTACTATTTAGAATATGTTGTTGGAAGTGTCATTGTGCTTATGTAACTATCTTCTTCAGGATGCTTGAATTACAATATGAAGTTTCAGTAACTATTCAGAGTGCACATTCAAGAGTCTAAGATAGTCATCTGAAAGAACTTTCTGCAGTGATAGATATATTTTAAATTTGCCCTGACTGTGAAGAGCCACCTCTGCGCATCTGAAGTAAAACTAGTGCAACTTAAGTCTTGAATTTTTACTTTAATTTAATTTATATTAATTAATTTTTTTATATACATGTAACTAGTGACCACAAATTTACAGGGCCAATGTGGAATTTTCTTCTTACCTTAAACTTATAAATACTTGTATATATGTTAACATGTTGTATCTTCCAGGCATTCTAGAGGTTATTTGACATAAGGAAAGGTGTAGTTATTTAGAATATAAATGTGAATCTATGCAAGAGATAGTAAATTTGAAAAAATAGACAAGAACAAGTTAAAATAGAATTTCAAGTTAAGTTGCATAAAATTAATTGTATACTTTCTATTCACTCTCAATTTGGTGATTTAAAAAAATAACAAATTTCAGGAAATTGTTTATATGTGCTGCTGGAGCTCTTCATAGTCTTGGTGTGTTGAAGCTGAATGTTGAGCAACAATGTAGTGGGGGCGACCTGAGTATGGCTAAATGGTCCCACTGGAGGCGAGATTCGTGGAGCACTGGTTTTAACTTCAGGAGGACCTTCCAATGCCAGTTCTAATTGGCATGTTTTCTCTCTTTAGTCTGGCCAGTTCTGAATCATTTAGTGCCTGCCTTAAGCTACAGTAAATCTAGGAAATTTGCAAATACAAAGATTGAGGAAGTATGGGCTCAGTGAACAGAGACCCTATTGCCTGCTAATAACTTTGAAATAAACATTTTTGTAATGATGTATGCTACAAATAGGAGTGAGGGAAAAAACCTTAGATTCTTTAGAAAAGAAAAAAACCAGCAGATGATATCTAATTTCCGCAGCAGGCTAAATATTTTAATTATAACTCCCTAAATACTTAGAATAGACTACTTCTGTCATGTATCTAGGTAAATTTCAGCCCAATTCTGCCATTTTTCACTCCTACTTTCCATTAATCAAACAATAGTATTTGCAAATAAAGCATCATTTATTTTATTAGTGATTGTTTTCTATTATTTTATAGTACTTGTCTAAATATCTGGCTATATTGAAATTTTTTTCTCAATCTTTGTAATAAGTATGAATATTTCATCTAGGTCCTTTTCTACATAGCACCCCAAATATCAATTATTAATAGAATTTGCCACCCAAGAGTATTGTGACTACATGATCATTTTGCTCAAATCATTGTTTGGCTGAACTGAGAAATATAATACTGGCTGTTAACATACTCTTTGTAATTAAAAAAAATCAATATTGTATATTTTACTTAATGGTAATGTTTACAAAAGACTTTACCAATCAAAAGTCTTAGAATAAGCAAAAGTGAAGAGATGTTCCCTGAAGACATCTTTGTGTTGTACCAAAGACTTTAACTATATTATGCATTTAATCCTTAAAGTATTAGATTGACATTATCCAACTTACAGACTGATAAAAGAAGACTCAAGACAGCTAAGAAATGTACCCCAAATCAAGCAGGCAGTTAGTGTGAAAATCAGAAAACAAATATAAGTTTAGCGGTAGGAGTTACTATAGTTTCAACCAAAATAAAATGAATTCATTTGCTCAGGTATTTGTCTATGGTCATGTATTTTCAGAGCTAATCTGATTTCTTCTTGCCACAGTTTCATAGTAGCATATGGGCCATTTCTCTGAACCCCAAGTGAGCAATACTGTCAATCATTGTTCATTGATAGAACAAATAACATCAACATCCATCTGGTACATAATTCGCTATAATAAAAAGGAAGAAATACATGATATCCAAAGGAAAAGAAATAAAATCATCTCTATTTGTAGATGATATGGTTTTATAGAGAGAAAATTGTTAGGTCTCCATAGGGGGTGGGGGGAGGGGGAGTTAGAATAAACAAATTCAGGAAAATTGCAAGATACACAATCAAAACAGAAAAATCAGCTGCATTTTTATAAACTAACAGTGACTTCTATAAACATTAAAGGAAACAGCTCCATTTATAGTAACATTAAAAACAAACACTTAAAACTAAATTTATCCAAAGAAGTGAAAGAATTATACATTGAAAACTATTAAAGCACTGGGCCCTCCCTGGTGGCACAGAGGGTTAGTACGCAACACTGCAAGCTATCTGCAGCTGCTTCAGTGCAAAATCAATGCCGGCCCTAGAGGTGACCCACATGGCATGGCAGACCTCTCCAGACCTGCCTGCTTCTCCCCTCAGCAGTGTACTTCATTGTTCTGCTCCCTACTCTGACGGTGGTGAAGCCTCTCACCACCCCTGCACTTCTGGCTTGTAACCCAGTTCTGTATGAATAAATAAATAAATCTAAAAAAGAAAACTATAAAGTACTGATGAAAGAAACCGAAGTGGCACAAGTAAGTAGAAAGATATCCTGTGTTCATGAATTGGGAAATTGGTATTTTTAAATGTCCATTTTACCCCAGGTTCAATATAATTCTTATTCTACTAAACCCCTATCAAGATTGCAGTGACTATTTTTTTTTTACCAAAATAGCAAGAAAAAATATTAATTCATATTCACATTATGTGTTACATCCGTACTATATACCACACACACACACACATCAGAATATTAAAAAAAAAAAAAAACACTTGAGAAGGAGTGACACTCTTCCATAATGCTTATGACATGGATGAATCTTGAAGACATGTCAAGTGAAGTAAACTAGACATCAGAAGGCGAAGACTGTATGATTCTGCTTACACCAGGTACTAGAGTATGCAGTGGTAGAGAGAGAAAGTATTAAAAGAATAGTGATTGCCAGAGACTGGGAGGAGGGCAGATTGAGAACTGTTTTAAGGAGCATAGAATTTCAGTCTTTGCAAGATGAGGAATTCTGGAGGTTGTTTGCTCAATAATGTGAATGTACCTAACTACTTTCAACCCCCACTCTAGAATTCTCCCTTATTTGTAAAGGTTAGAGACAATTAGGAGTTTTCTGAATATTTGTGTGGCTGGCAGCTTACTTAGAGAACTCTGGAACCTGCCCAAAAGCTGCTGATTGTAAACCAGATCTCCACATTCGCTCCCTGTCACGACACTAAAAGAAATAGAAAATCTACAACACTGTAACAGAAATCCCTTTAAAAAGGCACTTTGGCTGCATTGCTACTACTTAGTGAAGGTTATTCTCTGGGTCCCTGACTTCTAAAGCACAAGACACTCCAACTGGAGAAAGTTATCACTCATCTGCTCCAGGTACTGTTACCAGACAGAACACTGCTGTTCCTGTTTTTTTTCTTCTCTCTTATTATCCCCAGATAGTCTCAGTTTCCCAGTCCTCATCATTTGTTTTTAAAGATTTATTTATTTATGCATACAGAACTGGGGTACAGGCCAGAGGTGTAGGGACGGTGAGAGAAATCACCAGAAACAGAGTGGGGAACGGAACAGGCAGATTGACTGAAATACACTGTTGACTGTGGGCAGTGGGCAAGACAGGAGAGGTCTGCTGCACCATGTGGGTCACTTCCGTGGCCGGGGACTGAACTTGCGGTACAGTGGCTGTGGCCAGCTTCTCAGTGCTGCCCTTTAGCCCATTGTACCACCAGGGAGGGCCCCGTTATCATTGTTTTTAACAAAAACGGACAGAGGCTTTCAAAATTATTGTTCGCAAAGCTTCTACCTTTGTTTTGTAACCTGGTTATTTAATTTTTATAAAACATTCAAGATTATGTATTGTAACCTGACTTGTCTTACTTTAACTGCAGGAAGGATATCCTCTGACTTGCTCTTGCTGGAAGCTTTAATGTAAACAGTTAAGCCAACTAATTTTGTGCAGCTTATAAATTACAGTTTTATTCACTTTTTAAACACTCTCCTCACTAAATTCCACTTCAGTCTGTATGCTTTGTCAGTTCTGACTCCAAAGTGCTCTGGTTAGTTTCCAGATCTACAGAGAAGCAATCACAGAGCTGTTCTCAAAAGGGGTCTTCAATTCTTAAATTTTAAAGACTCCCTGATACTTCCAAATTGGATGAAGGTATTGGTTAATAGGAACACATTGAGAAAAAAATTAAAATGCTTAGGTTGGGTGAGAATAGCATAGAATTATCTTACTGTTTTCCAGCCTGTTTTCATCTTTCCTACATAAAGTACTAAAAAAGTGGCCCTCCCTGGTGGCGCAGCGGGTTAAAGCGCAGCACTGAGAATCTAAAGCCACTTCCTCATGAGTTCGATTCCCGCCTGCCCCGGAGGCGACCACATGGCGTGCCAGACCTCTCCTGACCCGCCCGCTGCTCCCCTCAGCAGTGTACTTCGTCGATCTGCCTGTTCTGCTCCCCGCTCTGTCTCTGGTGAATTCTCTCACCCTCCGCATCTCTGGCCTGTACCCCAGTTCTGTACAAATAAATAAATAAATCTTTAAAAAAAAAAAAAAAAAAAAAAAAAAAAGTGTTAAGTTGCTGGTAAAATTCTCTTCCCTGCCTGTATTGATGCTTCCAATATATAATATTTGATTAAAATACAGTGGACCCGTCATAGTGCACTTAACAAATCAATTTGATTAAAATTTTCATCTTGAGTATTACAAGCCTATCTGTATTTGGAAAGATAATAATGAATAGCACAATAAGTAAGGTACTCACTGAAGAAGTTATGGGTGTAACATCCACTTATACTTCCCAGATTAAGTTATAATAAAATATTTAAGAAATATTTGTACAGAGTTGATGTTTGCACAATATCCAAGTTAGTTGCCAATAAGCCCACAGTTTTTTTAATTTGAGGTGGAGAATATTGATGCAAAGAAATGCGGTAAAGGTTAATAGAAACTATAGAATAACTGTGAGAAACAGGCTGACTGTTGTTTTAGATCTTATATCTCAAGTTACCCTTCTGAGTACTGCTCAATTCTGTCAGTTATTTTTGATTTTCAGAGCTGAAGAGTTTCTTGTTTGTTTCTATATTTTCTGATAGTTTGGTTTGGGCACCAGACATCCTTCATAATCTGTTTGGAGAGTGCTCTGGAGAATTCTGAAGTTAATGACATCATTCTAATCTAGTGTTGAAGCATAAACTCTAATTTGTAAGTGAGACCAGAGTCACCTAGAGGTCAAATGACATTCAGTCTTTATGAAGTGTCACACTAAAATTTAACATTTACCCTAGAAACCCATGTCATCACATTTGACCATTTACTCAAGCTCAGAACTATGAAATTAAACAAAAATTACCCATAGTTTATAAAATAATCCTTTAATATTAATGGAAAATTTCCAAATACTTCAGAAATTTGTTTTGCAAAGTGAATACTAGTTTATATGGATATGAGAAATCCATTAACATAGGTTTTCTTTCATTGCTATCCCAGAATGAGTTGTCATACAAATGTGATTTTCAAATTTCAAATTTTGTTCTGACTTTAATTTGTCTCCAAACATTTTTAGCAAATGTAAATCTTAATGCCTTTAAGCATAATTCAGTTTTGTCATGTTGATTCATGCCTACTGCTCTAAGAATCCACAGTGATACTCTAAGGGAAGTGAAAGTGAACTACGTTTTTTAGTTATGATTTGTTAATTGTTAATTGTGTTGAAATTATTTCCACAAATGGAAGAAAAATGAATGCCAGTGTATTATTGAAATTAAAGGTGATTAGGGGCCTCCCTTGGTGGTGCAGATAAAACGCAGCATTGCAAAGCTGACTGAGGCCCTCTTAGGTGTGAGTTCAATCCCCGTCCCTGAGGTGATCCACATGGCACAGCAGACCTCTCCTGTCTGGCTTACTCTCCCCTCAGCAGTGTACTTTGTCGATTTGCCTGTTCTGCTCCCTACTCTGACTCTGGTGAATTATCTCACCACCTCTGCACCTCTGGCCTGTACCCCAGTTCTGTATAAATAAGTAATTCTTTAAATAAATTAAAGGTGATTAGCAATGGAATTATTTTTATTAAACTTTCTACATCCACCAAGCATCTATGCCCATACCCTATCCTCCCTCACCTCCTTCACCCTTACTTCTATTACCTCTGCTAACCATTATCTTCTTTTGTGTCAAGTTCAATTTTTTATTTCTTCTATTGGTTGTATGTTTATGCTTTCTTGTTGTTATTTATATTCCACAGATGAATATATTCAGAGTGAACCCATCTGAAATCTGTATTCACTTTTTGATTGATTTCATTCAACATAATCACCTCAGTGTCCATCCATTTTGCCCCAAAAGCCATCACTTCATATTTCTTCACAGCTGTGTGATATTCCTTTGAATATATGTTCCACACTTTCTCTATCCATGGGAGAACACTTGTGGTAGTTCCATAATTTGGCAATTATAAACGGACTTCTGTATATTGACCAGTCTTTTTGTATTAAATTGTTCATGTTCTTTGAATAAATGCCTAATAACAATATGACTGGGTCAAATGGGATTCTTATTTTCTTGAGATATTGCCATAATTATTTATCCAAGGACCTTTACCAGTGTGCTTTCCCACCAACAGTGAATGAGAATTATTATTATTTTTTTTTTTAAAGATTTATTTGTACATACAGAACTGGGGTACAGGCCAGAGGCTCAAGGGCAGTGAAAGGCTTCACCAGAGACAGAGTAGGGAGCAGAACAGGCAGATCGATGAAGTACACTTCTGAGGGGAGCAGCAGGCGGGTCAGGAGAGGTCTGCCACGCCATGTGGTCACCTCTGGGGCAGGTGGGAATCGAACTCATACAGAAGTGGCTTTAGCTTCTCAGTGCTGTGCTTTAACCCGCTGCGCCACCAGGGAGGGCCTGAATGAGAATTATTTTTACCACAATCTTGACAACATTTGTTGATTGCATTATTTGTATATGGGCCATTCTCACTGGGGTGAGGTGATATCTCAGTATGGTTTTAATTTGCATTTATCTTATAATAAGTGATGTTGAACATTATGTCTATAAGTCATCTGAATGTCTTCTTTTTAAAAAAAGACTTATTATGCATATAGAGATGGGGTACAGGCCAGAGGTGCGGGGGTGTGTGAAAGGATTCAGCAGAAACAGAATGGGAGCAGAACAGGCAGATCTATGAAGTACACTGCAGAGGGGAGCAGCAGGCAAAACAGGAGAGATCTGCTGACCATGTGGGTCACCTCTGGGGCTGCGTATGAAACTTGCACTGAAGTGGCTGCAGCTAGCTTGCAGTGCTGCATTCTAACCTACTGCACCACCAGGGAGAGCATATATGAATGTCTTCTTCCAGAAGTTTCTGTTGAGGCCTTTGCCTATGTTTTAATTGGGTCATTTGGTTTTTTGTTGTTGGATTGTATACATATACCTGTACATTGTGGAGATTAACCCGATATCAAATGTGTGGTATGGAAATATTTTTTCCAGTCTGAAGATTGCCTTTTATTTATGCAGTGGTTGAATTTTAACATACAAAAGCTGTTAAGTTTGATATAGTCCCACTTGTTCATTTTCATATTCATTTCCCTTGCTGCTGGGGTTGTATTCACAAATACATGTTTGTGGTAGATACCCTGTAGTGTATCCCCTCTATTTTCATTCAAATACTTTATAGTTTCAATTTTTACATTCAAATCTGTAATCCATTTTGAGTGAATGTTCATGTGTGGTGTTAAAAATAGATCTTGCTTTACTGTTTTACAGGTGGCTGTTTATGTATCCCAGCACTGTTTATTAAAAAGGTTATCTTTTCTCCACTTTTGGCCAAAATTCCATTGTTGAAAATTAGTTGTCCATATTTATATGGGTTTATCTCTGGTATTTCAATTCTATTCCATTGGTCTGATTTTCTTTCTTTCTTTGGTGTTGTCCTAGTACCATACTGTTTTGATTACTTTTGCTACGTAATATGTTTGAAATCAGAAAATGTGATGGTTCAGGAATGTCTTGTTTGTTCATGACTGTTTGTGGTTCCATACCAATTTACTAATTGTTTGTGCTAGTTCCTTAAAAATTCATTGGTAGGCCCTCCCCGGTAGCACAGCGGGTTAAAGCACTGCTCTGAGAAGCTAAAGCCACTTCCACATGAGTTCGATTTCCGCCTGCCCCGGAGGTGACCACATGGCATGGCAGACCTCTCCTGACCTGCCCACTGCTTCCCTCAGCAGTGTACTTCCTCGATCTGCCTGTTCTGCTCCCCACTCTGTCTCTGGTGAAGCCTCTCACCACCCCTGAGCC
This sequence comes from Condylura cristata, assembly GCF_000260355.1. NCBI lineage: Eukaryota > Metazoa > Chordata > Mammalia > Eulipotyphla > Talpidae > Condylura > Condylura cristata. The sequence goes on from NW_004567107.1 coordinate 30,529,977, forward strand.
TCTGGTCGGAACCCCAGTTCTGTATGTACAAATAAATAAATCTTTAAAAAAAAAAAATCATTGGTATTTTGATAGTGATTGCACTAAATCCAGGAATTGCTTGGGTATTATGGTCATTTTTTTTTTGAGGTTAATTCTGCCTACCCATGAGCATGAGATACTTTACCATGTTTTTGTGTCTTCTTTTGCTTTATAGAGTTTTATGGTTTTCATTGTACAAGCCCTTCACATTCTTTATTTGATTTATCCCCAGGTATTTCTTTTATTTTCTTTTGGTTGTGATTGTAAATGGAGTTTTCCTTATTTCCCTTTATGCCAATACATTCTTCATATATAGAAATAACACTAATTTTCTTCTGAACTGATTTTATATCCTGTCACTTTATTGTTTTTATTTATTGTTTTTAGAAGTTTTATTATAAAATATTTTGGTTTCTCTAAGTATATTTTCATAAAGCGCAGTAATTTTATTTCTTTTTTTCTTATTTAGAGTCCTTTTATGTCTTTTTTCTTGAATATTTACTTCAGTTAGGACTTCCAGGGCTATGTTGAGTAACAGTGTTGATAGTAACAGTGGTGATAGTAATAGTGGCCTTCCGTGTCTTCTTCCTGATCTTAGAGGAAACGCTTTCAGATTTTCACCATTGAATATGTTCTTGACTATGGGTTTATCACATATAGCTTTCATAATACTTAGATTTAAGTTCTATTTATTCCATTTTGGGGGAAGGTTTTTACCATACATGGAAGATGGCTCGTGTTGAATATTTGCTCAGCATCTATTTAGAACATCATGTGGTTTTGTCTTGCTGTTTGTTGATCTGATTGATGGCACTGGTTTATTTTCACATGTTGAGCCAGTTTTTCATCTCTGCAATGAAGCCTACTTGCTTGTAGTGGATGATTCTCTTAACATACTGTTGTATTCTGTTTGCTAGAATTTTGTTGAGAATTTTTTCATCTATGTACATCAGAGATACTGCTGACTAATTTTCATTTTTCTGTACTGGCTTTATTTGGTTTTGGGGTTAGGACAGTGTTAGAATCATAGAATGTATTAGGGAGATTCCCTCTAATTTTTTTGAAGAGTGTGAATAGGATAGGTATTAGATCTTCTTTAGAGGTTTGGTAGAAATCACTGGTAGAGCTATCTGGTCCTCAAATTTTGTTTTTGGAGAGGCTCTTTATTATTCTTTCGATCTCAGCACTTGTGATTAGACTACTTAAGCTGTTTATTTCATCCTGGTTCAATCTTGGGAGGTTATACTTTTACTAATATTCATTAGTAAAATTATAATAACATGTACATAAATTTCTCTTAGCCTTGATTAAGGAAATGACCTCTGAATGCCCCCAGCAAGCTTAATTTACCAGACAGACAAGCAGGTCTGAACATAAATAGTCCATTTTATTACTCTTATCTTCCTACACTTTTTAGATAGTTTCTTCTCCAATATTATAAGAAAGTTCTAATATTTTCAATATTACCAAGAAAGTTCTAATATTTTAATTTCATTTAGTATAAGCATATTCGGGACAGGTTTCAGTCAATAAAATGAGCACTGCTAAAGTCACTGTTATTCCCTCCAGCTAATTGAAAACCTCTGCTTGGTTAAACTCTAACGATGCATTGGTCTAACCAGCTTCACATTCTTTTAGCCCTAATGGTATGCCCTTAGGATCAATTGCTATATTTGTTTCCCAGTTTATATTAAGACAAATAGTCAAATATTTCCATGAAAATTTTCTATGGCAGCAAATGCTTGGTTAGTCAAAGCTTTGCCATCTGAAGGTATTTGATTATAGGTGTCTGCAAGTAATAATTTAAGTAACTGTTTTACTATTTCATGCCAAGGGCAATTAGTGTTTCCTATGCAAATTGAATCAATGTCTTTAAATTTAATCAGTCCAGAGAACTGACAAATAATCCAGAACTAATTAAGATAACCCATGTTTAACTTTTTTTTTTTTCCTTCTGGAATTGCTTTTATTTCAGTGTGAATAAAGCATTGTCCTTTCCATGATGGAGGAGACTCATTGGAATAAGTTTAAATTCATGAGGGCTCAATATCAGTCTCTGATTGAGGAGGGTGAAATTCTCAGCAACAATAATAGATAGATCAGTTTTAGCTAAGAGAGCTTCTTATTGCAGCTGTTCATAATTTCACATAGTGATGAAATTTGTTTATGGACACATTATGAAGACTAGGGGGGAAAAAGAGAACTCATTTCCAAAGAACATGTAATTCTTTGTTCTTAGTCATCGAGAATCTTCCTGAAAATATATGCTCCTTGTGAGCATCAACGATGTACGCAGTATCTTCATAGTGTGTATTCATTTCAAAAGGTCCATCTGCATACGCTTACTCACTTTCTTGTTTCATTGTTTTTCAGTCCTGTTATTCTGAAGTCCCTGATTATCCAGAGATCCAAACTAGTAGCAACTATCCATGATAGAGTGAAACTTTAATTATCTCTAATTTAAGCAGAAGTCAAAGCTAAATATGCTGCCTGAATTCTGCTCACTTGGGGCCATCAATATTCAGAGTCAGAACAAAGTGAGAGTGCTGGGCTCTCTTTAAAATGAATGCCATGTTCTGCAGAACCATCTGTAAATCTGACTTAAGATTTTACTCTTCATCTGGCTGGATGTAAAGAACCACCATGAGACTGTAAGTGAGGATTAGGAGAGAAGAGAACAAACAGAAATCAAAGAATCCTGATCATCCTTTAGTATAACTTACATTTGTTGGATCTTCTGAAGCCAGCTACCTTATATTGCATTTTGAATGGTCTGCATATTCAATCTTATATCCTAGAGGGTCATATAACACTATCACTGTTGAGCAGCAAAAAACTCATAGTCATTTGATTTTCCCTGATTACAAACATTATTTGCTTACTAACAAACCAAGAACTGTTTATCAAAGACTTATACCTGTTGAAAAGTTTATAGATTTACTCTTAATCCTGGATGTATGCACTTTGATTCTGTTACTATGGCTATAGAAACATTCATGAAACATCCTTTCATGTAATTTTGGACCTTTGGATCATAAATATCAATTAAATTTTCTCTCACCTTGTTCCTACTCAATGAGATGGCCATGTATCCTGTTCAGTACATGGGTCATGGAATACACAAAGATGTGAAATACATTGGTTTTAAAATCAACAAGATTTCTAAAACCCTGAGTTTATTTCATAGCGGTAGATATATCACCTTGTCTTTTCTATTGAAGGCATATTGTGATAGATCATAAGCTATTGAACTCTAAAAGCTTTGCTGAGATGATGACCTCCATTTTACTTCAGTATATCTTTGAATTGTTTATGTCTTAACTAAGGTATTTAAAGTACTTGATACTACTTATTAAATTTAGTTCAAAGATTCCCCAGGTCAAAAAATATATTAAGTAATGTGAGGTTCTAACTAATGTCAAGATGACCAAGATACCTGTGTACTAAGAACAGAGATAAAATGAGATAATTAACATATTCTTAAGGCAACACTGTGATTGGCTTTGTCAAGTAAAAGTATTCCTATGATTCTTGTATACTAGTATAGAAAGCAAAGCAATTACCAGGTCAATAGTGATATATCAGAATCTAGATGACTCAGTTGATTTACTAAAGGGGTGATGTTGCATTTGGAACAATAGCAACAATTGTATTAATTCCTTATTAAGATCATGATAATCTAAGATCCAGCAGCATTTTTACAGGTAGAAAGGCAAATGAAATGGTTTTATGACTCAAGTATTTGATGATATTTGCTATTCCCCCAGGCAATTTGCTTTGCTTATGTTCACTAATTTGGTAAGGAGAGGAAGGCCCAAGGCTAACAATTGGCCCTTCCTACTGTAACAGTCAAGTAGGAATTTATCATATTGTCACATTTGTGTATGATTCAAACGTTCAGGAACTAAGGAAGTAACCATAAAAAGAATGGAAGGCTGAGTCAATAGAGCTTGGTCAGTATTCCCTTTATCACTTTTCATCCTTTAGACCTTAATTTGAGCAAAGAAATATAGTGGCTTTGGGGTTCATAGTGATCAGTATCAATTAAGAAGCATCATGTCACTCTATGCTAGATATCCATTTGGGGGAAGAACTAAACTAAAAGTTATACTACATACAGTAGTGGCAGATGACAGGATTTCAAGGTCCTTACACAACTGCATGCAGCCTTCTCCTCAGGTAAGAAGTTCTAGGTATTTGGACTTGCTTAAGTGTGGAGACTGAAAGAAAGGTCAGGTTTGTTCATTAATAAGGTGACACCAGTAAGATTTTTTTTCTCTAGTCCTTGTGCTATTATTTTTTAAATGATAATAGCAGAAAAACAGTTTAATAAAAATGTCAATGTGAAAAACATACATCAAGTAAGATTACTGTGGACTATTCAACTCTTTTCATCCCTAAGGACAGCATGTTATTCGGGACAAAGCATTTGTCTTTGTAGCCCATTTGGGAATTTAGTCCTGTCACTTGGTATCTGATTCTCCAAGAACCCATATTTCCACTGGAATTGGCAGATTACTAAAATACTTAGACTATGGATGCCTACCAGTATAATCTATGATGATTTCCCAGCGCGAGATCGTTAACCACACATGTAAATTCCATTTTGCCAGAAAACACATTTACCAGTTTGGGAATTAAGACTTCGTGGGGAGGAGAATTCTGTATTTTTGCTTACCTTTACAATATAAAAATGCTGTAAATCATACAGAATTTAATCCATTAAGTTAGTCCTTTTAATTTATTAAGTTGGGCCTTTCACCTTTATCAAATAATACAAAGGGACGTTATGTGCTTCTCTGAACAAAATAATGATCTAATTAAAAAATAAAATCTAAAACTGCCTCATACACTCTCAGGAACCAAGATTACTTTTAATTATTGGACACGGTGCCAGTCTTACTGTCTGCCAAATATTCACTTAAGTTTCAGTGAAAAGTAGGAACTTTATTTGTAATATTCATATTATATTATACTTTTTACATTTTCCAGAGACATATCATCAGGCATCTAATAAAAGACTAAAGAGTTAAATCTCATGAATTTTACCTATATATTTCAGCTTGTATAAGTAAATTGCCCAAATTCATTTGTTTGTATGAAGAAGTAAGTGATACTCAAGTGTAGATTTTCATCAAAGCTTCATTGGCTAAAGACAGAAAACCTTTTTCACATATAATTATATGATCTCCACATTGGAAAGATATCACATTCAAATGATTGTTGAATTTTTGAGTTTCTTTTCTCTTTGCCAAAACTCATGAACAGTTTTAGGTCAGGTAGGAGAGTGATAATTAAACGTTTTTGTAGCATCATTACCCAAGCATGTGGAAATTTTCTAGGTTCAGTGAGTGGAAGAAACCTATATATTGATTCGAAAGCACAAAGCCAGATGCAATTACATGTTCTGAATGTTTTTCAGTGGATAATTTTTGTGGTACTAGTTGGAATAATTACTGAGCAAAGTAAAGATTTACTCTCATTTCAATAAGGGAAGCCAAGAAATGTCTGACTTCCACATGCTTTAAAAGCATGTATAAAGGATTACTTCAAAAATGTATAGTCATCAATGATTTTAGTTTTATCTAAGCATATTGTTCTATATTTATGTTATTATAGTATTTATGTATTTTTATATTTATGTTATTATTTATGTATTCTTTATATATGAATACAGACACACTGCACAGGAAATACTCATCCACAAGAATCTCTAGAAAAGAAACAATTTTCTTTATTAATACGGGTGTATTAACATAGAGGAGCTGTATTCTTTACCCAAAATCCCACATTTTGGTAAAGCATCTCATTAAAATGAAGATAAAAACAACTTGATGTATAAGCAATCATTCTAAGACATACTCACTTTGACAGGGAAAGATTAAAAGTGTTTTGATGTATTTTTGTGTGTGTGTTTAGGGTGATATATTAAAATAAATAAAATGTAAAGCATTATCAATATCCTTTAAACAGATAAAAGTACCAAGAAGACTTATTTGGAATGAAGCTTTGTAAAGAAAGTCTGTATACAAGCATGTAAGAGTTGATAGACTAAACTTCATTTCTCAAGACTGAGATAAATGAGACTAGCGTTTTAATTTGCACAGGCAGAGAGTGATGGGGAAAGGAAAGGGAGTCCAATATGAAAGCACCCTCTTGAAATGTTTCAATTGAATCTTGTCCCTTATACTTAATAGAGAAAACTACAAATTTAGAACAGATAACCTCTCCAAAATGATCATCACTTTGCAATCTGGGTGGTATCAGGACGATGTGCTGCTTTCCAATGACTCCTGCTCTTCATAGGGAAGTATTAGAATCCACTTCTTTCACATCTTTCTCTGGGAAATGAAAGAGGGTTGTATTGACTAAAGTGATTTGCCAGCACAGAGAACCCTCAGAGCAAGGTCATATTTTGAAAGAAAAGACTGAAGACTTGCAGATAAGCAAGAACTAAAAAACTTAAAGAGAAATTATTTGGCCCTGATATTGCCTCCTTCCCTCCCTTCCTCCCTCCCTTCCTCCCTCTCTTTCTTCCCCACCCCCCTGTTCCTCCCTCCTTCCTTCAGTCCCTTTCCTTCCTCTCTTTCTTTTACCCCCATTTCCCTCCCTGCTGCCTTTCCTCCTCCTTTCCTTCCTAGATTCCTTCTTTCCAAAGAGGTATTAGAAAATATATCCAAAAAAAAACACTTTCTTATAGCATGAAGTTTTCATATTTAAAAGATGCATATGAATTAAGGTTACTTAAAAATGTTTTTGATGATTTTGCATAAAAATATTCTCAATAAAGATTTGATGTGAATAAGTAATATTTCACTTGTAACAGTAACCCCCCAAATTGCATTTACAACATTTTAAAGCAACTGAGACTATTCTGCCTACATTCTAGAGGAATATAATCAAGTTCAGCAATCTTTGTGCCATATGACACTGGGGGACTCTGGAGCTCCTAAAAAGATGTTCCTTGGCACAGAAATGAAGCCACTCTGAATTTTCCAAGTGACACCAGCTAAGCAGCTTACTTCTGTTTCATGCATATATTAGACCTCTACACCTGAAGATAGGATTTTTTTTTTATCTGAAAGCATTTGGGAAAGAAAAACTAAGTAAACCTGTTATTTTAGAAATGAATATTGAAAAATTCAAAGAAATTATTTTTCTCAAAGGGTTGGAGTTTATCCTAATTGTAGAAGAATCTAGCTTTTTTTTTAGAAGGTTACAAAATTACAAGATGTCTATCAATACTTTCTTAGTGAAGCCTAGCACACCACATGTCTTTGCCACTGGGGCTGTTCGCCAGTTGACGGAAGATACACAGATGTTCTCACTTCTGTCCGTCACTTTGTCATCAGTGGCAAATGGTTGCTATGTGTTGGTAAACCATTCTGATGTAAATTCCTTAAAAATGCCAAGAATTGCAATAATAATAATTACCAAGCCAGTAATTCCTGTCAATTTTCCTCCTCTGATATCTAAAGAATAGATTCAAATTAATGACCACTACTTTCCATGTTATGCTTAATGCTATAGACAGTTCACAGAGGGCTGATCTTGGAGCAAAGTAGTGGTCCCCTAAAATCAGTAGATTTGCCTTTCAAATTTTGACAGTAGCATTTTTCCACTGGAAATAAACAACAAAGAGTATTACTAAGCACAGACTAAAAATTACTAAGTAAAACATTATTAATTTAATCAAAATTTTGTTCTCTGAATTATCTGGATATTATGCTTTTAATAATTTTAAATGCCTGTATTTTAATTTTTTAATTTATAGTTACTAGATAACATTAGTTATCTAATTAACTAGTAATTACATGTATACAAGAGGATTATTTCATATTCATTTACATTGGAAAATGATCCCCCCAATAAGTCTAGTTCACATCTGTTACCTCATTATACATTATATCCACATACCTTATGTTTTAAAACTGGAAGTTCATAACCTTTGGCCCCCTTGACCTGTTTTCTCTGCCCCTCCTTTAGGGTAGCTGGTAACAACCACTCTGCTCTCTGAATATGACCTTATTTTTTGTTTCTGTGTTTTTTTAGATCCCATGTTTAAGTGAGATAATACAGTGTTTGTTTTGTCTGATTGATTTCACTTAGCATAATGCTAATATGTAAGAGCCAACCATATAGTCATAAATGACAGCATTTCGCTGTTATTTGTGGGTGAATAATGCTCCTTGTATATGCAGGCATGAACTTAAAAGTGAGAATATGTTTTGAAATTGTTAAGTAACTTTGTCACTATGAGACAGTCTTAGAGGCCATTATATAAATCCAGATGTACAGGCAGCCATACAGCTTGCCTATATGGTAAAATTCATTGGTGCCACAATAGTATATGCAGTCATCTAGTGACTGAAACATCTTTAAGAGAAACCTAGCATATTTTCTTTATCTATTCATCTATCAGTGGACATTTAGGGTACTTATTTGTCAATAATGCTGCATTGAACACAGTATTAGAGATGTCTTTGCAAATTAATCTCTTGTTTTCATTGACTGAATACTGAAGGAGAATTACTGGATTATTTAGAAGCTCTGTTTTTAATTTTTGAGGACTATCTATAGACTAATTGTGACTGCACCAATTTATACCAATTTACATTCCAATCAACAGTGCACATAATTCCTATTCTCTATATCCTTGCCTATGTATATTCCTCTTTTTTTTTTTTTAGATTTATTTATGCACTCAGAACTGGGGTACAGGCTAGAGTTGCAGGGGTGGTCAGAGTATTCACCAGAGACAGAATGGAGAGCAGAACAGGCTCACTGATGAGGTACGCTGCTGAGGGGAGCAGCAGGCGGGTCAGGAGAGGTCTGTTATGCCATGTGGGTCACCTCGGGGGCCTGGGATCGAACTCATGCTGAAGTTGCTTTAGCTTCTTGGTGTTGTGCTTTAACCCATTGTGCCACCAGGGATGGCCCGTATATTCCTCTTTTTAAGAGTTGTCATTCTAACAGTTATGAAGTGGTAGATGATTGCAGTTTTGATTTGTATGTTTCTGATATTCAATGGCAAACTTTATTTTATGCCACTGCTATTCATCTTGCATGTATTCTTTGGGAAAATGTCTATTATGAAACTGCTAATTTTTTTAAATGGATTTTTTTTTGCTATCAAGATTCATATAGCCTTAATATGTCCACAATTGCATTAAAAATAAATAAATAACACAGGATGTTAACCTGTGTGATGAATATATTGCTAAAAAATACAAGACACGGCCCTCCCTGGTGGCGCAGCGGGTTAAAGCACTGCACTGAGAATCTAAAGCCACTTCCGCATGAGTTCGATTCCCGCCTGCCCCGGAGGTGACCACATGGTGTGGCAGACCTCTCCTGACCCACCCGCTGCTCCCCTCAGCAGTGTGCTTTGTTGATCTGTTTGTTCTGCTCCCCACTCTGTCTCTGGTGAATCCTCTCACCACCCCTGCACCTCTGGCCTGTACCCCAGTTCTGTATGTACAAATAAAATAAATCTTTAAAAAAAAAAAAAAACAAGACACAAAGAAATAGAAAGATATTTCTTACTAAATAGAATGAAAGAGTACTGTTAAAATGACCATCATACGGGCCCTCCCTGATGGCGCAGCGGGTTAAAGCACAGCACTGAGAATCTAAAGCCGCTTCCGCATGAGTTCAATTCCCGCCTGCCCCGGAGGTGACCACATGGCGTGGCAGACCTCTCCTGACCCGCCCGCTGCTCCCCTCAGCAGTGTACTTCGTCGATCTGCCTGTTCTGCTCCCCACTCTGTCTCTGGTGAATCCTCTCACCCTCTGCATTTCTGGCCTGTACCCCAGTTCTGTATGAATAAATAAATAAATCTTTAAAAAAAAAAAAAAAATGACCATCATACTCAATGGAATTTACAGATTCAGTGCAATCTGTAGCAAACTTTCAATGGAATTCATCAAAGAAATAGAGCAAACATACTAAAATTCATATGGAATTACAAAAGACACTGACTAGCCAAAGCAATCCTGACCAAAAAAGAGGAGGAACACTATTGCCACATTTAGATTTCAAACTAGACTATACCAAAAACTCTATCTTAGGGGTATGGGCTTACACACCCACAAATGTATGTTATTTCACCACACCCAACATCAAAATCCAAGTAATCCTCCATTGGACCCTTCCTTTCCACATTGCTTCCACCCCACCACGTCACCCTTCTGGCATCCTTTTTTACATCCTAGCGTTCTCTCTGGCCTCCAGTTTTCAAACTTCCCCCTCTAAATTCCCCTCCCTCACCCCTCCTGGATGGGGTTATCATATGTCCAGATTTCAAACTTTATGATAAAGCTACAACAAATGCCACCTCACATCTGTGAGAAAGGCCTGTATTAAAAGGAAAAAAAAAAAAGTGCTGGGGTTTTGGTGTGGAGAAAAAGGAAACCTCTTACACTATTGGTAGAAATGTAGACTGGTCTGACCCCTTTAAAATACTGTGTGGAGTTTCCTCAGAGCACTAAAAAACAGGTCTGCCATGGTGACGCAGCAATTCCACTCCTACCCAAAGCATACAAAACACTAATTTGAAAGGAAACCTGCGCTCCTATGTTTAATGCAGCACTATTTACAATAGCTAAGATACAGAAACAACTTAAATGGCCCAATATAACAGCTTCTCTCCTGCCTACCTGTGAGATGGTTCAGCAATCTTCTCTCTTCACAAAGCAGCACAGGCAGCTCCCTCCCAAAGTGCCCACCTTGTGACTATGTACTTTTTTTTTTTTAAAGATTTATTTATTTATTCGTACAGAACTGGGGTACAGGCAGAGATGCGGAGGGTGAGAGGCTTCACCAGAGTCAGAGTGGGGAGCAGAACAGGCAGATCGACGAAGTACACTGCTGAGGGGAGCAGCGGGCGGGTCAGGAGAGGTCTGCCGCGCCATGTGGATCTCCTTCGGGGCAGGCAGGAATCGAACTCATGCGGAAGTGGCTTAAGCATCTTAGTGCTGTGCTTTAACCCGCTGCGCCACCAGGGAGGGGCTGTGACTATGCACTTTTAACAAGCTCTTTCTGATCTCTTGTGTCTGTTCAAGTGTCCTCTACTCTTCTTCCTCTTTTTATAATAAACCTGCCCTTTGGAATTAAAATAAAATGATCCAAAACAGATGAGTGGATCAAGAATGTGTGGTGCATATACACATTAGAATATTACTCAGTATTCAAAAAAAGATACCATTGTGGCAACATGGATGGAGTGGGAAGGGACTTTGTTACATATGTCAGAAGGAGAACAATAGATGTCAAATGGTTTTACTTACATATGGAATATAGAGAAACCAAACAGAAGATGAAATCTTCTGAAATCTTGAAAGCTAACTGTAGGTCTGTTTTTAACTTTCATCCAAGTAATTGATGAAAAATCTCAAGAGTTTTAAATTAAATTAAACATGTTTAATTTTATAGTCTCCACCAAGCATTATACATATCCCTTGATGTTTTTACAACTAGAAGCTATGAGTCACAACAGAAGACACCCATATATTTTCAACAAGGTGATGCCTTAAACTGCCATTTTGGTGACCAGAAATTTCACTTCTCTCTTACACTTCCATATGGACCCAAAATACTTTATGTATTCTAGCTAGATAGCACAAGTATCATCAACCATTATTCTGCTATGACCCTAAGTCCTTAAGTCATAATTTCAACAAGTCTCTTTGGTCCTGAACCAACTTATATTGCTAAAATCATGTCACCAACTAAAATGTAAAAAATCTGGCCCTCCCTGGTGGTGCAATGGGATAAAGCACAACACTAAGAAGCTAAAGTCACTTCTGCATGAGTTCAATCCCTGCCTGCCCCGGAGGTGACCCACATGGCGTGGCAGACCTCTCCTGACCTGCCCGCTGCTCCCCTCAGTAGTGTACTTGTCAGTTGGCCTGTTCTGCTCCCCACTCTGTCTCTGGTTAATCCTCTCACCACCCCTGCACCTCTGGCCTGTACCCCAGTATTGTATGCATAAATAAATAAATATTTTTAGAAAATGTAAACAATCTCTCAAATAATACTTTTTGACATTAATGGCCCATGACGAGTCAATATTTCTCAGTTTCAACCTTTGTTTTTTAGCTGTAGTCCCATTGTCAGTCTCCTTATTTACAGTTTAAATCATGAAGGAGATACCTTGAAGCAAAATAGACTCCTGTCAGGTTCTGTGCCTCGTGTTTACAAAGGCATCTTTGCCTAATTACAGTTGTATTGGTCCAGAAGTCACAGCTCAGAATTATTCAGTATGAGGCAGTAACAGAGGCTTTGATGTAGAGCCCTTAACACGAGACAATGCAAATGACATTTACTAGCAATTTTTCCCCCCATTAATGAACAGTACTTCAGGGAGTGTAAAGGCAAGAGGCATATAATTTCTGAACTATTTAAATTGCTAATTAGATCTGTACAGGAGGTGTATTCCTAATGCAGACAATTACAACGGCTCCTAAGTGTTTGCCTTACAGTTGCTAATTACTGCAGAAGCCAATTAATTGCTGTTGACTTTTTGTATTCTTTTGCATATCACCAGTTAATATTTACATTTATAATGAAGACAAAATTGGCAAACACTGTGTCATTTTGTAATGAACAATTCCAGTGTCTAAACAATGAACACATTATCCTCATTTGTGCCTGAAGAGTGCAGCTGATTAGCATATGTTCTGTGTGTGCTAGAACACTGCTCTTTCTTCTCAAGAGTAGGTGCAGGACATACAGGTGCAGTGTCTCCAGGGCTCTTGGAATCGGTTCCCACCGTATGCCATATAGTAGAAAACAAAACAGTATAAATCTAAAAAGGTAAAAAACTGAAATGACTGAGCTAGTCCATAGAAGGCAAGTATTAAGCAAATGCCATGCCAGCTGTAATTTTTCTTAGCCACTTGTTATCACTACTGTCTTACCTCTGCCTGCAGAATTGTCTCTGTTTGTTATGAGCTGTCCCACTACAGATGCCTAAAGGGGCAGTTCACAAATTTCTAGCCTCCTTTAGAGTCATGATTGGACTTTTGTTACTGCCATCAATTTTTATTCCAGATCTGCAATCCAGATACAACAGGGAAAAGGAGGAACACAATGAGATCTGGATGTTAGTGAGGATGCTAGAATTCTACTGGTTATGACATGCATTGTTCACCACTAATAGTATTAACAAAAACAGAACAATAGCAAACTGTACTTAGTTGTGCTTCATGGACTATTTTCAGCTATTTTCACCCTGTTCTTTGCAGCCCTGTGGTCAGTCTTCCAGTCCTCCTGGTGATTTTGAAAACTCGATTATTAAAAACAAAATGTGTCCTGCATAAATTAGGCATTTTTTTTTCTACTAAGAACAATTCCAGGTGTTTTGCATGTTGGTGAGGGCACCCATGACTCAGGATACCATGTATTTTGTATTGTTTTACTTATTTATTCAAAAGTCATATATTAAAAACCAAAGGAGACAGAGATGAATTCATTTTTAACTTGCATTATCTCTTAAAGCAAACACACACACACACACACACACACACCAATTCCAACTTTTGTCTTTGTTTTTACCTGCCAAAGGGAGTAAGTTGGAAATAATTCTTTTCCTAACCAGCATATTTGTCAGAGTGTGTATTGTGAACAGCAGGGGCCTGAAGTGATTTTGTCAACTGGTTTTCCAACAGTGAAAACATAACTTTCATTCTCAACAACCTCTGGGCACTGCAAACAGAAGAGAGGTGGAAAATGACTTCTGAAACAAGCACAACTTCTAGCTGCCTCATCCAGGATAGGTTTGCTACTCTGTTCTCCCCAAACTTTATTATTTTTCTTGTAACACTGCACTCAGGCATTGGAGCTAGAGTTGGAACACAAGAGAGAAGCATAAATAATTTAGTTTCTAAGAACTAAAAACAAGAAGGATCTGTATGCATTGTTAAATTCTCTTAAAGCAACAAAACGATAATGCTTAACAACTTGATCTCTGAAAACATAAAAAATAAAGACATCTGGTTTATACTATTGTCATCATTTTGATATACACATTATCACAGCCAATTTCAATGCTCAAATAGAATTTCTTTGAACACAAAGTTGGAAGAAGATGGTCCATAGTATTGATAGGAATAAAGTTTACATATGTAGGTTTAAATAACCCCCAGGACATATACCATAGTAAAAAGCAGCAAATGAATAAATAAATGTGACACTTTTCTATTATTTATTACTTGTTTTAACAAGTAATTTATTTATTACTTGTTTTATTTAATTATAAGTTTCTATAACTAAAATTTTAATAACCAGCCCTCAACACTCTTGAAAATTTTAACTGCCTTGGCGAGTTTGTATGAGATGACTTGGCACTCAATTGTAATAAGCCACATATAATTACCTGATGCTAGGATCTACCTTGTTCATTAGAATTGAATTTTGTCCATTTATAGCAAAGTTTGCAAATTTTATTTTGCTGGTTAGCAGTGAAATACTTCTTAGTTATTGTTCTATGACCTTTGAAAATGCTTATAGGAATAATTGTAATACTACTGTGACTTTACTACTGCTACTTTAATATGTGTCTCCACTTACGATTAAACTTTATATGTGACTACAGAATCAATCATAATGAAGTCATCAAAGGTGACTATTATCTTATTTCTCAAGACATTTTCATTATTCAGGGTGGAGGGGGAAGGAGGGAATGAAGTAAACATAAGTTTATAGTAGTTTACTCTGAAATTCTGAAATATCAGTAAAGATGCATTCAATATTCTTAATGATAATATGACATCATACTCATGACTTTGGCTTTGATTAAAATGTTCAGAAGCACTCCACCTCATTCAATATTCAGCATTATTCAGAGAATAATGCAAGGTGAGTAGAAGGAAGACAAAGGTAAATTCACAGCCTTTGATAGTCAAATGTTTCTGTCTAAACATGTATCACCTGTGTAGGTAGGTATATATTTGCGTAGTATAGGTGCTCAGATGCGCATATATATTTGAATTATATGTATTTGGTTACTATTTTAGCTTTATTTTTCTCAAGCAAGACAGTTAATGATTTTAATGTTAATTTTTTGTTTAATTATTCTTCAAAATTGATGTTTTTTTTTTTTTAAGATCGCATAGTCATAACAATTTGGCCTTGCTCTTGATGAGTATATCAATTTCCTAATGTGACTACTGATTAAAAACAAGGAAGTCCACACATTTACATCTTGTAGAGGCCAAGAAAAATCAGAAAATGTATTAAGAATCTTCATCTATGTGACATGGAGTGAACTTATGCTAGATAAGAAAGCCTAATGTGTATTAATATAGTGAAAGTGAGAATGTTTGGCCTTTGAGCTAAGCAAAACCAAGTCTCAGAAACATTTACATAGTATTTTGAGTCTCAAAGTTGCCAGAGCGTTCCTTCTTGTACTTGAATGTCTGCCTTTCTCCATTTCTTTACATGCTTAATTTCATGCATTAACTGGGTTGAAAATCCTCAGAAGTAATAACATTGGGCTCATATTTTTCTTGTTGTTGCCGGATTGCAAAGCCAGAGCTTCCTAAAAACAAATTCCTCCTCTGATGGGGCCACACATGTGTCTTTCCCTGGTGTTTCACTGATGCAAGGACAGTGTGATAAATCAACTTCCATATAATTACAGAACCCAAATGTATAACATCCATCAAACAACTGATTCTGTTCTCTATATACACTCTTTGTGGTCCCTCCCTCTGAGGAATTAAAGCAGGCAGGCCAGGTTCTTCTTCATATTGCCTATTCTCTAGGTGCTTAGCATCATCCCCTAACTCTGCTGGGTTTCTCCTGTGCCTCTTTCTTGCTCTGTCACTCTCATCCTTACAACTTTATTTAATAAGGCATCCCAGTTTTGGAGGGATAAGTATAACTGTAATCAAACATTCGCTTGATTGTATCATTGAAATGAAATTTCAAGAAAATACAAGAAAGAGCAATTTTGAAAAAAAATAAAAGAATCCTTAAAAAGAAATAAATTACAAGATCAACTGATTCAAACTCACTCCTAACGGGGCAAGCTCTCTGCCAGTCTGTAAATCTTTCTCTGAAGACTCCTGGCCCCTCTGCTCTTGATTCTCATAGCACAAAATGAATGACATAATGTAGGTTGAACTGAAGGTCATTTGGAGAGCCTCCAGCTGTCCAGTTAACTTAACTACAGGATTTGGGACTGCCTCTTAAATTTCATTTTCTGTATTGTCACAAACTCATAGTTATGGATGTGTGAATTTTTGGATGAGTTTCCTTGGCCACATCCCCACTTTCGTGAACCTCTAGACAGCTCATCTGTGCTTTGTTCTCACCCAGCATGCTCTTTGTTTGGAGTTGGTTGTGATGGATGCATGTGGCATAAAAAAAGAAAGAAAGAAAGAAAGAAAGAAAAACCACGAAATCACTCAAACAGAAGGAACAGGAGAGGATTAGAGGAAACCAGCTGGCTAGAATGAAATTGGCAGAGTTCAGCCAATGAAAGTCAACTTGCCAAGATTTAGTCTTCTGTTAGGTCATCTGTTTCCTCCTAACTAAACAACTCTTGGATATTTATAGACATAAATGAATTTTTATTCTCTGCAATAGCCAATAACTTGTCATTTTTGGTATTTGAATGTCAGTCATGGGGAAAAACTAGGACTTGTATATAGAACACTCAAGCATAGTCGCCTTCAAGTGGAAAACAAGAAACAGATATATTATTTTTCTATTCTGAATGCCAAACCAAAACAGAATCTGTGGAGACTTTATATAGTTGGCAGACATTATACATATTGCTGGACAGCTGCACATTATTTATAAGAATTTCCAAAGTTGAAGTATTTTTAATGTGTACATTTACAGTCCTCTATCTTCAGGGTTCCAAATTACCTGAATAGCCTATAATCACTTTAGGTGACAAGTTGTTTGCTCACCTAATTTCAACCCTAGTTTCAACCTACAGGAAAAAAAAAAAAACAACTGAATGTTCAAAGTTAATTCATATTTCACCTACTGGGATAGTTAACTTGTCTATTATTCATTTGTTTCTTCAATTCTACAATAGCACATCTCTCTAAAACTCATTTTTGCACAGTTTTCATAACAACTTAACTTATGGTTGCATTTTTTCTTTTCAAATTCAAAAGTGTTAAGGTAAATTTCAGCTTATTGTTATATAGAACTGACTTTTATATGGGCAAGTTACTTTTATATGGGCAAGTTGAGAAAACAGTGTGTGTGTTTGTATTTGTGTGTGTCTTTATATTGAGAGACAAAAAAGGACAGGAGAGTTTACTGTAAACTCTTGACTTTCATTAACTTAACTGTCATGATTTTGTCCTTTTTCTTATATCAATAGGTTCATGACCTATATATATTAAGTTTATGTTGTAAATCAGGTGAACTGCAAATATGACAGGTAGAAGTGACCAGATCAGTGGAAAAAAAGGGTCTAGGGGGTTAATTTTATAAAGTGGTGGTAAATGGATCCTAGATTTTTTTTTAAAGATTTATTTATTTATTCATACAGAACTGGGGTACAGGCCAGAGATGTGGAGGTGAGATGATTCACCAGGGACAGAGTGGGGAGCAGAACAGGCAGATCAACGAAGTACACTGCCGAGGGGAGCAGCGGGCGGGTCAGGAGAGGTCTGCCACGCCATGTGGTCACCTCCGGGGCAGGCGGGAATCGAACTCATGTGGAAGCAGCTTTAGATTCTCAGTGCAGTGCTTTAACCCGCTGCGCCACCAGGGAGGGCCCTAGATTTTTTTTTTTTTTAAGATTGATTTATTTTTGCACACAAGAGATGGGGTATATGCCAGAGGTATGGAGAAGTAAGAAAGTTCACCAGAGACAGAGTGGGGAGCAGAACAGGCAGATCTACTGAAATACACTGCTGAGGGGAGCAGCTGGCAAAACAGGAGAGGTCTGCTGTGCCATGTGGGTCAGCTCCCTGGCTGGGGTCAAACTTGTGTTGCAGTAGTTGTGGATAGCTTCATAGTGCTGATACTTAATGCCATGTGCCACCTTGGAGGCTCCTGATCCTAGACTTCTTATGGTGATCATTACATAGCCTATACTAATGCCAAAACACATTGTTGAACATTGAAACTTATGTAAAATTATCAACCAATGCTACTTCAGTGCTTTAAAAAAACCTATAAAATCTGAACATACTAAGTTATGGTATGAAAATATGCATAGGAAATAAGATGAGGGCTGATCATGCTTTATACATAACTAATAGTTCATAAAACATTTCCTGACAAGACATTTAGGACTTTGGAACAATATAGCAACTTTGATGCTATCCTCTCTCAAGTTCTAACATGGGAGTTTCAAACTCTAGAGGGCTGAGGGTGGTAAAAGAGAACTGTTTGGGGAACATGCTGGGAGGTGAAGAGGTGCTGTGGTGAACTTGTGAACACGTTACTCCTTATCTAAAAGGGTGACAGGTAATAACACAAAGAGTCTTACTGGGGAACAGAAAATGGCATTGGCTGAGCTTCCATTTTTTAGGAAAAGTCAAAACCTCATCTTTATGTGGGAAATTTTGTGATTTGTAAATGTTGGTTCATAAGGGGGGGGAAGGATATGGTTTGCTTCCAAAAGAAACTCACCTTCCAAAAATCCCATAGTAGCTCTCTCATTTTCAACTTCTGTTCCATGATCTGCACACTGTATGCATGCCTAGAAAAATACATAATTTGTTTACATGTCTCTCAATCATAAACAGATGTTCCACTAAAGAAAGTTTGTTAGGCTACCATTGTCAATGTTATCAGCAAAACTCCAAAGACTTTCACTGGAATTTCTAGAATATCTTTCATGGAAGAGTTTGTCAATGAGAGACATTTGCACAGCCTTCAAAGGAAGAAGGGAAAGCAAGGCCATTGTTCTCTGGAAGCAGATCTATCCAAGGAAAACTGATGTGATTAATGGAGGTTTCTTGATAACCTCTTCACACTCACCTTTTGTTGCCACAACTGAAATAGTTGGTGACAATTTCTGAGAAATTCTTGAGAAATATAGTAGCATCCTGGTACATCTTTGACCCAATGCTTGAGGATGAGGGTATCACCAGTGATTTTGTCCCCATTTGCTGTCTAATCTTTTCCAAAGGTCTACTTAGCTTTCTGTACCTTACACTGAAGTCTTTCATAAAGAAAATGTGGCTTCTGACCACACTATCACTTGTATAGCGACAGCTATAGATTTTGATGATATTACTATAGATCCAGATAGTGTTTGAATGAATAGAGATCTGAAATAGTTTTTTTTTTTTTTTGGGGGGGGGAGGATGAGTTGTAAAGATACAAAAAATTCTGTTGAAACTTATTCCATTGACTATTAAATAAGTTTAGAAAATTATTTTTCTTCATAGATATTTTATCCACTTTTTGTTGATATACAGTTTCCTTATCAATATGTATTTATCTGTCTGAACATGTGATAGTTGAGGCAGATGGTACAGAATGAAAGGAAATTGGGTGGACAAAGAAAGATTATTCTAGACTATTGTACTCTTCTTTATAAGGGGAAATAACTTCTATACAGACTACTTTCTTTTATCTCTTTTCTTCAGTTTCAGTTTTGGTTTTGGTTGAGTAGAGTCAAAATGAAGTGCCAAATCTGGATTAAACAAATTCTAATTAGTTGCTCAATTGAAAATATGTAGTTTTTTTTTTTTTTGTATGCACTGGTGAGAATCCTGCACCAAACAACTTTCAACTACTTTTACTTTCCACACATACACATGTCCACACACATTCATACTCACATACTCAGTGATTTTTACTATTCTCAATATCAAGATATATTTTTGGTAACTCACTTTAGCATTTTTCTTTTTTTAAATAGTCATTCATTCATTCAACAAATATTTAATGAACATCTACTATCCTATACACACTTCTTGTCACTTGAGATATAGGAATAAAATGAGGTCCATGCATTCATAGATTTACATTATTGCAGGGAAAATAATTATTATTTTCCCTGCAATAATGTAAATAAGCACTTTAAGTTCAAGGTAGGATATGGTGGTTTGTGGAGATTTTAGCAGAGAATGATCCAATAGAATAAAGAACAGGGAACAAGGAGGAGACAAATATAAATGTAGCTCTTGATAAGAGATGCAATCAGGGCCCTTCCTGGTGGCGCAACTTTTAAAGCACAGCACAAAGAAGCTTAAGCCACTTCCGCATGAGTTCGATCTGTGCCTGCCCCGGAGGAGATCCACATGTTGAGGCAGACCTCTCCTGACCCGCCCGCTGCTCCCCTCAACAGTGTACTTCGTCTATCTGCCTGTTCTGTACCCCACTCTGTCTCTGGTGAATCCTCTCACCCTCCGCATCTCTGGCCTGTACCCTAGTTCTGTACGAATAAATAAATAAATCTTTTTTTTTTTTAAAAAAAGGTGCAATCAAAGAGGAAATGAGATCCATGATCCTGCAGACTATTGCTAGACCATTCAATTTTATTCTGAAGAGAGAAATAATTGTCAAAGTTTCTGTGCAGAGTAATATTATGACTCGATTTTCAAAAGTTTTAACATGATTACTCTGGAAAGCTATGTGGGGATTTGTGGGAGAGGTCAAGATTAGAAATTCATGAAATTAGAGTAAATTCTCTGCCTTCCATGATGCTGGTGCTTTTAAGGTCTCAGTTTCTTCATTTGTAAAATGGGAGATTGCTAAGGCTTATTCCAGAATAAGTGGGGTTTACACAGGCAGGTCCTGGAGCCTTTCCTGCTCCAAGTTGGTAACAACAGCAGAAGCAATAGCAGCAGCAGGAGGCAACCACCCGCATCCCCACTGGGTAGTAAATCCTGGGAACAATCAGTCTCTGTCTACCCAGATTTTTTCCTAAGATCTTGCAAAATATTATATTTTAGTGTGCTGAGGTTTTTCCCCAAACACCTTTTACTTTTTTATTCAATAATATTCATGACATCCTATCAGTGAAATAGATGTACACAAATTAGTGCATATTGCTTAATATCCTGTAGTATAGATGTAGTTGATTTATTAACATGCTCTTCATTTATTTTCTCTGTTTGCATTCCTTCTGTGACATAGGGGGCAGTGATCAATGTGTGTCATCATGCATCATTTGTGTGATAATTACTAAGGAATAGATTTCTAGAAGTGGCACTGATGGCTTGATGGTACTGTACATTTTTAAATTTGGATTACACTACAAAATTGTAGTTTTAAAAATATGTCCACAACCTTTTCTCACCCAACCAGAACAATCATATTATTTTGAAATGTTTGATAATCTAAGGTCAATAAATTATATCTCATTGTTCTTTTAGTTAGCATGACACTAAACAATAAATATATTAAGCATATTTTCCTACTTAGTTCTATTTTTTAACTAAATTCTACCATTTGTGCATTATATGTGCTTTGTAATAGATCTTTTCAAGTGAATAATATTCTTTTTTTATAGCACCTATATTGCTTTATCATGTGTGATAGCTTTCTAAAGATTTTGTGTAGCCAAAACTAACACTCTCTATTTTAATTTCTTAAGTTTTTTTTTTTTTCGTTGTTGTTGTTGTTTGTTGCTTCAAAATGCTTTTCTACATAAGCAAAACATTCTACCACATTGGCTTCAAAGATGTCTTTGGGGATTCATTTCCAACAACAAGAAAAACACGATCAAATACAAACAAATGGGATTAAATCAAACTAAAAAGTTTGGCGCAACTAAAGACACTATGAGTGAAACAAAAAGACACCCTACTGATTGGGAGAAAATATTTTCACATCTTACATCTGACAGATGGCTAATATCCAAAATATATAAAGAACACATGCAACTCAACAAAAAGAGGACAGTTACCCCAGACAAAAAGCAGCAGAAGAACTGAATAGATTTTTCTCCAAGGACATACAGATGGTCAATAGACACATAAATTAATGTTCACTGATCATCAGGGAAATGCAAATCAAAGCTAGAATGACATATCATCTCACACCTGTGAGAAAAACAGAACAAGGGTTGTCAAGGATATGGAGAAAAAAAGAATCCTCATTCACTCTCGACGAGAATGTAGTCTGGAAAATCGTATGGAGTTTTCTCAAAATAGTAAATATATTTTTTTAAATATTAAAATCTACCATATGACCCAGCAGTTCCATACCTATGTATACCTGAAGAATTCAAAAGCGTTAATTCAAAGGGATATGTGCATTCCTATTTTGACTGCAGCCCTATATAAAATAGACACTCTGCTCAAGGACAGAGAAGTAGATTAGCAAAATGCAATGCATACATGCAGTGTATTACTATTTATCCATAAAAAAGCATTTCCCACTTGCAATGACATGGATGGAAGTAGAGAAGATAATGCTAAGCAAAATAAATCAGGAGAAATATAAATACCAAATGGTTTCACTTATATGTGGAATCTATAGAAATAAAGGATCAAAAACAAACAAACAAACCCTGGACATCTGATTACAAAATTGAGGCAGCCAGAAAGGGTGGTTGGCAAGGTGAGAGCAGAAGAAGGAGGAGGCCCCACGGACCATCCTGGAGGATTATTGGGGCTTTGGTAGTGGGCATGGTATGGTTATGTACATTTGTAGAGGCTTGAAGCTATAACCCCTAAAACAAATACACGTTATGAACTATCCTCAATAAATATAATTGGGGAAAAAAACCTTTTCTATGCCAAGTTTAATCAATATCTTTCTAATATTCTATAACTCATTTTATTTGTGGTTCAGTTATGAGTCTGTAATTTTTTTTTTTAGCTTTTAAGTAGTAGGGTACAAACATTTCAGATAAATAAACAATAAAATTATTTTCTAAGGTGCTCCAGTTCCAGATCTGGTTATAAACCCAATGTGTGATCATTCACCTGCTTTCATCTACTGACTGGCATTCTTTCTGCCTATTTTGAAAGCATGTTTCCAATATTTTTATGTCAAGATGGAAGTAGCCTGGCTCCTAGAACCCTTGCTAGGAATGAAGGCATAAAGGAGAACTCACAATTCACAGTGGGATGTCTGAACAAAAAAAATAAGCTTTTGTTAACTGAGCCCTGTGATACAAGGGGTTGTGTATTACTGCCATGTGAACAAGTCTTATGCAGACATCAAGTGGAAGTAATCACATTCTGGTACCAGTTAAACTTAAGTTAAACTGGAAAGTATTGGCAATAATGGTGAAAAATAATTATCTCATGCAAGAGTTTAAGAGATTTAAAAAGTAGAGGTTGAGGAAGGCATATAAAATTGGGGAGGGGGACATACGTGTGCTTCAGGTTATAAAGTAAGAAAATACCAGGAAGCATAGTAGAGAAGTAGGTGGTGGTTGAGAATTGTAGATAAGTCAAGTAGATCCACCATTAGCAGATATAAAAACCATAAGCTAAAACAGGGGTGCTAAATCAAGCAAGTTGCTCATAAGGTGTTTTCTGGAAGGTCCTTCTTTTCCTGTCTTGAGGATGCTTCTTCTTTCCCTGATGATTTATTCTGGGTGCTGCACCTGTGCATGATGCTTAGGTATCAACTGAGAGTGTAGTGGCCCAGCCTGTCCCTCTATTGATTGCTGTCCTCCTGGCCTCAGGGGAACCACTTGTCACCTCCTAGTGACTATGATGTCTACTACTGCAGAGGAGAAAAAATTCTTAGCTGTTGCAAAACATTTTCCAGTGATTTAAGGATCTAGCAGTCTACCAACTCACAGTTATAATGAGCTGTGGGGCTTTTCCCTTGGATTTTGCAGGACGTGCCCTTGAATTATTTATAACACAGCAGCCACCTGCTTGCAACAATTTTCCTTTTTGCCTTGTACTCAACTGGCCTTGTCAACTGGCGTTGCAGGTACAGTAGCACTCTGCCCTTCAACCTTCAACCCCCAATTAGAGCATGCTGACCATGGGCTGCCAGACATTTTAAATGTTCTTTTCCATTATAATCTTGACCTTTGTCTAAATAAGATAAAATAAATAAGTCCTTTACACTTCATTATGAAGAGCTGTGCTAGTTCAAGTGTTCAACCAGGTCCTGTCAACTCCAGCAAAACTTCTTCTTTTTTTTTTTTTCTAGAAATACTGAAATTTATGGTATATAGGCTTGTGTTGATGAAAAGCAATTTGGGTGGTGGGAAGGGAAACCAACCCACCTGCATTCAAAAGCACAGTTCTGTGCTGGCAAACAAGTAGTGCCTTTGCTTTTTTCTTCTACTTTAACAAAAAGAAACATTACATTTTTGAGTAGACAACAAGAGGTATTATTAGGATTCAGAAAATTGAAAAACCTAGCCTGTGATAGAGGGGGAAAAATGTCACCAGGGAATTCATAATGGCTTCCCTACATTTTAGTGGAATACTTCTGTCTTTTATTCACCTCCCAAACACTGTTCACAAACAACAGCAAAGAACAAAAGCTGTGATTTATATTTATGGACAGGTATACATGCACCCCTGACCTCCTGCTGCCTCCATACCAGAAGCAATTTATGGAGGCTGGTCTAAATAAACATTAAGGAGGCAAGGCCACAAACTGACAGCCAGGAAAATCAATGGTCTCCAGAAAGCAGCAAGTAGGATCAATAAAAGAGATTAGGCATCACAAGCTAGCGTGCGGCAGTTATAGGTAAATGTGGCTTGCTCTTCATTGGACAGGGTTCTCTGCAACAGGATAAAAACTCATAAACGGAAACAGGCAGAGAGTAGCCAATGGAGGCTCACTCTGCATTGGAGACTGAAGGATGACCCCAGAATAAAAGGGATGATTTATATAAAGTCCATTGGGAATTTTGAATTGCTTTTCCAGCATCATCTCATATACCTGGGCAACTGGCCACAGAAAGTGGTGTCGATGTGTCTTTTGAAAATCTCTCTGCTGTTGCTTCTCGTTAGTTAGTTTTCCTGGATTTATTATTCCTCCCTGCTCACAGACCAACACATCTTTATCCTCCCTGTTCCCCTACACATACACACTATCTTCAACATGATTTTATTCACAGGATTATTTATACTAAAATGTACAGTGAGTATGTATGGAAGCTGTTATGAAGCAAATTTACTCTATTGTAAGTATCTCCAAAGAAAAGTCATTCACTCATAATGTGAACTATTAACTTACCGACTTGAATTAACAACAGAAAATATAAGATAATTACATTCTTGAGTTTGTATATTAATGTCCAAAACTTGTCAACAAAAGAATTATGGAGAATTTTGTTTTTGAAAAGCAGAGACTCTGAAAGAGAAGCACTAAGACAAAATAACTTTTGCTTGTTTAGAGAAACAGCCAGTTCGAACTTGAAAATTCAAGCCTTAGCATTGCAAAGTTGGTTATTAAAAAAAAATAAATAAGTAAAATAAATCAAAGGGAAAGATAGAAATGAGGCTAACCTTCCTAGTTGGAGTAGATTGGTGAAAAACAAAAAGCACTTTGAGGTACCTCCCATCCCTGAGTTTGAGCTGACCCCTGTTCACTCACCTTGACCAATGTGATATGACAGAAGTTGTCATTGGGTGGGATCTAGGCCAAAATTTCAAAGAATCCATAAGTTTTATTCTCTTGACACTCCTGAAGACTCAATGTGAACAACTTCAAGCTTGCTTCCTGAAGAATGAGAACTATGTGACTCAGTGCCCCAACACCCTGACTCACCATCAGATATGACTGTGATCATCCTAAATCATGTAGCTGTCACTGACCCAGCAGCTGACCGCATGCAGCCAAGAGCTGACCAAAGGACCTGTAAGTTAACCCACTGGGCCTTTATATAAAAAATGCTGCCTTAAGTCACTGCATTTCAGAATAGTTCATTGTGAAGTCAATGCTAACTGATTTATGGATGAGTAAATAAGCACTGTATTATAATACTAAGAATGGTAGAATGAGAGTAGTCTTAATTTTGTTGACATTTTTTGGGCGATTAGAAGTTTTGCAATGTAGTGTCATCTCTCTGCCTCTCATGTGGGTAGGAAATGGTGGGGACTCATTCTGTTCCTGACCTCCTTTCCGTGTCTCTCATTGTTCAAAATGCCAAGAAGGCAAATGACAAAATAACTGTGGTGATGTGTTTTGGAGAGGTCAACTTCTAGGTATAGGGCAGGACAAAAAAGGTGAGAAAGGATTATGGGTGTGGGAAAGTGTGAATTCATATATATGTGTGTGTGTATGTATATATGTATATGTATGTATGTATGTATCTATGTATTACAGCATGATTTATTAAATCATTAGTCTCTGGTGATTGACCTATATCTCAAGCCCAGGGAGAGGGAATTAGTTGGAGAACTTGAAGTCCTGTAAGAAAAGCAACCCTCTAATCATGCTAACTTTCCTGGCAATGGTCTTTAGGTGTTTTTCAAAAATTCACCTCATTAACTTAACTGGTTGTGGTGGAAATTGGTTGGTCTTGTGAATAATAAAATACCTATTTCACCTTTACAGCTCTACAGTCATTTAAGCAACTAAAGACAGAGACTAAATATAGGGACAAAAGAATGTCCCCCACTGCTCTTATTTCACAGAAAATTCAAGGATTTGGAGAAACTACGGATAAGAGCAAATATATATATTTCTCATAAACCACAATATCTCAGTTCCCTATTTACTTACCTTTCAATCCACACGTATCTAAACTTCAAATGCAGAAGTAAAATGGAAGTGAAGTGATTAAATTTTTCATTTTATTTATCAGCACTCATACTCTACAGTAACCATTAACTTATCACTTCCCAAAGAACAGGACTTTGTTCTAAGGAGAGGGACCTAGGCAGCAAAGATTAACATTAGTGGCAGTGGGGCAAGATAGTGGTCTTTATCTACTTTTACAATATGCTTGACATTTGCAAGGGAATGGAGATGCTTTTCCATTGTTAAAAAGAGTAACCTGACAACAGTCTGCATGTCTCCTAGAAACTTGTCAGAAAATAAGATCATGGGACGTGGGTGCATCCAATCTGTCATATTAATGAAAATTCTCCAGAGCTTCAGCATTCACTTTTTCTTTGTGCTTCCAACAAGAAAATTATTTGAAAGAGAAGACACATGTGCTCACATAGGAACCTACCATTTTATTAGATTGGTTTGTACTAATTTTCTGAATTAAGGAAGCAAGTTTACTTTTTCCCTGTTGGATCTGTTATCCATATTGCTTTCACTGTCATTTCATTGCCATGATCTTTATCTTATATAACATCTACAATCCTGATATTAGTGTGACTACAGCATAGGATTTTTGTTTTATCTCACCAATATTTACTCCCTAACCTAACTGCAGATTCAGTTTCTGCCAAAGGTGGAATCTTACGTCAGTCAATAAGATCTTTCCTTGTCAGCACGAATAGTCTCCATGTTAAGTGCCTGTTGCCCTACCTTAAAGGAAGGTGTCTTTGCAAGCTCTAATATTTCTTTTCTTGTCCCATCCTTTTTTCTGACCATCAAAGTCTTCCATTTTGCATAGTTCCTTAGAATTCCTTTCTGTGTCTAGATGACTGGCTGATTCATGAATTGTTTAAGGAGACCATCTCTAAATATATGAAGATGATTTTTTTTAAGATTTATTTATTTTATTCATACAGAACTGGGGTACAGGCCAGAGATGTGGAGGGTGAGAGGATTCACCAGAGACAGAGTGAGGAGCAGAACAGGTAGATCAATGAAGTACACTGCTGAGGGGAGCAGCGGACGGGTCAGGAGAGGTCTGCCACGCCATGTGGTCACCTCCGGGGCAGGCAGGGATCGAACTCATGCAGAGGTGGCTTAAGCTTCGTAGTGTAGTGCTTTAACCTGCTGTACCACCAGGGAGGGCCCTGAAGATGATATTTAATACTGATATTCTGTAATCTGTAACTTCCACACAAGCTCTTAGCTCATATATTTCTTGCCAAGTTCCCAAGGATAAAATGGTCAGATACATCCCTTCACCAGGTTCCCAAGGATAAAATGGTCGGATACATCTTCACATTAGTGGAGAACAGACAAGTAATAGGTTGCAGACTCTGGAAAAGTTGAACTCTCTGTTCTCCCATCTGGTGCACAGAGACTTGACTGACTAGCTTCTTTGTCTTTGGTGTACTTGGATGAGGGCACACAAGGGATTCAGCTGAACCTCTTCATTTTCTCAGACAATATCATCTCCAATCACACAGAACCGGGTCAATCTTATCTAACCCTGAGGTCATGCTACACTGAAAAACAAGATACAGATTTCTAAGTTCTCTGATTAATATATTGATTTTATTGAGGCAAAACTAATTTACAACACTCTATATGATGCAGTTATAGGATTTTGTCCCTTCAGAGTTATGTTGCCATATGCTACTATCAAGGCACCCATAGATTTCCACGACACTCCATTGAGACTTCCACACTTTTTCTCACCTTTCCTCCTCTACCCTCTGGTAGACTCAATTTTATAGCCATATTTTTAGGGCTGTCTTTGGACAAGCTTTCAGTTTTAAATTTCCTATATGTAATGTGTATATTTGGCCTGAGTAATATTACTAAATTATTATTAACTAATCATGCTCTTAAACCTTATAAAAACGTGCTTCTTTCTGGGAGCTTATTTATCTAGAAGACATTGACAAGTGTTTTTACTTTGTCTTAAGCTTGGTTTTCATGGCAATCCAGTGTTTACTGAAGATCACAGTCCATTTTTGGTCTAAGAGAAAGTCATTACTGAGGAAACCATTGAGAGGATCTTTTGGAAACTACACTGGATAATAATTTTGTTTCAACTACTCCTCTCAAAGATCTGATTGAGTTAAATAAAGGTATAATTGGCAGAAAGATGATTGTGCTCTTCACACAAGGAAAGCACAACATAGTCAGAAAATTATTTTAATGTCTGCCATTTACTTGGTTATGTGAGCTGAGAAATGCCACTTATCTTTTCATCCCCTTCCCTTAGATGACAAAGCTACTAATATGTTTTACCTTCCTAATAAGATAGCTGTAAAGCTCAAAATAGAGACAGCAAAAAAGAAGCTTTACAGAAAATGTAAATGGATATATTATGCAAAATACAAGTAATGCAATATTTATGAATCTAGTCATTTAACAAACAGCAGATAATTACTATGCCAGAACAAAGATAACTAGAATAGGGTTCCTGCAAATGTGGGCACACATTTTAGCATTAGAAACAATTAGGCAAAAATTATTTTGGAAAGTAGAGAAGATAGCAATCACCCACAACAATCATTGCTACCACAACTAATGTGTACTACAGCCAACACCGTGCCAGGCTCTGTACAGAGCTTTTTGTATCTGTTATCATATTTAAGCCTCAAAATCCATAAAAAGAGATAATTACTGTCACCATCTTATAGATGAGGATATTAAACTTTGAAAAATTGACTCTTAAATGTGACACTAAACCTTCTGACTTAGAGTGTCAGGACAGGGGGATGTTCGATAGAGGAGGACATGCCTTTAAACATTTCAGCTGCATCATACAGTAGGTGGAGTTATTACAGGTCATCTAGTACAAAGGATACCGCATTCTAATCTCAAGTGCAGATTAGATATCCTCAGTGGCTACCAAATCTTCAGGGTTTTGTCTCCAGAGAAGAGTTTGATCTGAAAAGGAAGAGAAAAATAACACAACCTGACCTGGAATGTCTATTCTCCCAAAAAGACCCCAGGTCCAAGAACCTGGTTGCATGTACTTGAAAGGAGTTTTTTCTAAGTTGAGTTTCTGCCTTAGAAAGGCCAGCAGTCAGAGAAAAGTTCCCAGATGATTTCTTTTAAGTTCCTGTAATTAGCTCATCCCTACGAGGAGCAAGCAGTAACTATGCTCTAAGTCAGCTCCTCTGTGTTCCAGTAAACCAAAACATCATGATATGTCAGCAGTCTTCAACGAGTAAAGATTGACCTTAATGATCTGATAATTGATTTTAAGTAGTAATAAGTGACTCTTTGAAACAAATGACAACATTTATATCAACTTCATTTTCTTTAATATATCAATCTTTAATCATTTTACCTTTCAATGTTTTATAGAAATTATCAATTCCACATTGCTATTTTTCTTAAAAAGAAAATCTATTAACAATGAGAGCAATTTTAGTCCTTGGATGTAAGACTCCTTCTCTGGTAACTACAAACCTACCAAAATCTGTATGTTGATGTGCACTTGTTGGACACACCATCTAATTCCTAAGTAGTATAATCCTGCATTCAATTCCTAGACAGGAGAACTTTTTCAAGGATAGTAAAAGCTACTGTTAAAACAACATGTTATCAATAGGAGACAGGAGCACATATCTAGTAAAGCACAATCAAAACTAGCAGACAAAGCAGCTTTAACTACTCCGTGATTCTTAAGAAACTGTTTATGAAGAGAATTATCCAGCTAAGGTAATGTTTACTCATGATAAGAAAATAAATACATCACTTGAACAGATGGAAACTGGTGTCACTTAGATACATCTAAGAAATCTTGAAATCTTTTTTTTTTTTTAAGATTTACTTATGCATACAAGATCTAGAGTACAGGCCAGAGATGTGGGGTGTGATGGATTCACGAGACAGAGTGGGAAACAGATTAATTGAAATACACTGCGGAGGGAAGCAGCAGGCAGTCAGAAGAGGTCTGCTGTGCCATGACCTCCTCCCTGTCCGGGGATCAAATTGGTGCTGTAGTGACATGTAGAGCTGTGCTTTAACCCGTTGCACCACCAAAGAGGGCCCAGAAGTCTTGACATCTGAAATAGAGTCTTCTTTTAATAGTTACCTTGTGGCTGTTTATAATTAGATGTTGGTATTTTGGAGGCCTCATTATTGCCTGGTTATTGACTATATACTATTAATCTTATCAGTAATAAAATCATTCCAAAATAATCAAATCATCTTAAAACTTTACACTATTTTTTTAAGTTTGCATATCAGAAAATAAGTAAGTTATAGAGTTTCCATGAATTTGTATTATCAGCCTAAAGTATTCTGGTTCAAAATAGGGTTCTTCAGTGAAAAACAATAGAGATTTACTTGTTCAGGAACAAGGACTAGATACTTGGATAACATCAAGTTCTATTTTATTTTTCTTAGTTGACATTTACACAATTAATTCGTTATGAGCTACTTACTGTTGAGCAAGAATTATTTCATTCACAAATAGTCACTTGCAAGCAGAAATAATTAAAATCTCATTTTTAAAGGCATAGATTATCCATGTGCCACTTTTTTTTTTCATTTTAGCATAGAAATAGAGAGGCAAAATGACAGTTTTCCATCTGTGATATTTGAGGTGTGAAGGAAATGTGTTGTGCTTTTTTCTAACTTATGTAAAAGTGATTTTGGCTTGGTTTCCAAATGAAGGAAATATTTTTACACAGCTGCAAAGGGAGGATATTCCTGGAATGGATGGAGAAATAGTCATTTTAAAGGGCTTGAAATTTGGAGTATAATCTCACCAATACACATTTGAATAGGAATTTACAATTTCCAAGGTGAATTTACTTTCAATTGAGCATCACAAAATCTTAAGAAATAGGGAGAAAGGTTTCATCTCCATCTGTAAAAATTATTTTAATTTTTAAAATAAGAGTAGTTTTATGTTTGCCTATTGGGGAGAATCTATGAGCAGTTACAAAAGTTTTTTAAAGAAAGTAATAAGTTTCTTGATACCATTGTATAAACAAAGTAAACCTCATGTAGATACTAAAAGAATTTCTTCCAGTAATATTCAGATCATAAAAAATAAAACTATGTCACTGTTTGGGAAGCTACTTTTCCATCTACTAAGGAACTTGAAAAATAATATTTGACAGGAAATAAATACATTTTGGGAATTTTTTCCTAACAGAATTTTCTTCATATTTCCTCAATTAGAAATAAATTTGGTTTGTTAGACTCATCCTCATAATTGGTAAACCTCATTAGATTATCTAAAAATCAGTTGTGCAACTCAGTTTGATTACTGTATTCCCTTTGATTTCCAAAGTACATGTCAGACTTGATAAAGCTCCTTTAAAAATACCCAAACTCGAATCTAATCCTGATTTAAGTATCTTAAAATATTTCTTAGCTCTCATTCACATTTTGTCTAAGAAATTCAAAACATTCCATAAACACCATCTCATTAATTCTTAGAGGGTCCCTAGGCAGAAATTATAGTAGAGGTTTTCATGTTATTATCATCATCCCCACGAAATGGGGGTCCTCGGAGGCCCCATGAATTGCCTAAGGTCATAGACTGAAACAAGGAGCAGCAAAGTCCAGACTCAGAGTCCCTTGGCTCCCTTTCCATATGGCATTTTCTCTCTGCAATAAACAGCATCACTGTCCTGGAAGCTGATGCTTTGATCATGTTGAATGCAGCAAAATTTAAATTAATATGAGCTTCTCAGTGCTATGATATTTATTTTAGACAGTGGCTGTGTATATATGAAACACATAAAATGCAGAACTTTTTTCAATCCAATTGTTTTGCACTCTTAATGATCTTTGGGAATTGCCTTGAGATTGGTATGACTGTGGAGATCAGTATATATCATTAAGGAAACTAAATGGCAACATCAGTTCATTCACAATTCCATCACCTACTGCATATAGATAGACCTGGGCAGTTTCAGGTAAGTTAAACAAAATGTCTTTCAAAGTTTGATAAATTTGGTATTCATAAAAAATCAGAGATTGAATGGTAAATTCTTCTAAAGCAGATAAAGATTGAATGGTAAATTCTTCTAAAGCAGATAAAGACAAGTTTGGGAAAAAAAAAAAAAACAGCACACTTGCAAGAACAAATTAAGGTTTTCTCCTTTGAATTCAGCTCCCTCTCACTCATTTTAAAATTAGCTAGAAACTTAACAGATTTTTCTTTTTCTTTCGTCTTTTCTTTTTTTTCATAGTGGGCTTCCCACTGCTGCTTCTGGGCATGAAATCATAGTCTTCTGCTTGCAGCATCATAAGATTTCCCATGGCAACAACAGTGATATCAGAGCTTAGGACTAGAGTTTCAAGAGTGGGAGAAACTATAGGAACAGATGATATCTCAAAAATAAAGATCGTGTTTCCAAGCAGATGTTTCTAAAAGAAAAGGAATGAATGAAAAGATTACCCATATTAAGAGGAAATTATAATTCCAGTGCAGATGCTTATTAAGTAATCATTCAGCTAATAATCCCCTTTCCAGAACAAAGGAGAGAAATTGAAAGAGGAGATTAAAATGAGAGAAGTATCTCAATGAGAAGATAATTTATGATCTATTATTTAAAATATGGATGGTTATATTTTTCTTCAATTTAGCCAGATGCTAACTATTTCATGAACACCAAACAGAATTTCCAGACATTGTTCCATTCATAGGGAAACGTGAACTGTGCTTTTCTGCAGTTCACAGAGGTACACTAAAGAAGTTATGCCAATAAGCCACATTCATGTATTAGTGATATGAGCAGTTTCACACTAATTCACACTAATTATCAGATTGGAGATGAAATTTCATATTTTATCATGATTTCATACCTTTGCCACACAAAGCATGATTTGTGTGTTTCACATACTTTTTTTTTTTTTAAAGATTTATTTATACGTACAGAACTGGGGTGCAGGTCAGAAGTGCGGAGACTGTGAGAGGCCTCACCAGAGACAGGGTGGGGAGTAGAACAGGCAGATCGACGAAGTACACTGCTGAGGGGAGCAGCAGGCAGGTCAGGAGAGGTTTGCCATGCCATGTGGGTCACCTTCAGGGCGGGGATTCGACCCATGCTGAAGAGACCTCAGCTTCTCAGTGCTATGCTTTAACCCATTTGCACCACCAGGGAGGGCCCATGTTTCACATATTTTTGATCCTTTATTGTATCAGTTGATATGTATGTAATGATAGCACCAGGAAAGTTGACTCATGTTCAATGCAAATTTAAAACATTTTCTCATTTATTGCTTTACTGGGGAAAGCATAGGAAAGCAAAGGCTGAGGATACTGTAATAAGCTGTTTTAAGTTGACACTCAGCAAACCTATAGCCTTAGATAATTGTTGGTTGTGGTCTATACTTACTAACTTCATTCCAATAGAATGGAGCAAGAATGCAGGTATGTCAACACTGGGACCAGTTTTACCCTGGTCACTTGTTCTTGGTTGCTCAGTTTGGGAAAACTAGCTGCCGTATCTTGGCAGGATGGCCAGTTTTAGTTTTTCTGGAACTTTTCTGATTTTAGAATTGAACATCCCATGTAAGGAACAGTTTATCATCTAGCATACAGCTTATATAAGTAAGCTTGAAATCCCCTGCGGTCTGCCAGCAGCCAGGTGAATGAAATTGGGAGAGTATATTCTAAAAGGGTCAGCAATTTTTTTTAGGAAGGGCCAGATAGCAAAAGCTTAGCATTTGCAGACTGTGTGGTCTCTGTCCCAATGTTTTAATAAAACACAGGATTTGCATTAGGGAAGAAATGTGAGGTTTGAATCACTTATAATGCTGATACATAAGGAAAACTCTTTTACAAAATAAGTTTTCACTCAGAATCTGCTACTTTTCCTCTGAAAATTCCTTAGTTCTCAGGAATTCCATTATATTTTTAAAATTTTAATCATTTAAAAAAGACATTTCTTAAGATTTGTTGGATTACTCTAATCATGTGATATCTAGAATTTTTTCATGGACTGGTACCATATTTGACATGTGGAGCAGACCATTTTTTCAATAGCTCTCTTTGCTCTGTTTTTAATAATGATCACATATGATGAGCAATCATACTTTTTAGTTGTTCTTTGTATTTTAAACAATATTAGTTAGCAATATTTGCTTACAATTCTACATAAATTTCAGGAATCAAGATCATGCTTCAATGAATATATATATACTACAGCACCCTATCGTCAATGTTCTAGTACATTGCACCATTATCAATTTTAAAAGAATAAATTTAAATTTTTGAGGCTTATTTAGGTTCATTAGTGTACTGTATGAACTAAAATTTGTACACAGCTAAAAAAATATAGTATACCTTTCTTTTTTGAATATAATAAATTTTATACACCATCATAAACATTCAACTTAACTATATTCTTTCAAAGAACTCTGTTAGGGAATTATTATTATAAACCCTATTTTACAGATGGGGAAAATGACTTTTTTTTAAAAAATATATTCATTGCATCATCCTTCATTTTTGTACAGTGTATGGAATTCCCACCACTGATTCCCCCCATGTGCCGTCTCCATAGTCCCTTGTGCTCTTCCCACACCTGGCCTGGTCCTTCTCCCTCTGTCCTACAGAATATCTCTGCTCTATAGTTGCCTGATGATTTTTAGTTTTATTTTATTATAGTTATTTTTTTTCCCTGATTCTGTGGTCAGAATGTTTCTGTCATCCATGGCCCCTAAATTAATGGTATTTAGAGATAGAATTTTGGGAGAGACACTGAGTCATAAAAGTGGAGACTGCATAGATAGGCTTAGTGTCTTTATCAACCAGGCTGCAGAGAGAGACAATCAGGGCTGTCTTTCCACCATGTGAGGACACAGCAGAAAGACACCATCTCTGAGCCAGGTAT
Source organism: Condylura cristata (assembly GCF_000260355.1). Classification (NCBI taxonomy): domain Eukaryota; kingdom Metazoa; phylum Chordata; class Mammalia; order Eulipotyphla; family Talpidae; genus Condylura; species Condylura cristata. The sequence goes on from NW_004567107.1 coordinate 30,565,479, forward strand.
ACCTCCCTGCACTCATGGTATTGGTACCCAGACCCTGGGCTTGCAGCCTCAAGTGAGAAAAGAGTGTTGACTGTCTTAGTGTTCACCAGTCTGTGATATTTTCTTACAGTAGCTGGATGGTCTAAGTCAACATCACAGTTTGCAACCTGTTTCACAGCTTATATTCTAAACACAAACAAGTCTCCTAGTAGTGACACAGAATCACAAAATTGCTGTGACTCAGACCCCATTTCTTCAACTTTACAATCACTCTATTTCAGATCTACTCTTTAATAACAGGGAAATGTAATCCCACCATGATTGAAGACTCAGACTGCAGCTAAGACCAGTTTGAACTGCATAGAACCAGCAGAAAATTTCTCTAGAAAACCATTTCTATAACTCAGTCTATGTGTGTTAGTGACTGGGAATTTCCCAAATTATTTTCCATGCAGAATAGAGTGTGCATCGATGTATAAATAATAAAAAGGTGTCAATCTGTAGTTAACAGAGCTATTATTAAACTTAAGAGTAATTGTAGCAATTACTTTGAACTCAGACCAACAATAGGTTTTTTGGTGGAGGTTGTTTTTTTTTTTTTTTTTTCACGTACATTGTTAAGAATTTCTGAAACATGGCAAGAATAAAAAGCAGTCCAACATTTACTTGGTTATTATTATTTCTGAATCACCCTATCGCCTGTTTCCATGCCCTGTTCCTCTCACTCCTCACTCTTGGAATCCACCAAACCTGTGGATATCCATTTGATAAAGCTGGGGAAGCAGAGACTCTCTGATTAAAACCTAGGCAGAGAGTTCTCTACCACCTGATAGAGGCAAGGTACAGGAAGTGAAAATCAAGATCCATTAAGTCATTTCTAGTGGAGCATCACAGCTCCAAGAAAGAAATCTGGACATCAAAGTTAAAGCTACCCTAGAATATCCTCATCTACACAAGAAGTGTGTGATGGTGGTAGGAGAAGATTTGAAATGTACGCTGCCAAAAGCTGTCTAGTGGAAAAACTCAATAGTTTTCATCCCTTAGACTGAATGCAGAAGCTATACCATTTTCTCAGGATCAAACTTGTAAAATCTGGTCAATTTAATTAGAGACAAAGAATCATGATGTAGATACTTATATTTCTCATTAAAAAGTTTCACCCTACTGAATGGGAGAAAATATTTTCACATCATACATCTGATGAAGGACTGTTATCCAAGAGTTACAAGGAATTCATATAATTCAACAAAAAGAAAATAGCATGACCAAGAAATGGGCAAAAGATCTAAATAGCACTTCTCCAAAGAAGACATGCACATGGCCTAGAAGCAAATAAAAAACAAAACCTGACTGCATCCTTGAGGCTATGGAAAGGATGTAGGTTGGAGGATGGGGATAAAATGTGATAGGAGACTAAGTGGACTATGGGGAAGAGCATTGTTGATTTCATGCTGGACATGGTATAGTTACATGTATTTGAGGAATTACAACCTATACCTTTAAATAATATACAGTGTCATAAACTAGAATTACCTCAATAAAAAAATAACGGAATTTCATAAAAAAGAATTTTAGATCTGGCATGGTTGATATGTGTGCATCCAGTCCTGATATAAAGTATTCTTGAGAAGACCTCAAATTTGTAACCAAAAAAAGTGCAAATATTTATATAGAAATACAGTTGCCAGTCTTCTGTATTTGTATCTAACTGATATGGAAAGTGTACACTTAAAGGAAGCTCTAAAAATTATTGCTATGTCAAACAGAATATTTTTCTATTTTGGTTTTTTCTGCCTTGAAAAGATAATTATCAATGAAAATCACTGTAGACTGTGGGAGTACATTAGATCAGCCATCATGTTAATAAAAAAAGGAAAATGCAATGCATCCTTTTTTAATTCATATCAATTATTTTAATCATTTGATGAATAAATCATTGTCAATATTTTGCTAGATTGCATGTTCTTATGTTGTGCAAGTAACTTTGAGTTGAGAAAGTGCAAAACTCAGTGGGTTTTATTGTATTTATTTCCCTTAACTCTTATCATTTTGCTGTAAATAGCTGCATTTCATCTTTCTTTGTAACTGAGTAGTATTCCAGAGTGTACATAACACCACATCTTCATGATCTAGTTTTCTGTTAATAGACATTTAGGCTGCTTACAAGCCCTTGTTGTTAACAGTGATGCAATAAGCAGATTAGAACATAGAGCATTTTGATTATTGCTAGCTGTGTAAGTAGTGCTGCAGTGACCATCATAAGGAATACAGATTTTTGCATTGATGGTTTTATTTTCTTTGGATAGATGCCCAAGAGTCAGATTTCAGGGTCATATGGTATTCCCATTTTTATTTTTTTTAAGATGAATCCAAATTGCTTTCCATTATGGCTATATAAGTTTGTATTCCCACCAACAGTGTAATAGGGCCTCTTTCTGCACACACTCTTAGCACTTGTTATTGGAGATTTTACTATGTGCCATTCCCATGGTTATAGCATTATAGTTTTAACCTGCCTTTCTCTTACTGGAGCAATGGCAAACACTTTTCATGTATCTCTGGGGTTTCAGAATATTCTTACTGTGAATTTTCCAGATCTTCTGTCCACTTATTAATTGGGTTGTTTTTCTGTTGTTGAATTGTATATTTGTTATATTTCTTTCCTATTAACCCCTTGTCAGTTATATATTTTGTGAATGTTTCCCCCCATTTAATAGGAAATCTCATATATCTTAATTTTTTAAACTTATGATAATCCCATTTGCTTATTTTTGCTTTTTCCTTGTCATAGGAGCCAGATTCCCAAAATTATTTTTTCTAAAGATTTATTTCTTTGTGAATACAGAACTGGGGTACAGGCCAGAGGTGTAGGGACAGCAAGAGGATTCACCAGAAACAGAGTGGGGAGCAGATAGACAAAGTAGATAGACAAAGGCAGATAGACAAAGTACACTGCTGAGGGGAGCAGCGGGCGGGTCAGGAGAGGTCTGCCATACCATGTGGGTCACCTCTGGGGCAGGCGGGGATCAAACTCATGCTGAAGTGGCTTTAGTTTCCCAGTGCTGTGCTTTAACCTGCTGCGCCACCAGGGAGGGTGTCATGGAGCATATTGCCAATGTTTTCTTCTATAAATGTTACTTTTTTCAGGACATGTCATATCTTTAATCCATTTGCAATTTATTTTTGTATGTGGCACTAGAGAGTGATCTAACTTTATATTCTTTTATACGGGACCTTCAGATTTTCCCACCACCATTTATTAAAGACATTGTCCTTTCTCTTGGTATGGGTTGGTATTGATTGCTTTATCATAGGTTAGGTATAGAGATATATGTGTATTTATTTCTTGCTCTTTTGATTCTACCCCTTTGATTTGTGCCCATTGTTGTGCCAACAACATATTGTTTTAATACTGTTGCTTTATAGAAAAGTTTGAAGTCAGCTAACATAGTACCTATTTCTCTCCTTTGATCTCAGCGCTGCTTTTGTTATTGGAAGTCTTTTGTTTTCCATATAAATTTCACTATTTTTGTTCAATTTATTTGAACAGAGGTAGACAAACAATAACAAAATGAAATATTATGTACATTAAAAAAAGGTTGATTAGGATTGTCATGGCGTGGTAAAGGAAACATTCAGTATGAATGGATTTAGCAAAAACTTACTTAAGATACCTTTTGAACTGAAACATGAAGAATGAAGTGGTGGTAATCATACAAAAGAAAGTATATCAGCTGGAAAATATTTAAAATATCTGGCAAACATGACTGGTGCATAAAGGACGTGGAGAAGAGAGATCTTAACAGCTGGGAAAGCTGATTTTGCAGTTGCAATTCCTCCCATAAAGAAAATATGCTACTTGTGAGAAATATTTGTGAGCGAACACACACACACACACACACACCCCAAGTATGAGACATGTATTTTTATATTTCTTTCTTCAAACCAGTAAGGTAACTTGCCTAATTTGAAATTAGCAACTTGATTATGGAATGAACAATGGCTGCTTGGAGGGCAAGTCTGGGAGCAGGGAAAGCAATTAAAAAGCAACTGTAATATCTTGGTGGATTGAAATGGAATGGGAGCAATGTAGATAGTTATATGTATATGTAGGTATGCATATTTTTTAGAGGTAAACTCATGATGGATTGAATGCAGGGGTTGAATCATGGGAAAATTAATGTGAATTGTGGCACAAAATAAGCAGAGAGCTGGTGAGTGTTTAACATGACAGACCTTTGTTGCAGAAAAACACCCGGGCCTTCCATAAATCACTGTAGCAAGCAAAATCAGGAACTCAAAAGGACCAAAAAAACTCCATTAGCACTGAACCATAGCATCTCTATAATAGACATATTTAACAAAATGACTTTAGTGTTATTCATTTTTCATGTTATGAATATTTGAGAAAAAAGGCATGAGAAGTACAAAATTGTATGTATGTGTGTTCACATTGCTATGGCTGGGAATAGAGGAGGGAACTGAAATAAGAACAGACTCTTTTATTTTTAAGATTTATTTATTTATGCATACAGAACTCGTGTACAGGCCAGAGGCACAGGGGTCGTGGGGAGCAAAACAGGAAGATCAAGGAAGTACACTGCTGAGGGAAGCAGTGAGAGGGTCAGGAGAGGTCTGCTGCACCATGTGGGTCACTCCAGGGTGGGGATCGAACTCATGCTGAAGTGACTTTAGCTTCTTAGTGCTGTCTTAGTGCTCCCTGTTGGCCACCAGAGAGGGCCCAGAACAGGCTCTTTTATTGAGATGCAAGTGCACTCCTTGCTCCCTCACACCCTCAGTCCCCTGTGTGTGTTCCAGGCACAGTGACATGTGGTCATGAAAGTGTGCATTCACTGCTGCTGTTTCCCTTGTAGCAGTGTTTCAGGGACGATGACTGTGACCCTATGGTGGGTAGAGAACAAAATGAGTGAAACTGAGCAATGCTTGGGAAAATAGTAAGATATAATACAAAACATTATTGTGTGTTTTTTACATTATTGTATGAATCTTTGCTTTTGTGTCATTTATATATATATATATGTATATTAACAGGTGTCACAATGGAAATTAGATGGGTTACGATGTTTGTTAAGGATTTGGCTTTATCTAACCCTTGCTTTGTTTCTGTATATTCCACATATAAGTGATACCGCCTCATATTTGGTATTTGTCTTTCTCCTTTTGATTCTCTTTGCTTAGCTTGATCCCCTCCAGTTCCAGCCATATTGTCACAAATGGCAAGAGCTTATCCTGTTCACATAAAGTCACATTCAACTGTGCATACATATTACATGTTCCTCGTACACTGATCGGTCTCTGGGCACTTAGGTTTTCCATAGCTTCACTGTTGTAATAGTGCTGCAGTGAATTTAGCTGTACACATATTCCTTCGTGATAGAGTTTTTGTGTTCTATGGTAGACACCAAGGATTGGAATTGCTGGACCATAGGGTGAATGTATTTAATATTTTGAGAAACCTCCATAATGTGTTTTACAGGGGCTTGGTCTGTCTACATACTCACTGTCAGGGTTTCTATGTGCCCACAGGCTCACCAACACTGTTGTTTCTGGGATTGGTGATATGGGCCACCAGCAAGGGTGAGAGGTGATAGCTCATTGTGATTTTCACTTGCATTTCCCTACTGACAAATGGTGAGGAACATTTTCACCTGTCTGTTAGCCATTTGTATGTCTTCTTAGAGAAGCTTCTGTTTTATCTTTTGCCTATTTTTTATTGGGTGGGGAGTTATTTGTTGTCTTGTTTTAAAATACATGAGTTTATCGCAGAGATTAGATATTGGCTACTTCTTGGATGTATAATTTGCAAATATATTATCTAATTCAGTAAGGTTACTTTTTATTTTTTAAAAAGATTTATGCTTACAGAACTGGGGTATAGGCAAGAGGTATGGTGGGTGAGAGGCTTCACCAGAGACAGAGTGGGGAACAGAACAGGCAGATCAACGAAGTAAACTGCTGAGGGGAGCAACAGGCTGGTCAGGAGAGGACTGTCACAGCATGTGGGTCAGCTCCCTGGCAGGGATACTACTCATGCTGCAGTGGCTTCCGAGAGCTTTATAATGCGGTGCTTTAACTCGTTGTGCCACCAGGGAGAGCCCCTCTTTTCATTTTAATGACAGTTTATTTTTCTGTACCAAAGCATTTTAGTTTGATGTATGTTATTTATTGATTTTTGCTTTTATTTCCCTTGCCTTTGTACTTGAGTTACCAAAACCATCACTGAAGTCTGTGTTGTAGAGTATTTTGCCTGTTTATTCATTTGCATTTGATGGTTTCAGGTCTTTCATTCATTTTTATTTTCTGTATTTTGTTGTATCTTATTGATTAACTTTCTGTGTTCTCTCACATCACTTTGACTTGACTTTCTGAGTTTTGTTCTATCTCCTTTATTTATGTACTAGAGCAATTTTAGTTTTTTATTTACTTTCTATTTTATGCATATTTTACATCACTCTTGTACAATGTATGCCTTCACCTCTCAGATGTAGTCCCTGGGAAATTCCCACCACTGATTCACCCTCGCATTCCTTGCTCCTTGTCCCTTGTGTGTTAGCAATTTTGAAGCCCTGTTTGAGAGGGAGATATAATCTGCCATGTCATTGTAATTGGGTTTTGGAGAATTATTCTCTCCTTATGACATAATATTCCATTGAGATCTCAAGTTGCTAAGGACTATATATTTGTGTTTATTTTGCTGCATAAAAGGATATGTGTAGGAAGTTTTTTGAAAATACACACACATACGTGTGTGTCTGTAGCAGTGATCTAGAGAGTTGAACTACTTTTACTTTTTCTTCATGTAACATTGTGGTTTCGTTTGATTTTTTTTTCTTGTTTCAGTAGGTACAAGACATATTTTTGCAACTGACTTAACAGGATCTGAGAGAAACTAAGAGACATTGACTGGTGTGGGAGACAGTCCCACTGGTGGGAATGTGCTGGGGGTTGGCCTCATGTTTATATCACATGGATATCCCTTCTCACTGGGGTTCCACATCTAAGGTTTAGTCAACTTTGTTTTTTCAGTTCACAGGGTGAATACAAATCCTGAAAGACATGGGGTGGGTAGTATAGTCTGAAAATTTTTCTTTGTTCTTTTCCTTATTGGCAACACAGCCTGTTTGGAGCACCCAGTCCTTCCAGATGGGTTTTCCCTCTTTCAAGGGTGCATGTCTCCACACCATCTCTGTTCCTGATACCCAAATTCCTGGGCTGAGCTGGAAGCCCTGCTGTCTTCTTCATCAGTTATTTATTTCCTGAAGATATTAAAACACTTGACTTATTCAAGTCAATTAGGCAAAACACTTGTGCTTGGAAATTACCTTCAATTATATGTATGTTCTTCTCACTACCCTGGGTAATTAGGACAAAAATAATTTTGCTAGCTTTCAGAATGACTTTGCTTCTTGACATGATCAACAGTTATTTTTTAGGAGCACTTACGAAGTACTAGTCTCTCTGCTCATCAATGTATCCTGTCAGCGATGTATTTCAATAGGTCCCCCTGTTCAGGTCCCCACTCTATCTCTGGTGAATCCTCTCACCCCCTGCAGCCCTGGCCTAGACCTCAGTTGTTGTATACATTTAAAAACTATTGTAATTATTATGTTCCTGTTTTAGATAAGAAAAGTGAGTCATGGAGAAGTTAACAAGGTCAAATGACTGACATTCGGTCTAGCAATGTGAATCATGCCCTGTGTTTCCAGATAGTCCATTCCCAAACTTCCACTGCATAGAATCAGGAAAGGAATGTTCCTGTTCCCAAAAGCCACTTCTTCTCCCCACTTCCTAGCTGCTGTGTTCTATCTCTCACTTACTCATTGATGTTAAGTTCACTTCTTCGAAGAAATGGACACATTCATTTCTTTTTTTTTAAATGATTTTATTTATTTATGCATACAGAAATGGGGCAGTGAGAGGATTCACCAGAGAAAGAGTGAGGAGCAGAAAAGGCAGATCAGTGAAGTACACTGCTGAGGGGAGCAACAGGTGAGACAGAACAGGTCTGCAGCACCATGTGGGTCACCTCTGGGTTGGAGATTGAACTCGCACTGAAGCAGCCACAGTTTGGTTTAGCTTTGCAGTGTAATGCCAACCAGCTTGGGCACCAGGGAGGGCCATATCATTCCTTTATTGTCTTAACTTCTATATTTTCTCACAGCTTTCTATACCCAAAAGAGATGAAAAATACTTGTTAAGAACTTCTGAGTCTCTCTCTTCCTTATATATTTTTGGAAGTAGAAAAAAATAGGAATGGAAAATGAATTTTAAAAACCCTGAAAAGAGAAAGCCACTCATATAATGAAAAAAAAATTATATTCTGCCACTTACCCCCACTTCCTTTCTTTCACTTTTATAATACTGTTGTCTGCCAGGAAGTAGGGGAGTGGAATAATGTTTAAATGAGAAACCTTCACACCTTTTCTCAATCTCACAGCTCAAGACAACTCCAAGGTCAATTTTCTTCCAGGCTTAACTTAATAACTACTTGGAATAGGAGAAAAGAGAGGAACAATCTATTTTCTTCCACTCAGATAAGCAAGCACAGAGGTTCATGACTGATTTAACATTTTGTATTTGGGTGCTTCCATCAGCATAAAGGTGATAGAAATGACTACAAATTTATGTGAGGGCATAAATAGAGATGGCATTTTAAGGTCTGATGAAAAAAAAAAAAAAACTTCAGCTTTTGACCAAAGTCATTTTTAATGAAGTATTGACTAATAATTTTTTACAAAATAAGTAAAATTGCATTTGAAGAGAAAGGAAACTAAGCTTTGTCCAGCTTAAACCACCCAATTCCACAACTATATTCCTTCCACAAAAAGCATTTATCACATGTTTGCATACACTTTAGGAACATATTAAGAATTCTGTTTGTTTTTCTTTCTTTTCTATTACTTCTTTTACATACTTTTTAAACTCTACAACTTGTAAATTGTTCCCCACAAATACAAGGGCATTTCCAGATGAACTTAATTTGTTGTAATTTCACAGGCTTCTATAATATAAAATCAAATCAATAACATAAAATATAGTAAATATACTAAATGGAAGATGACCTAACAAATCAAATGTTTCAGGTAAGTCAGGTAACTGAGTTTAGGTAGGCAGCCTTGCACAGTAAACACATGCACGCACAGAAATGTATGCATGCAGACATTTGTCTAAATTGTATGCAAATACATATGTAAGTAAATTATGCATGCATATATTTTAATATTATATCAAGTGGTATAGTTTGTTATAGGGTGGCAATACATTTAAGTTGGATTGAGAAGTTTTCCATATCTACCCCTGAGGTTACATGATTATAGGTGTGACCTTTTGAGATTCCGTGTCTTTCCCACTTAATCAGTGCTGGAATGAGCTTCTGCTAAATGGAATCTATAGGATTCCTATGGGAAAAGTGAAGCCATTTAAAAAATAATGAGTCTCCTTCTACCCCTTTCCTTTTCCATTTTGAGCTCTATTAGGCCATGATAACAGCTTTATCTAAATCTACACAAAAGCATAAGATAAGCATAGATTGTTTGCACTATACAGGGAAAGGATAGGATAGGAAAAGTTTTGGGAGCTCAAAATGTAAATGATAATTTATGACGATAGGATCAAAAACTGCTTTACTTGCCCTTTCTCTGATGGCAAAAAATGTGTTTGGTTACAAAGAAGTCCTGTGGGGCTTTTAAGTTCCAGTATCTCAGATTTTGATTTGTAATTGGTTCCCTGTTGCCTGGGCAATCATACAGGATTGGAACCATCTCCATTTTGTCTTGTTACAGTAACACACTTGATAGTTTAGATATAATATCACAAATTCTCTAGTTTGGTCACCACTTCATTTCTAAAACCCACAATGTATGTGTGTGTGAGACATGCCCCCAATCCCATTGCCTAAAACCCCTAATTTCCTTCCTCAATCTTCTGTGAAACTGAACAGCATAATAGATGTAATTAGACCTTCAGTAATAGGACCAAACGGAACAAGCAATGAGTCTCCTTCTAGGGAAGCAATCAGCACATTAGGTCCCCAGGACTGAAACCACTTTTAACAAGGTTTGGGGCTTAGGGAATGTCAGTCTAAGCGTTGATTGCTTCCCCAAGAGGAAGCACAACCCTGAATGCAAATATTCATTTACCATTTCTACAAAAGGCAGGAAAAGAACATTAGCTACTTTATTGCACACATAATGAAGCAAACTGGAGCTGTTAATATTTTTGTTATCAGCAGTAAATCAACTGTTCACAAGTGCTCTGAAGTATGAATGTGTATATCATTGGTTTTGTTAAGCCATTCCTAATGTTTTCATCATTTAACAATTGGAAGAAGATAACACAAAGTGGTATCAAAGACAGCTTTATGTGTTTTCAGGACCATGCAAAATGCTCTCTCAAAGGGAGTAAAATTTAGTCAAATAATATTCCTGAGACATACATTTGAATAATTTTCTGGGTTTTTTAAAGATTTATTTATTATTCATGCAAGAGGTGGTGTGTAGGCCAGATGTGCGGGGATTGAGAGGTTTCACCAGAGACAGAGTGGGGAGCAGAACAGGCAGATCTACTGAAATACACTGCTGAGAGGAGCAGCGGATAAGAGATGGGAGGTCTGCTGTGCTGCATTGGTCAGCTCCCTGGCTAGGGATGGAACTCCATGCTTCAGTGCCTGCAGATGGCTTCATAATGCTGAGATTTAACCCTTGCATCACCCAGGAGGCCCACATTTGAATAGTTTTAATAACTAACTTGCAGCCTAAACACACACCAAAAATGTTACTACCTAATGCATGATGCACTCAATTAAACATTTGTGAAGAAAGATGTGTGTCCTATTTGGAGCATATAATGAACCCTTGCAAAGTCCCAAATGACAGGCTAATCTAAAAAAAATAAGTCCCTCATAACCAGTGATTAAAACATAAACTCTCATGTAAAATATGTTTGGTAAAATATAAATTGCTCAATAGAAATGTCAAAATATTAAAAAATAATTAATGGATTAGGTTAGATTTGGATATGCTTTGGTTATCCTTGATTGAAAACTTCGATGATATAGCACTCAAATGATCAAAAAGTGACTTGAACACTTACAAACATACCAGCTCAAGAAAGTCAGACACATAGGACCATTTTATATAATCCCATTTATGTGAAATATCCAGATAGGCAATTCTGTAGACACATAAAGTAAGTTAATATACACTTAGAATTTGGCGCATTAGCAGCTTACAGGTGATGATTAAAGAGTGTAGGGTAATTGTTGCTGCTATTGTTTGTGTCTGTAGTAGTGAAAATGTTCTACAATTGATGCAATGATAATTGCACAATTCTAGAGATACTTAAAACCATTCAAAATGTACATTTTATCAATAAATGAGAGCATTATATGGCATGATTATTGTGTCTCAATAAAACTGTCACATAAATGTTATTTAAGTTACTAGGAGGTTTCTGGAAAATCAGAAGAATTTAATGTTATAAAAATTTATTTATTGTGGACCACATTTAATATTTTCTATTAGATCCATACAAATTGTAATCAATTTCATTAATTTTTCATTCATGAATTTAACAGTGAGGCATTATTTGGCTGATTCTAAGTGTCTATATATTTTTGACAAAAAAGGTGATAGAGAACTTGTTATACTATAGATTCTGGGAAGACCCCAAAAGCAAAATGTAGGCATATGTCCTTTCAGAGGTAATGATTAAATGGAAGTATTGAGCAGAAAGCAAATATTTGTAAATCATGTTAAGGTAAATTCAAGGTTGTAAGAGGGATACTTAATTCAGGAATATTTAGTGCAGTATAATAATTCCTAGATAGTATAGTATTTGATGAAAAATCAAAAGAGTAAAACAAAACCAGAAGAAAAATGGCAAAGAAAATATTCAAGCCATAAGAGTATCAGATATTGAAACTGAAGACTGCACAGAGGATGATTCTGATAGAAGTATAATAAATGAAATATATAATTTAAGCCTAGAAGGCAAGAAATAAATATAGTAAAAGACAAGAACTGAATAATTAATAACTACAAAATTATAACATGACTTAGAAAACATGGAAACTGGGCAAATAAGACCCAACAGCGAGTTTGAAGCAGAGTAGTGACATAATGCATTTTGAGTTAAAGCAGAATCACTCTGCCAATATTTTAAAGAGTGAACTGAAAGACTGAAAAATATGAGGCAAGTAAAACCAGAAGGAAAATTTCTGAAAAATCCAGGTAGAGATAATGAGGATCTCTGTGAGAAAATGTCAGAGCTAAAAGGAAAAGCAAGTGAAATTGAAACTAATTTAGGACATTAAATGGAGAACGGTTGTGAAGAAAGAGGGAAGTGTTAAAGACCATTTGCCCCATTTCTGGCTTATGACTTTACATCTTTTAAAATTAATAGTCTGTATTTTTAGTGCAGTGCTAGATTTAGAGAAAATTGAGCAAATACTACCATCTCAATCTCCTTTATTATGAATACATTGCACTAGTGTGGTGTATTTGTTGCAATTAATGCAACAACATTGATACATTATTTTAGTTCTTAATGTAAAGTGCATAGTATACATTAAGATTCACTTTTAGTTCTATGGGTTTGGCAAACACATAATGTCACATATCTACTGTTACAGTTTCATACAAGATAAATTTATTCTCCTAAAAAATTCTGCTAGTTTCTTTATTCTGTTCTATTGTCAATTTGTCTGTTCTTTCACTAAGATGTTGTATGGATTACTAGATTACTGTAGCTTTAATGAGCCCTGAAATTGGGTAGTGAGTGTTCTCTGACTCTGCTTTGCTTTGTCAGGATTATATGGCCATTCTGAGTCTTCTGATTTTCCATATAAACTTAAGAATCAATTTGTTAATATCTACAAAATAACGTGCTAAGGATCTAAGAAGGAGGAAGAACTGAAATTTTAACATATTAATTCTTCACATTCAGAAACAGTATTTTTTGTTTATTTAGATCTTTGATTTCTTGTGTCAGTTTTCACATTTTTCACTAGGACTCAGTGAATTACAGATTAATCAACAAAGTTCATAAAATAATGAAAAATAAATATAACATTCATCATTTCATGAGTTTTGTTGATAATGTAAATGGGATTAGTGCTTTTAATTTTAAGTTGTGTTTATTGTCGGTATAAGTAATTAACCTTTCTGTGCTGACTTTTTATCCTGCAGTTGCTATAGTTTCATAGTTGTTAATTTTTGGAATTTCTACATAGCTGATCATGTTAACATGAATAAAAGAAAATTTTGTTTGTTACCTCTCAATCTGTATACCTGTATTTCCTTTTCTTGTCTGAGTGCATTAGCTAAGATTTCTAATAGATTATTACATGAGAGTAGGAGTGTTGAAAGGGGACTTCCTTGCCTCATTTCAGATCTAACAGTGAAAGCCTTTTGTTTATCACCTTAAAATATGTTACCTATAGAGTTATATAAACATGTACACATACATATATTAAGAGTATTTCACAATGATGATTCTTTTATACCTATTATGTGCATAATCATTGTATTTGGTTATTGTTCATGTGATCTGGAAAGGTTTCAATTATGGCCAATTGTTATAACCTCCAAAATGTGAGGAGGTGAATGAGGTAAGAAGGTAATAAGTAATCTTAAATGTGTATGTGTGTGTGTGTATAAACATTTATATTTATATATACACACACATACACATTTAAGATACTTATATTTACACACACATATATGTGTGTATGCATATATGTTTGTCTGTGTATATATTTATTTTCTTTATCAAGTTGTGAAAGTTCCCCTCTATTCCAAGTTTGAGATATTTTATCTTGAATGGATTTATATTTTCAAATGCTTTATTCTGTATCTATTGATACAAACATATGATGTTTTTCTTTAACTTGTTGACTGATGAATTCAATTACTCCATTTCAAATATTGAGCCAACTTGTCATATCTGGAATGAATCCCACTAGGTCATGGCATATAATTATTTTTATACATTACTGGTTTTACACTGTTAATCTCTTGTTGAGTATTTTTGCATTTATATTCATGAAAGCAAATCAGCTATAGTTTTCCTGTCATTTTGTGTCTTTATCTGTTTTTTTTTGCCAGATTATTTTTCAAGCTAGAAATGCAAAGTTCAACTAGCAATATGTATGGATAAAGGAAGTATGTATGTGTGTGGTTGCATATAAATTCTCACTGATTTTCTCTATTTTCTCATACGGTAGATTCTTTCCAAATATTCCAGGCTCCTTTTCTGAGTTAAAAAGATAGAGCTACTCAAATCTTAGGATAAGGAATTCTGATACTCCGCATAGGTAAGGGCTTTTGGAGGATTCTCCTTTTCTAAAATAGATCTGACAAAATAGAGATATCTCTTCTATACTAATTTTCCATGGAGATTTGTTATAATACATGTATGCTTTACATAAACACATATGTTACTGTCTCAAAAATACAACTTCTGCTCACATGCAAATTTTCTTGAAACTGCCTTTATCTTTGATGGACTTACCAAAAAGATTTGATTCTACATATTTCACCAATCTCTCTTTACTTCTAAGTGAATCCTTTATTTCTGGCTTTCAGGATATATATATATATGGGTAACAATTTAGAAAGTGGATCTTTAAAGGCTATTAATGTGTCTTGGGTACTACCCCTGTCCTTTATCACTCAACCTTATAATTTCAGAAATTTGTGGTGGTTTTATTCTTAAATTGATTCAAACCAGCTATCTTAGTAAATGCTTACACTGAGGAATAGAAATGCAAAATATGATTTATGTAGTTATTAATAAAACTTGTCCTGCCTCTAAGAATGAAGCCTGGCAGTACCAAATTATATGTGATAGCAAGACATAAACAAACACCATTAGACTTCCCTTTGGTGTAGGTCATCAAAGATTGGTGAGGGAGCTGACAATGCAGAGCACCAATTTTATATCCCAAAGATTATTTTTTAATCAGATTTTTAAAAACTGTAGAGAACTGCAGAAACAAATCAAATCCAATACACACAAATAAATCACAACTCATAAAACATGTACAGTAATGAAAATAACACTCAGGGTGGGAGGTGGAGAAAAAGCAAACAAAAAAGATCTACACAAACTCTTTATAAAAGCAAGTGATTAGTATTAACATCTCAATTCAAATCATAAGAAAACGGAACAATGATGTTTCTTTTATTCTCATTATGTACATTGTCATTGTATTTGATTATTGTTCCTGTAGTCTGAAAAGATTTCAATCACAGCCAATTGTTATAACCTCTAAAATGTGAAGAAGTGAATGGAGTAAGAAAAGACGTAAATAATCTCAGTGCTTTTCCCAGAGAGCTTTAAGAGTAGAAGTGGCCAGCAAGAGGTTTAGGAAGCCTAGACAAATAGAAGTGGGACAATAATAGTCCTCTGTGTTATCTATTACATTTTATTTTAAAAGATTCACCCCATCTATTTTTCTCTTTCATTTTTAATAAACTCTTTGGATTTTATCAGTTAAAATCTATTTTTTTCACACATATTGGCTCAGAGTTTATTGTCGCAGCTTTGACTTGTAATCTTACACTCCTCTAACCAAAGACAAAAACAGAGTTAAAATACCCTTTTTAGTTTTTAAATATCTGAAAACTTCCTTTAAAAAAATAAAAATATTAGGTAGTGATCCTCTTACCTGTTCCTCCTTCTTTTAATTTGAGGCATAATTTCCAATAATATTTTATTAGTGTCTATTGTACAACTTAAGGATTTGATATTTATACAATGAAATGACCTCTAGTTAACATTCATCACCATACAAAGATTAAAAAAAAATAAATAAAAGACAATCTCCTGGCATTTGCAACAACATAGATAGAACTGGAGGGGGCTATACTAAGTAAAATAAGTTAAAGGGGGAAAAGCAGACACTAAGTGGTGTCAATTGCATGTGGCATATAGAGAAACAAAACAAAGGGTCAGATCAAGTCAAACTAATAACAAATCCTAGAAAGCTGACTATAGAGAGGAAATGAGAGAGAGCAAGTAGGGAAGTAGAACAGTAGGCTGTGATGAAATACTATTGGTGTGTTGGTGATGAGTGTGTTGTATTGTAGTAACAACACCTGATGAGGGTGATCCTGTCCCTTTAAATCATACGCAGAGTTATTTCAATAAAAATGTTAGAATTTTTTTCATCTTCTGATAACTTTAAAACTTTACTCATCTAAAACTTCAAGTTTACTTGCACATTATTAACTATAGTCACCATGCTGTAGATTATAGTATTTCTTCTGATGGAACTCAAAACTACATATTTGCTTAGGAGAATTCCAGTTCTTCATTTCCAAATTCCAGGGCTTTTGATAATGTTTGGTTCGGTTGGGTCAGATGTCAGTTCTAGTTTGGATTAGTGAATAGTTTTGCCTATTGTGTGTTTGGATTCAAGGGTACGGTCCAGTTTGCCATGTGAATTTGATATTGAAGAGGTTGATATGGAGAGATGTGGTCCTGAGTTTCAAAGTTTTTGCTCACTAAAGAGATCCCATGTGTATCTACTCAAACTTCTCACCTTCTTAATGGCTGTCTCAGTGTAGAATTTACATGATAACGAATCATTTGGTAAACCACTTATTGTGCTCTATAAAGACAGGGAGGACAGACACATGACATTTATAGTTTGAGTTTCTGTTATGCTTAGCATATAATTTAATGACAGCTCCTTACCAGAAATGTCATCTAAGCACAGTTCTGCTTGTACAATAGAATACAGTCTACTTGTTGAATTGAAATGAAATTTTGGGATCACATTCATTGTATTTCTCCCTATAGCACCAAGAAAAAAGAAAGAAAGAAAAAGAAAAGAGAATCAAGAAAATTTCCTAAGGAGTTAAGTGTCTCCCAGAATCATGATATAAATTCCAGACTCAATATTTAAGAGGGTATATCAGAAATATCTTAAGATATTTTTAAGCAGATAATTAGGCAAAATAATTTCAATTTTTATTTAGTTAATTGTTAGAAGTTTTTTTTGTCTCTTTTATTTAAAAATTTTATTGGCATACCATAGATTCACATCATTGTTAGTATTTTGGAAGTATAGAGTCTTCCCCTTCAAGTGCAGTTACCATAGCATACTGCCAACAAATTTCCCATAATTCACCCCATAGTCTATTGTGCTCTCCCTACTTTGCTGATTGGCATTCTGGATTGTCACACTCTTAATATTAATACTTTATGTAATAGTTTAGGCCTTGGTTATCACAATCCCCTATGAAGATCCCACCCATCAATGCAAGAACTATTGGAACATAATTTTACCTTGATGCCACAGTACTTATTTGGATTTTTAACACTACAACCATATTGAAGCTTGCTGTCACAAAAATTACATTTCTATATTGATGGCAAGCTTTCTTACAATGTTTAGAATAGCCCCATGTTGGTTCTTCTAATTTTAAACTGGAGTTGCATGGTACAGAAGGTAGCATGCATGCTAACTACAGTGCCCTGCTTAGGACTTTTGAATTAATACACCTTTGTTCGGTTTTTGCTTCTTAAAGTATATGCACAACTATTACAGACAACATAACATAGAGCCTCATGTAGGGTTTTATGCATCAAGATTGTTCGGGATGATCATATCCCAAATGGATGTCAAGACAGCTGATGCTTTTCTTACTCATTGTGCTCTTCATTATACCAACACAATCATACAATTATATGACTCCCTGGAAGGAAAAAATAAAAGCACCTTTAAGCCTTTAGGTCCAAGATTTTATCCACAATTACAAGTAAAATGAAGTCTTGAACTTTATTGCCTTTTTGTTAACTCCATCACTGTTTAGTGGGTCACCTTGAAAAATATATCCAGGATGAAGGGCCTCCTCAGTCCATCTGACCTACAGCCCACAGACTATAATTACATTGCCCCTCTTACCATTAGCTTGCTGCCAGTGACCAACACTACCCCCCTTTGTTCTTACTTCACTTCACATTCTGCTAACCTCACTCTTCTACCTCTCCTCCTATGTTTCATTATCTTCCCCCACACAACTTATATCAAAAGGAAGTTTGCCTCTGATTAGTTCCTAAAGTCACTGAGGAGAGAATGCCATCCTTACCTGAACTGGCTATCTAAAACTTTTCTCTACTTATGCCCAATATATAACTTTCTACTGGTACATATTCACTTCACACAAATCCAGTGGTATAGAGGCTCTACTCAATATTTCTTTTTTGTATTACCAGTGCTTAATAGCATTATGTAATACAGATAGCACCACATTTAAACATGTAGTGATTCATATTTATGTACATGTTTTAAGGAGTTTTGAATGGAATATTTGAAGTTCTGATTTGTGTTTGGTATTAGCCTCAGCCTATACTACTCTCCTTCCTTTGAGCTACAGTTTAATACATTCAACTTTTTCAGCCTCCTAAATTCATTCCAGATTTTCAGAGCTGGTACCCAGACTTCAAAATTTTCCACTTGTAGCCACCATCATGCCACTACTCATGAACAATTTCTTAGCTTCATTGCCAGGGCTACGGTCCCTTCCCTCCACAGTCACTATTCATCCTTCCATTAGCTCAGTTCCTTAACTGATCCCACTCAGTTTTTAGCATAATATTTACTTTCATATTCATCTCGGTTTATGCATTTCTCCCAAAGTAATACCAAACTCATTACACTGCCACACACCTTGCATTCTTGTCAGACACACCTGTTCTATTCTTCTAAAATTACTTTTGGTAGTGATAAAACTTCTTTCAAATTCTTTTGGTGAATGGGACTTCATCAGTGTCAAGATTTGGCTAAGCTTGTTTACAGAATTTCTGTACAAGAACTCTTTAATGAAATTAAGCTATGGAAGGATAGCCGGAAAATCTGAGTACTTGAAAAATAAATGTCATACTTCTCAATAGTCAATATTTCAAAAGTGACAAGGGAAAATAAAATATTTTGAATGAATTGAAATAAAAAAAGCATCAAATTTGAAGAATATGCTGAAACAGTTCTTAGGGGAAAAAATATAGCATTAAATAATTATAGTGGAAAAGAGCCCATGACTCAAGCAAATAAGTTTATTCCTTACAAAACTAAAATAGAAGAAAATATTAAATAAAAAAGAAAATAGGAATAAAGATAATAAAGATAAGAATAGAAATCAATGAAATTTCAAATAGAAAAAGTTGAGGAAACCAATGAAGACAAAGATTAGTTCTTTGAAATGTCTAATAAAGCTCATACATTTCTAGTAGATTGACCAAGAACATATAGATAAAAAAAAATTGCAGATATCAATGAAGAGACATCACTACAGAATGTATAAACATTTTAGAAATATGAGAAACATTAAAGAAATATGAGCAATCAAGAATCCCATATTCCAAAACACATAAAGTGGACAAAATTTTTATAAGACCAAGCTACCCAATTTTACTCAGGAAATTCATATGATACTCAAAATTCTACATTGTTATCAAGGAGAAGATTTCAGTAAAGGTAATATGAGACAGAAATTTCATATTCATAATGTTTTACCATTCCACCATTATTTGTAAGTGTTAATTTTTCTTTCAAATATTACTATTAAATCAGAAATGTAATATTAGGGAGCCCACTTGTTTTCTATTCAGTAATACTTTCTACCCCCTTTTAAAGTTATTTCTCTGTAGCCTATTAAGGCAAGGAAACCTGTACTATAATTACTGTTATAAACTACAAATAACTTTTACTCCAGCCAGTCTGTTTTAATTTTGCTTCAAAATCTGATTTTTAAAAGTAACTTAATACTGTTATGTACGCTGGATATTTTCAATGTTATAAAGGCTTGAGAAATTCACACTTGTGGATATGTCTAGATAAATGATTACCTTTTTTTTTTTCTTTTTTTTGTCTGGAAAATAAAAATTTTCTCAGAAATCTTTGATTAGGTGAAAAAAAGTTTAGCCTCCAGGAAAAATGAGTAAATAATAATACATTTTCTTAAACATCTTTTCTGCTATTCATGGATTCCATTATACTTTAATGTCCCAAGTTACATATCTTGACTAATTTGTAAAAAGCCACCATTAAATATTCTTTTTTTCAACAGAAACAACTTGAAATTCTGGGAACACAGTGTCCATAAAATATTTGTGTGATAAGCTCACAATTGGACCCAAGGGAGGATTGACTTTAATTGTGTCTCCCTTTTCTTTACTTTCCTTAAAAAAAAAAAAAGTTTTTAAATTCAGCAAATTTACATAGGAATTATTAGAATAATTTGCTATTTAAATAAATAGACTATTGTACATTTATCTCATAAATTAATTATGGGTTCTGGTATGTTGCATTGAAAGTTATCTTGCTATTGAGACCTAAGACACATGCCAAATGGGTTATGAAGTCTAATTAACCTTTTATCACATTCAACTCCTTTAAGTTACATGAACTTGACTCTGTCCTCTAAATAAAACAATACAATTTTGGCATCTCATTAATAAACATGACAGCATTTATTAACACTGCCATGTAACTAAAGTAAAACTTCATCAATTCAAATCTCAAGGAACCAGAAGTAATCAAGCTAGAACTAAACAGGAACAAATTATCTGACATCATATTTTAGTGGCAGGAGATCTGAGAAGCTAAACAATTTCCTGTTTCTGTCAAACAATCTTGATTACTTGTCAGTGTGGAAGAAGTCAGTAGCGTATGGAATGAAAGGTTAATTTACTTGCACTCACATAACCTCTCTTTCTCTTTTTGCTGATAAATTACCAAGGTCATTAATTGAAGTTTACAAATCAATTTCTATGAATTCATGGCTCATGGAATCGTGTACCTTAAATTACAAATATAATAGCATTTGAGGTCATTTATGCTAAAACATTCTATACCAGATTATGTATTGTTATTTTAATCTGGCAACACCAATATCATACACTATTTACAGACAAAAGTGGCATACTTTTATTTGTTTCCTCAGAATCTTTAGCCAAATATTACTCATTGGTTGTTCATTTATTCATTCATAAAACTTTCATCCTTTCTCACTTCATTTGTAAATGAAACATACTAAAACACTTTTAGGCACATTTTAATACATGTACACCATTTTCTTTGATGTGCAGTTGATACCTACCATGATTTCAGATTTAGTCTCCCAGCCCAGAATGGATCCCAGACTGCAGTGACAGTGCTGAGTCCCAGCCACTAGACCACCAGAGTTGGCGTTTCATGAAGCCACAGCAGGAACTTCACTTTGACAAGCAGGTGAAAGGGGGAAAATCTGTTTAGAGAAAGATAATTTATTGGGTCGAAAAAGTAAGAAAGTGGGACTGCCAGGCTGCTGGAACCCAGCTAGAGGGCCAGAGAAAGGCAAGGAAGGCAAAATGGGAGTCCTGCCTCAGGGAATATAGACCTCCTTTCCCTAATTATTCCAAAGCCCCATCGTTCTCTTTGTGATTGGTCAGTTCTCAGTGGTCTCACTCTCTGTGTGATTGTGCTTGGAATCTTCTTTTTTTATAGCCCTTTTTTTTTGCCTTTATCCAGGAACATCTGGTGTCCCTGGTTTGGAGTGTTTGATCAACCCCCTTTGGAAGTTGTTGCCTTTATCTCTAGAGCTTCGTTGCCCTCATCTCAGAAACCTCTTTAACTCTCCCGAAGTCCCTGCCTGCACTGTCCCTGAGGATGCCTAAGTAATCCTAACTTGCTCTAGAATTCATAATGTATATATCTTCACTTGAAAATCTCACCCATTATTTTATGGTCTATAAGGTAGATGTTAATGCTGAGTATTTAGGCAGTAGCAACTGAAAGAAAAGCAGCATTTACTCTATACTCTGCACCTCATCGCATTTAAATCCACAACAACCTTGTAAAGAGGATACTTTCATCTCAGTCAGAGGACTATTTTTCACAGAGAGCATTTAACACAGCTAATTTTAAAAAGCAAAATTTTACCAACTTCCTTTTAAACCCAAAGTCAAAGCCCTTAATAGTGATACTTCTGGCATTTATAAGAACAAAGTGAAAAAGAGTCACAGAGAGCCTTTCTCTAACTTGAATACTTATTGATATTACTACCCTCTTGCTTTCCTTTTTCCCTGACTTCTTATATTAACTATATCTTCTGTTTTCTGTGTTTTGATGCTTTGACATCTGGGACCTTTCTGGCCCTAGAGGGAGTCAGCTGATTCCAGGGTTAAGCAATTCCTAAAGATAGTAACAATCCACCCCTCAGCAAGAACTAAGTCTTTCAAATGCAAACTAACTAATCTGGAACCTAAACTCAGTCCTCTTTTGAGTTCTCACAATCTGAAAGTGACTCCATTTTCCTTGGTTCCTATGCATGAGACTAGTAGGAACAGTCCCTGTACCCCAGAGCACAATGAATTGTTCCAGCCAACCAATCCTAAAGCTTCCTTCCCTGACTCAGCTGTCCCTTCCTAGGAAAACCCTCTTAAAGGCTTTCCCTGACCAGCCCTAGTGTTTCCCAGTGTGGCTCTCTGTGCTGTGATAGGTTCCTTCCTCTTAAGGTTTGTAACAAACTATTTTTGTTTTTTTTTTGAACGACAGTATTTTTATTTCTTGGTCTTCACATACCTAAAGCATAATAACACCTACTGAAATCCACTCTCTCTCTCTCCTTCCCTCTCTTTCTTCCCTCAGAGCTGTATAAATGAAGTGTGAAGCATTGTGTTCTTTTGGCTGGAATATATAACATTAATTTTAGCAAAATGAGTACTATGAATTTTGGATGGACTTGTATTCTTTCACATTTATGATCTTACATGTTAAGAAACACTTAAACTGTAGATAAGTGGATCAGTCTTTAAATATCTGTTATATTTTTAGAAATGTGGGAAAGTATTTCATTATAGCCCTTAAACAATGGCATCATCTTGCCTTCTGATTAATTATATACAAATACCAAGTTTAAATGTAGACTTTGACTGCTAAGACAAAATATTGGTGCAGATTCTTGACATGGTACCAATCTCATGCTATCTTCTACTTAGAAGATATGATGAAAAATTTTCTAAAATTAAGTAAACAAAGGATGATTTAACTTTTAAATTGTTTCTAAGTTTAAGAAATGTCATTTCTAGTTCATCCTTTTTTTTTTCTCAATTGTAGAGAACACTTGTGAACTTCATTTGGCTTGCATCTATTCCTAAATGTGTGTTTTAGATTTTTGTGATTATTTTTTATGTTTCCACTTTACTTTTTTCAGTTATGTTTCAGTCCAATTCTGAGCTTCATTTTTGACTTATTCTTTTATATTATCTGCACCTCGCTATCATTTGTGTTTCAATTAACCAATCTCCTATTTTCCCTGTGCCTGGTGATTATTCACCCTTCCTTTTCTTCTAAAGCAAGTAGTCTCTCAAACAAATTCATTTTATCTTTTATTCAGTTGTCAAAATTTTCTGAGCATTTATAATCTGTCGAATCATGGGAGGCTCCAAGGATGTTAAAGTGGCAAAGGTCATTGTTGTTCTGGAGATGATAGAATAAAAATTCAACAGCTAATGAAGGTAAAATGCCAAAACTGCTATAAAGAAAATAATTAGTATATGTGTGAGGAGAGTGGACAGTCCACCTAACTCAGAATGAGGGGATAAGGAAGAATTTTTCCTAAGGTACTGCTTGCTGTTAGAGTGAAGCATTATAGGACAAATGACAGTTTTCCATGGAGGTGAGGGAAAAAATAACAACCCTGACAAAATTACTAGAATTCTCCAGTGCAGTATTTTATTTTGAAAGATATGAAGCAATGATGGCATAAGATAAGAGCAACAAGTTTGGAATGCTGTTGATGGTAGTGGGCAGAATGAGGGAAGCCCAGGCCCCAGACCTCCCTTCTCTATGTGGGGTTTGCCATCAACTGCACTGCGGCAAAACTTCTAGTATATAAGCCCTTCACTAGAAAAGAACTCTAATATATTTACTTTGCCATAGAAATAAAGAGAAAGAATATAATTAAGATAATCTCCCCACAAAACACTCAGAGTTACCCACCCCATCATGAGTAAACACCCAGAAAAATAAGGGTGGTCAAAAGGAAGGCCCTGACCCAAGCCCTTACCACAAGTCTCAGGTACCTCCTGATCCATAGCACAGGGGCAGAAGTGACCAGGCAAGTCTGGGAGGAGAAAAGCAATATCAAAATACAGGTCAAGATAAAGGCACCCACTTTCAGTCTCCCCCATGGGTCTCTCCCTCTTTCCCTTTCAAGTATTTCCTGTCCTGTCCCCCAAGTACCTGATGCAACTCCAAGGCTGGGAAGCAAGTATAGCTTCTTCACAAATATCTCTGCTCCATTTGCCTTCTCCAGGTCTTTTTTCCTCCCTCTTTTTTCTCTACCACATAGAAATGGCTGCTGAAATACAGCACTTTTAGCAGATCACAAATACAATTTCAACTGTCCCCAATTCCACCACTGGGAACTTTCCATTCTATACAAATAGATGTATGAAATGATAATCCTACAGATAGATACATAGATGCATTATTATGCCATTCATTGAATTAAGCTGTTCTGCAATCTAATTTAAATTTTTGTTTACTCAAGTAGATCAGGGAGATTATGTCACAAAGCACAGTGCCCTGGCCTTAATACAGAATTAATTGTTTGCAAGTGAAAATTTGGAATGGAGACCAATTTCTATAATTCAGGGACTGTTTTAATGTCTTTAGTAGGCATTTGATTTTACTAGAGAGGACTTTGCTTGCCTCATGAATAATTCAATTATAAAGCTTTGCTTATAATGAGTAAGATGTTTCTTCCTGCTCAAATATTATAAAATAAATGATAATTGCATTTAGGCAAGGATTATTCTTAATTTTAATAATTTTTCTGGAAAACATTTACTCTTTTATGGTGGATTGACCACCTGTAAATGTTGAAAAGACTTTTCATTGTATCCCAGATGAGTATTGTCAAGTAATTCAAAAGAGAGAGATATAGCCACCACCACCAAGATGCTATCCAGTCAAGATTTGCAGTTTCCAGTGTTGTGCCCATTTGCTCCTGACTTGAGGAGTGAATAGAATGACTGTTGTGTGCAATATTATAATGGATCAGTTTTCTCTTTCCAGTTCTGTAAACTCCAGGGACTGTAACTGGACTTGCCAAATACATGTGGGGAAAAACAAACATTCCTCCTCGACAGTAGAAATTTGGTAATTATGCAGTGTTAGCCAGGATAGCAGAGCTTATCTGTGGATAGAGCATTTCATTCAACAGAGCAGTCGATTCACAATTTTCAAAAATTCTATGTCTGTGTTAAGAAAAATACCATAAAATAATTTGGAAACAAAAATATGTCAAAATTTAAGAGTAGATAATTGGCTTGTCTATAATTTACTGTAAATTATCTAGGAATATCTTCATATGAGTGATGCTAAAAATAATTTGATAAATAATAAAATATGAGGTGTTTTATTAGTTAAAGCTATATAGATGAGAAATCTATGTGTGTGTTATATTCCATTTTGGGATTTAGTTCAGTGTTCCCAACTAATTGCATAAGATTTACTGAAAATTTTTAAATATTCATTTTTGGCAAAGAAAAGGAGGAAAGAATGGCAAACTTTCTTTTTTAGAAGGTTGTACTAAGCACAATGTTCCAAAATAAACTATAAATGAATTAACTCAAGGGTAGAAAATTCAATTTAAATAATAAATTAGAAACATATAAAAATTAGATTCATATGTTTTAGGGTAGCTTTAAAAACTTTTCTGTCCAAAGCAGTAATGCTGGCAACATTGTTATTCAATCATATTTAAGTTAAACTACAAATTACTTACTGACTATAAATTTGACTTACATGCATTCCATATTTGTCAGTCTTCTGAAAATATTAATATTTTATTATAACTAGCTTAGTAGATGAATCAATCTAACCACTTTAATAGCTTACTCTGATTAAAACTACTGTAATCAATCCTTGACACAGGAATTTTCTTGATTAAATATTTCCAATAATAAGATGATAAGACCAGTTATGATAAAACCTTAGTTACATAGCATTTTTGCAAAACAATGAAAATTTAGAAGAGAAGACATAAATATGCTATGATGATAGCCTGTGTTCTCTGTTACTTTGAAACATTTTAAAGACACCTTACAATGTAAAGCTTTTAGGTTAGTAGCTCTGATTTCTCTCTAGCAATGACCCTGTTCTATCCAGATACCATAGTCTTTGTAAATTGTGAGATTTTGATAATTGACAAATTTTCCCTGCTTTATATGATGGATATTTGAAAATCATGTTGTCCTTATGAAATTTTAGCACAATTTTCTTCAAAAGGATTAAATTATTACTCATGATATTTTAAAGAATTTATTTTTCTATTGTTTGTATTTGAGAGTGAGAGGTCATGATGACTTTCTTTTGTTACATATTTTTTGATGTAACATTGGTTTATAACACCATATATGATTTAGAAGTATAGGTTGACCCCTCATCAGAAGTATATTACCAAACCACATTAACCACCAAGCACCCATAGTCCTCCATCATAGCATACCTACCCCCTTTACCAGACCCCTAAGCCCTCAACCTCCCACTCTATATCCTGCATTTGTAATTTTAAAGTCATTTTCTTGGCTTAATTTGTCTGTTTCTCCATATTCCATCTCTGAGTGACTCGCCAGTACATCTTTCCTCATCTGACTTACTGCACTTAGCATAGCCCTCTAGTTTCATCCAGGTGGCCTTGAACGGCAAGCTTTTGCCTGTTTGTCCAACTGAGCGGCATTCCATTATTCCATTCCATACATATATGTTGCAATGTTTCTTCACCCTTTCAGCCACCCTTGGACACAGTATTGATTCAATAATGTAGCTACTATAAATAGTTCTTTAGTGACCATAGGAGTGCCAATATCTCTCAAATTAGCTTTTTTTTCTTTTTTCTTTCTTTTCTTTTCTTTTCCTTTCTTTTTCTTTTTCTTTTCTTTTCCTTTCTTTTTTCTTTTTTTTTTTTTTTTGCATTCTCTAGTAGATAACAAGATAGCTAGAAGTGGAATTGTTGGAGTCACATGGTAGATCTATTTTTAATATTTTGGGATTCCTCCATACTGTTTCCATGCTGGACAAGTCTATATTCCCAACAGTATATGAGGATTCTCTTTCTCTCTGCCTCCTGACCAACACTAGTTAATTTTCTTTTGCAGCAGGAGACCTCTTCACTGTCCTAAGAGATGTGGCCAGGAGAAACCAGGGGTTGCTGCTGCCTCTGGGAAGCAGGTTTTGCTGCTGACAGACCTGCCTGCCACCTCTTAATTATTTTCCTAATAATAGAAAAGTCAATAATATATATTTAGGCGTCTCTCTCTGTAATTCCCAAATGCACTGACTGGAGGATTTAGCAGAAAACAAACTCTCTCATTCTAAATACGTAACCATTTTAGGCAAAGGCTATGATTTTAGCTATTTTGCAAGAAGAAGATAGTTCCTTCACTGATTGTCATTAAAGAAAAGCATTTTCCCACTGGTAAGCAAACATTATCCTTTATAACAACACTGGAGTGAACATAGACAGACAATTAAACGCTTACTAGATTCTAAATGTGTTAATATAAATGTAAGGCTATTTTGGAAAATATTTTTAAAAAATGTGAAGAGAAATAACTACATGTCCATACTAGACACTTTGAATAGCCTATCACTAGGTTATGCCTGACAGAGAAAGAGAAAGAAAAATACCTGATGGTTTCACTCATAGCAGGAATGTAAGGGATCAGGTAGGAAGAAAGCAATTCTAATAAAGTAAAAATGAAAAACAACGAACAACTATAAACCAAAGACATTTTATTGGTGGAGAGGGGAATAATATCTGAACTGGGGTTTAAAGAGGACATGGGACTATGGTGATGGCACAGGGTGAATTGGTGGTAGAAAGTCCACAGGGATTATAGCCAAGATGCAAAAAGTGCGCAAAATGAAGAATGATGTAAAAAAATAAATTAAAAAAATAAAAGGAAATGCCTACCAGTAGTTTGGAGTTCCATAAATGACAAGGAAAAGAAAACAAGAATTAAAACATTGCTGAAAAGCCAATTCTGACTATCCGTAGACATGAGAGTGGACTTGTAATTTCTAAGTGTATACACACATAGAGAAAAGGTCACGTGACCTTGTGGACCTGGAATATAATGGTGAAGAGACAGGATAGTGGCAGAAGTTATGCGGCCAGCGCACACCTCAGTAAGAAAGAAAAACAAAATTTATTTTGTGCATTTTTTTCATCCTGATTGTAATCCCGTGGACTCCCCACCACAAATTCACCCATGTGCCATCATCATAGTCCTGTGCACTCTTCCACCCTAGTTCTGATCCTATTCTCCTCTCCATCCCTGTAAAATGTCTTTGGTTTATAGTTGTTCATTGTTTTTCATTTTTACTTTATTACATTGAAGAACTGTGGAGTAAGTTCTTCTATTTTGTATTTCATCAATCCTTTGTGTTTCAATAAGTCAATAAAAAAGACCAGTCTTTATTCCTTACCCCCAAAAATGTGGGGAGTATTCAGTGTGATTTGTGATTAATACATCACGTTCTAAGCTTGAAAATCACTGTTTTCACTCATAGATTTAATGTGAGATTCAAACTTCAAAAACTCTGGTTTATGAGATATATATTTATAATCCAGGACTACCAAATGTATTACTATGATATTGCTAACATATTTCTGAGTTTGACTCAAATACATTTCATTATCTACATGGATACATTTTCATTCCTGCACTGAGTACCGTATCTGCTACAGTTTAGACAGATATGTACTTGAGGTTATCTCCATGTTTCAGAAAAGCCAAAATCTTCTGCATTAAATTGACATTCTTTGAGGCTGCTTGTGAGTCAGTACATATGTTTGTGGGCAGCTGTTTTTGTGGCCAGATTTGAAGCACTATTTTCAAGCTGGTGTATTTTACCATATGGAGCAATGGTTTGCAGCCAAAACATTTAATTAACAGTGAATCAAGATGACCCTGTCTTCACTTTGCCACATGTAAGTGCTGAGCACAGTGACAAAGCGAAGACAAGTGTACTGCTTGCTAGACCAGGTCCCTGCCCCTTCCCATCTGGTCATGATAACACCCCATCTTATTTTTACCATCCTCTCTCACTCCATCTTATTTCACTCCATATGGAGACAAGCAAGAGATCCAGGAAGAAATTTATGTGTGTGTGAATACACATATATTTTATTATATATACTTGTATATATATTTGGGATCAAATAACACATTTTGATTGGTAATGCTGACCTGAGGCAGTTTACTACATAGTAGAAAACAGGCAAACATGAGAACCATAAAAGTAGGTGTCTCTGGCTATTTTCATATTAATGTTTTTCGAAAGGCTGTAGGCATTAGTACTGAAAATTCCATTATATTAACAAGCAGTGTAAGAGGAATAGAAGAGGGACTCTATCCAAAACTTATGATAGAATTAGCCATATCTTGTTCTAATTTTTGAGACATGATCAAAAAAATGATAAGTAATAAACACAGAGGATGTGGACCATCGAAAAGAACAAAACATCTATTATGATAAAAGTCCATTGCAAAAAAGAAACCCTTGAAGAAATATCAAAAACAGAAAAGCTTATCACCACAGGTTACATTTAGTAATATAACACAAACACACACACACACACACAAGAAAACCATAACAATTATAAGGGGCACTCTTGACTTAGTATAGAACCATGAAGAACTAATCTTGTCAAAGCTAATAAAGAAAAAAAAAAGTTAAAAAATGTCCCCTTAAATCATCAGCATTACCTCTTCTGGAATGAAAGGTTATGAGCACTACCAATGAGATCTACATGGTTTGATAGATCACATGTTTCATAACCTATTTCCTCCTTACTTCAAATTTTGGGGGAAAAAATCTGTGTGTCATTTTGATCAAAGACAACCTATTAGATTTTAAAGACCTTCCTCCTCCTTACATCTGATTGTCAAACCTGCCCATATTTGTTATGATCCTGACGACTAGACCATGTGTAGACTTTGAAACAAAGCATCTGAAATTCTTAGACCAATTCCATCTTTTTATATTTATTTATTTTTTAGATAAAATTTCATTTTTTATTCTCTATACATTTCAGAAGTACAGGTTCACTTTGCCTAATAGTTTTAAAAGTATAGAAACTTGATTTACTGGAAGCCATCCTAAACTGATTAAAAGATAATTAAATAGTCAGTATTTTTTGAGTTATAGAATGCTGAATAATGCGGACCTTCTTGCTTTTTTATTTTCGCTAGGAGGAACTGTGTGTTAGGGTTGGGAAGCATACTTTCAGGTGCTTATTTTCTACGTTTTTTGAGGGGAATGGAGGGCACTTGCAAGCAAACAACCTTTAAAGATTATTTCATTAAAATATCATGGTGGTTAAACAAATACTAATGATCAAAGGTAACACTCATGGATTTTGTAAAAAGGCATATTGTAAAAGCAATGAACAGGAATTTCTGTGTGCTTCAATCTCCCTATTCAGTGAGTGGGACGGTGTTTCTCTCAGTGGGAGCTGCCATCATAATGACACTTCACAGTAGGAACCCAGTTGGATGATGCAAACTAAGATGGAAAAAAATGTCTTTATGTTCAGAAAGCATCCCAAATCAGAAAGATTCCAAGCTGTAGTAAAAGAGTCCCATGATTTATCTTCAGAGGCAAGCACTTTGTTAACTGAACAAGTTCTAACCAGATGTTAATTGAGCATAAAATTACAAAACTTGGCTAGCACCATGGCAGATTGTAAATCCAGCGGGTAGAGCAAGGTTGACCTATGTGTCCTACATTGCACTAGCGTGATTTGAGTAGTCTATAAATGCTGAGGAGATGCCACTGGGAAATATTTAGAGTTCAAAAATTACTTCTGAGCAGAAAATTCTTTGTCTAGTGTTCTATTTTCTAATAGAATTTTATTAGTAGTAATTGTATTATAGTAATTACAGTTTTTTGCCATTTATACAATCCATCTAATCTTAATTTAATTCATCTAATCTTCATTCCAATAGAAGTTGGGTCTTTTCCTAATTTTATCAATAAAGAATATGAGACTCAGTAGGGTTTTCCAAAAGGTGTGTGATATAAAATAATAGCACTGTATGTAAGCCATACTCATTGATCAAATGTTTTCTAGGGAAAATTGCTCTGAAGTTGTACCAACACTCTTTAAAGTTTAATTAATAAGTTTATTTGTACTCAGATTTTGGCAATCATTAATGTCAGTTTACCCACCAATACCTATTATCCTTATTTGATCCCTGGAATACTACAAGAAGTTTTAAAATAGATAGATGTAGATATAGATAGACAAAGATATAGATGATATAGATATAGATCTGTTTCATTTTCATAGTTAGAATGCTCCATAATGACAGAGATCTTTCTAACATCTCTATTGAACCCTGTTCTTTCCGTTTTATTCTTACCTCTTACCATACATCAAGTTAGTATTCAATATCTTCTGTCTTTAGTGTGTCATTATACTGTCTCTTTCATCTATCTTCCTAGTGTGTATTTTTAGTAACATCATTCTACAAAAGTAGCTTCCTGGGGATCATCAATGAACTTATATCAAGAAGTTCAAACATCTTGTTTTGTTTCTAGTATCTATTGGCCTTGTATATCTTTTAACATTCTTTTTGACTCTTTTTAACTAACACTTTCTTTGTTGGCTCTTCTGTAAAGTATCTTTGTTCCCTATGACTCTGCCTCATGGTTCATATTCTTGCATCATTGCATTCTCAATAGCAAACACTCTACTGATGGTAATAGGATGTTATACTTAAGTCTGATAACCAGCCCCAAAACTAATAAACTGGAATCAAATTTGTCATTTATACTGAAGACCATTTTCTCTTCTGACTTGCCTACTGCTGACAATGGCTTTACCACCATCCAAATCATCTGTAATTGAAGACTGTCTTTTTTCTATTCTGATAGCTAACAACCATTTTCTTCACAGTTGTTATCCTTTCTTGCAATACAGATTAGGCATATTTCTTTCATATCATTATGTTAACTAAACAAGATTATGTCAAATAAACAATCAGAGAAACAATTTCAATGAACAACAAAAGCCATATTACAATTCACACAGACTGAAAAATTAACTGGAGAGGTTTATAAGACTTCAAATAGTCTTTAATTGAATCTATTATATGGCCTATACACTCTATCTGACTTTATTATGTACTCTGACTATATAATATCACTACCACTGAATTACATTTTATTCTTCTTTTGGATAATGGTTTACATTCTCTAGCGGAATGTACACCATAAAATTTTCAGATTGGTTTAATTTAGAAGACTTCTTCATTCACAGTCTCTTTTTTTACAAATTTTCACTTTGGGGATGCCAGACAAGTTGGTATCCTTGCTTCTGAAGCAAACTTTGAATTCAAGGTCATAGAGGTGTCATTTCTAACAACATGCTGTATGTCCAATAGAAATTCTGAGAACTACTAGATTAATTGCTTCCAAAGGAGAGACAGACAAATGCAATATTCCAATAATATTGAGTGACAATATATTCCATTTTGTGGAGTACATTCAGTTTCTCATGTAGGGGTTACTTTCCATGGGAAGTAATAAAGATAGTTCTTTGAGACAACAGAAATAGTAGTGAGGGCACAAAGACCAAACACACAGACCGCAAGCCCTCATGGTCCTCTTCGGGTGCCATCATGCTTATTTTTAGCCCAACATCTTTCTTTTGCATTCCTGGGAGAAAATATTGCTCTCTTTAGCGTCAATGATCAGTTATGGCTTTCTAAGCAGATAGCAACCTGGGACTAATCTATAGCTCTCTTTCTTTGAGGAATATTCATACAAAATTGAGAGTTAGAGTTTGGGAAACACTAAATTTCAGGAAAGGGTTCATGAAA
The DNA here is from genome assembly GCF_000260355.1 of Condylura cristata. Classification (NCBI taxonomy): domain Eukaryota; kingdom Metazoa; phylum Chordata; class Mammalia; order Eulipotyphla; family Talpidae; genus Condylura; species Condylura cristata. Next base: position 30,598,368 of record NW_004567107.1, read on the forward strand.
ACTTACTTTCACTAGTAATACTTTACCATTAGCCTTAAAATAATTTGTGATGCAGTGAGATTCCATAATTTTGGAAAATATTGTCTCATCACCTCAGTTTTTCCAGGTCAGTTCTCGAAATCTTATGAACAAAAACCACAAATGTTCTAGACTATAATTGATTGAGATGAGAACAATGGTCATTGGCAAGACCAACAGTTTGCAAATCTTGTGGCCACGCATTTCATATATAGCAAGGAATGTAGGCCACTGAGTAATTTAGGCCCCTGAGAATTTTAAGATATTCCATCATTAAACTGTATCATCTAGTTTAATCTTTCTCTGTGTGTCTTACAACTCTCATTTTTAAACTCATAACTAAAGCATCAGCAATTATGACATCCTCTCAGCCTCTAAAATCGTTGTTGCGTATTAGCTCTTAAATTTGAAGTCAGTCATTTCTTTTCAGGAAAATCTGATATCTGCCTTTTCCTGGCAGATTTCTAAAATCAAACAAGCAAATTATATTTCCTCATTTTTAAAACAAACATAAAAAAGTCTTATTCATCATAATAATTTTGCTAATAATATACAGTAATTACATCACAAAGTGAACTACTTCTGTATTCCAACATTTTTTTTTTAAAGTAGATGAACTGTGATGCTTGGTGGCATATAAATGTACTCTTTCACTGACAACATGTAAAGTCTATAAAGACCTGTATTTCTTGTGCATCAATGCTAAGGTTTCAAACACACACACTCACACAAACTTAATACAAATGTACATATATATGTAATCCAGTTTATATTTTTTCCTACTCTTCTACTGAGCTAGAAATAAGGCCTTCAGTGAATTTGAAACTTAACTTTATTGGCATCAGATGTACTACCAAGTTTCGTGCTTCTCCTAACCCCTTCTCCTTGCTCCTGCAATGCAAAATCTTTCCACACTCTGTTCAGAATGCCAGCTGTATGGAATAACATGAAAGCATCTGCAAGTTTGAAAAACGTATGGTATAAAATTTAAGGATTTAAGAAAGACTGTAGATGTTCCTGAGATTTCACATTTCGAACAAATTATTAAGGAGCTCAGATATTATTTGTTCCTCCTTGCTCACTGTACCTTTTGCAGCTGCCAAACATTATACAGAGTGAATGGAGGAATCTAATTCCAGCTGCTCCTGACGGCTGTTTTGTGTACCACTGGGTCAAAGGCTTATAGGTGAACAAACAAAGAACTGTATAACTCTGTCTTATCAGAAGAATCCCAGATCACAAAAATAACCTGGAGCTTCAATTTAGAAAATCAAGAGAGCATTAGGACCTGCAGACCTTATAACCTCTATGCCTATTGCTATCAGTTCCATTTTGTTAGCCCTATACTATATTCCAAATAGAGTCATATTTCCACTGAGTTAAAAAGATCATTTCATTGTCATGGGTGTTCAGCCTCCCTGGAGTAGGAAGTGGTATCTGTGCCCAAGCTTTAATATACTTTTTTATTTTTTTATGATTTCCACCTTGACCTCTAAGTTTAGAGTCTACTCTTTTAACCACTAAAGTTTTTCTATATCGTAATGCAGAATCTGCACATCTAGTACTTACATGAAATGACCTTGATAAGATTCATATGCTGCCATGTTAATAATTACTTTTGTCTGACATGGTATAACCGCACCCAGCATCAAATCAGAACCCATAAACCAATAAATTGTTTTGCTACTTGACTGTTAGCAGAATGCTAAGAATGCTATGGCACATCTCTTGCAAAACCAACATGAGACTGAAGTTGCATTTTAAGCAAGTTCGGTCAGAAAAAAAAAAAAAAAGAAGAAGAAGAAGCACCAGATATATTAATGCCTTTGTTGGAAGATGAGTTCATCCTATCTAATATGCATTAGAAATAATCTACTCATTTGATGAAAGGTTTGCGAGGCATGAATAAAGGGCCAGGCTGCTTGTCTACAGCACCAATTAACAGAATCACACAAAGCCCATTTCAGTGGCCTATTTTCTCAGGCCAGCCATCAGTGTAATTATCCACATTAGGGGAATTTTCTGAGCTTGAGGAAAGGTTCACAAGTCAAAGGGAGCTGACGTTCACTCTGGGGAATTTAACTAACTGTTTGCTTTTAATAATTTCTCATCAAGTAATCTCTAAGGTATCAAAAGATATCATCCCCTATGGTCTCTATAAGGAATCATTATTTTTGTGCTGCAGTGACATCAATACCCAGTCATATTATGAAGTCACTTCTGCATTTTGAGGCTGATTTTCTGAGGGAAATATGCAAATCACATTCTTGATTTAAAAAAAAAAAAGGATTCATTTTCCCAATGTAACAGTATGGGCATGTGCTAAAAGGTGAAACTCTACATGTTTCATAAAGGAATTACCAAAATTATATACATGCTGATTCTCAGGTTTGCAAATGCAATGTTACTTAAAAGCAAATCTCAGTCTTAAGGCGATTTCTTTCATTTTGAAACACATTGGTGCTTAAATGTATTATAGATGAGGGGAAACTCCTTGCATAATTCACAAAAAAAAACCATACATGCATATATATATACATATATATATATATATACACTCACACACATATACACATATATGATATGTGTGAATATACATGCATATGATACATATATACACTCAGATGTACAAAACACACATATCACATGTATGACTGGCACATCACATTTTTGTGTGCACTAGGCAACATGTATTTGTGCCTATTTCTGTTTATCATAGGGAAAGCTTTAAAAAAGATGCAGAAAGTCAGAAGAGTAACTGACATTGATTCATATAGGTGAGTGTGTGCAAGTGTATGTATATGTGCAATTTTCCTGTTGCTATCACGTCCCTCCTTTAACATCATTATAGTGGCTCAGCATCAGTGAACACTGAAACCACCCTTATTAAACTAGTAAAAGAGACCAATCTTTTCTTAGATTAGATGGTTAGATTTAGATAGGCTTTTTCCCAGGTATTTTAGATCAGCAATAGAAAAGCCTAAGGGGAGAAAGATTTTTCATTGTTCCTATTATATGTATAATGGAATGAAATATACTTGTGATCAATTTCAACAAAGCTCAATTGGTATTTATGTAGGAGATACTGACATGAAACTTGTCTGCTAACAATGCACTAAGTGAGGTCTCAGCCCAAGAATTTAAACTCCTTGATACACTGTGAAAATCTGATCCCCAGTGTAACTGCACTTACATTAATAATGAAATAATGAAACCCCCACTTTCCACTATACCCCCATTTCAGCTATATTTCAAGCATCACTGAGTTTCACGGTGCAGGAAAATTAACTAAGAGATTGAGAAAAAAGTTGCTTAAATCTTTCCCATTCACATATTAGCCCAAAGGTGCCCTTTTCAGATGAAATAGAGGGTAAGTAGTGGTGATGAGGAAAGGAAAGGGAAGATAATAGTGGATATCCACATACTGCTGAAATTACTTTATATTATATAGCTGAGAGATAGGTAATAGAATGTACATGCTTGCACGCAATGAGTTTATTCTGATATGTAGATTGAGCCTTCGATTACCAATGGTAATTTATGGCAAAATATAACAGGACTCACAGACAAGGGACTAGCCAGTGTGCAACTCAAGAGAGATGCTTTTTCAAATTAGTAATCTTACAGTGTGCATCCAATGCCAAACAACTACCACAGCCACATTTACCAGGAAGTCCTAAGCAAAGAGAGTTATAAGGCCAGGTAAATGAACAACTGAGAGGGGCAGATAGAGGTATTCCTGATCCCATGACTGGGATCTCTGTGTGTTTTTGTTATTACTGTTCCCACAATCAGATTTACCTGATATTGCTTGAAAATTAACGCAATATCTAGTATTTATTTTCTTTCACCAGCATTCCCTCCTCAGATAATCATTAACATCCCCCTGATACACTGCACCCTAACATATTCCACACACAAAAATGTAATCATAATCTTGGGCTCCCTGAGGTGCAAGGGTTGAAGTGTCAGTGCTATCAGTCCTCTCATCCACAATCCACTCGTCTCATCTACTGCAGCATGAGTCCAATCCCAGGCCAGGGAGCTGGCCCTTATGGTGCAGTAGACCTCTCTGGTGTCATCTGCTGTTCCCCTGAGCAGTGTATTTCAGGGGATCTGACTGTGCAGCTCCCCACTCCCCTGTCTAGTGTGAATCCTCTCACACTCGTCCTCTGGCCTTCACCCCAGTTCTTACATATATATAAATAAATTAAGTATTGAAAAAATGTTAATTGGAATGCATCCATCTCTTCTGTTCTCTTGATGCCCAAGGAAGATGACTGTAGGTTACTTCTATGATAATGATTAATATCTCTAAGAGAGTTGCACTGAGCACATCAGCCTGGTTGGAGTTCAAACAGGCATCACAGTTTCAATGAAGCTTTCTAAAACTTTGTATTCACTGGTGTTCACAGATATTAGTGTTCTCCAATAAATGTGTTTGGACAATGTATTTCTCATCAAGAAATTATTTTTATGCTTCCACTCTGATCAGAAACTAAGGTGCATTTAATTAGACACATTAGTTCATTAGACCACTATTTATATGTATATAAACTGATATTTAACTTACACAAAAATACACAAACTCCTAATTTGCTTAGAGCTTGGTCAAATATTCTTAATAATAATCTGACATGCTAGACATCTTTTATTATGGCAATACTGAAAATAAAAACATTTCCCCTTTTACCATTACAAGTCTCAATCTATATGCCAAAATGTGTAAAGGTGATAGCTGCATTGTAGAAAGCCAATTAATTTCCCTACTCATAATGTACTATTTTTACAGCAGCTATGCATATTTATGTGATAAAAGGGGGGAATCAAATCATATTATTGACTTTAAGACAAAAATTATGTCTTAGAATCTGTAGAGAACATATTTGTAAATGTTAATCAAACTCCACAGAAAACTTATTTGTATATTCTTGTTGAAAGAGTTCAATGAATTAGAAATACTCAGTATGGTCAAACGAATCCCTGATGATTTCTGACACTCTGATGAATATATAAAGAAGGAAAGACAAAGCTCCTCCACTCTGAGGACCTTTACACAGGATGGCAGATCCCGGCACTCACACTTGGTTTTTATCTCTCTTGCCATAAAAGATACTTCCCACAGCGAATCAGAATCCCCCTAAATACAGAAGTGTAGACATTGTTAGCAATGATTAGGAGTTTTGTGTGAGATGAAAGATATTTTCAATCCCTGATCCAAACCAGTTAACTAGACTCTAGGGAATATCAGATTAAAATACTAACTTTTAAATGTGCTGTCTTGAAAACCAGTGCTGGAATGTTAGTGCACGTCAGAGAGCACACAGGGACCACAAACTGCTAAGGAGAGCGTGCTTCAAAAGGGGCTTGGCCAGATGCACGCACAAGGGCAAGGAAACAGACTCATCGCATGCAAGTTCTTTAATACAATTAGTATACATAGACAAGAAAGTAAATTCCTAGTAAAGCTTTGAAAATGTACCCAGTTAGGCAAATGCCCAGCCAAACGGGGTTGGCCCAAATCAGGGCTCTGATGCCTGAAAGTTTGCCACACATCTAAGTCGCTTTCCGTGGGGAAAAGCAAGAAAGAGAGTAGGCAGGTCTTAGTGAGCTGGGGGAAAAAAAAGTTGCCACTTGGAGAAAACAGCACCAGAGTGAGCCTCCTCTCCTATGTCTCAGCCACATGTCTCTCCCAAGCCTCCTCCAGGGCTCCTTCTCAGCAGTGCCATGGTGCTGCTCTGGGCTGCAGAAGCATAAAAGCAGTGGTCCTTCCTGCCTGTGTGTTCTATAGTCCACTCAGCGCTGCTCTTAGTTCCCAGCAGCACCCCATTCAGGAAGACCAGGTCAGGCATGCTGGGACTTGTCATCCAAGGAGGATGCATGCGAGTGGGGGCAGGGAAAAGGGTGGTGCGCCTTAGTTGGGGGCGTATCTGTAACACTCCACAGTGTCTGGCAAAGGTTACCACAAACCTGAGCATACTGTGAGGGACCATCCCACTTGAGCCCTATTTATGCATGTCCAAGGATTTAGGAGGCTAAACACAGTGGCTACCATACCTGAATGACCTGCTGAAATGTATGCTTGTTCTCTTAATGGTTTCAATGGTTTATTTTCTTGCACAAAACACTTCTATCTTTTTTATCCTACAAACTTCCAGGAAACAAATATGTTATCATATCTTTCTGATTTAGTGACCCCGCTTTTAGGATTACTTTATTCATGTACTCTCTAAATATTATATTAACCATTACTAAATGGCATTGTGCTAGTTTCTGTGTTTCAGTAAATACAGAAAACATATGAAATTCCTGTTCACATATAGTTTTTGTTTAAAGGTAGAAACAATATTACCTCTAATCAATATAATATGATAAAGCCTATGAGGAGATAAAATCTCAATGACAGATAATAAAAATAAGAATTTGAACATGGGGAGCAATCCAACCGATTATACTCTTTGAAAACCCTTACAACAAATACAAGTTTGATTTTAGTTTACATAGGTAGAAGCAGTGAGTCATTGAGATTAAAAATGTAATTTTTCTTGACAGGGTCGTTTTGTTCTAAGTTGTTCTGACCTAGAAATATGTGATGTTATCTCTACAGAAAGAAACGTAATGCAGGATTTAATCTCTCCCTTTTAAAGAGTGTATTGTAGAGAGTCAAAGGCTGGGTACACGTTATTAAATCTTCTTTATCCAGTTTCTTGGTCATCAGTGGGTCTAAAAATTAGACAGGTATCAGATTTTGCATTGCTATTTCAGACTTCAATTTTATGCAGATGGCTTTGTTCTCCTGTCCGCCAGAGTGAGAGTGGGGATTATTTCCCAGAACATTTTTTATGTGTTCACAAAGATATCCCAGTGTTCTGAAAAAATAAAACAAGAATTTTTCACTGTTCAAGATGCCTGAAAAAGTGATCCGTAAGTACTTTCTGAAGGACAAATAGTCATAAGATAGACAAAACGTCTGGTGAAAGCAATCAAGCTTGTGGCAAGTTACAAGACCAGAAAATGGCAGGGACAGGTAAGTACACTACCCTGACAGAAGACCAGAATGAGGGGTCAGAGAGACAGAAGACTTGCAGCATAGGACATGAGAGGAGAAACAGTCAAGAATATTAACATTTCTAAAGAGTTTTGATTTTGTCCTGAGAGAATGGGGAGTCTTTGAAGGTTTCTAAGCCAGACTTGGTCTTATGTGTTTCTTATAAATCACTCTGAGATTAGTATGAAGAACAAATTGGGGGAAACAGCAATGAAGACTTCATAACATTGCAGATGCAATAAGATAGGAAGTCACACCAGAATGTTGAAAGATTTAGAGAAATGGATAGAGTTGAGAGATCTCAAACTTTACTCCAAGGGTCGTCTGTGGTGTTAATCTATACAGTTTGACTTCTTGCCTCATCTTCCTGGTGAGCATAAAACTTTGAATAAAAATGTAAGAGGTTTCTTGTACTCAAATTCACCTAAAAAATGTATACCATGGAATATACGTGGAATCTGAGGCTTTCACTGAGATATATCTGGAATCTGATTTCAGAGGCTCCTGGTGACCTTGAGGGACTGGATGAGAGGAAGGCAACCTAGGTTTTAACATAAACAGGCCCATCAGGGAAGAATTCTACTTCATCCGGTTTTTCCTTAGTCTAAAAAAGGAAACCACATATAAACCAAACCCCAACTTGCTGCTGCCATTTATTATAACTAAGTTTTAGAAAAGCAAAAACTTCACTACAGTCAGTGATTTATTGCCCAGGGGAGTTCAAGGAAACTCCCTCATGTGAGCTATTCATTTTCTTGTTCTGAACATCCCAAATCTTCTCAGCAGGAGGGGATGTGTGTCCCTGACCTTGGCTGCTTTCTCTGGTTTGCGTTTTCTTTTGCTAAATAGGTCACAGCACATTGTTTATTCTGGCCCACAGCTCCAGTAACTCTGTGGGATTCCCTTTCCAGAGCCTGCCCTCTGCCTTCTCTTCCTTTAGTCTCCACCCTCTGGGACTTGCATAAGCACTCAAACAACTAAAACTGTGCCTGTATCCACATGAACAACCAGTTCAGCTATTTCAACTGAAGGCAAAGTCTATGATTCTATTCATCCTACTCGGCAGACAAATGAATGGAAAAAATTGTTATGCTTGAAGTTTGCTATTGCAAAAACTAAATAACTAGCTTGATTGAAATTTCACATTCTAACTACACATTTTAAGTTGACATAGATTTTGTTGTCTCTAGCATTTGAGTTTATAGTTCTGCTTTTTCTCATTTTTTCAATGTTCTTTCTGTGTTAAACTTTTCCCCAAATGAATAACTGATTCAAAATAATGTTACATTGTTTTCATAAATCTATTATAAAAGAAAATCACAGATTATTTGTATATTATGAGGAAAGAAAAAGAGAAAAATATAACATCTAAAAGAATATTAAACAAATATAAAAAATAAGATATCTTCTTTTAAGTATTTCTGCATCTTCTGTATTCAACTTCATTTCCATCTGATTAAAACAATTCATTTTTTTCAAATCTCCTTATGCACAATTGAAAATTTCTTTTTTCTTTGCCTTCTCTGAGCATTTTATATGATTTCATTTTATTGCTTTCTCAGTGTATCAGTTATACTTCTTTTTAACAAGTTAACAGTTACCCTAGAGTCTGTGATAGTCATTATAAATTAACCAAGCCCAGCTTCAAATAACAGTATACTGCATCAAGTAAAATGTAGATCTTTGTAGCAGAGTTACATATTTATATCAATACATTGTTGTTATTACTTTGTATAGTTATCTCTTGTCAATTAAGAATAGAAAATAATATTTTATTTTCACCTTATTTCTTCTTCAGTTTTTTTTTTTTTCTTTATGTAGGTCTGAGTTTCTGATCTAAATCATTTTCCTTCTCTCTGAATTTCTTCTAATATTTCTTACTGGACAAGTCTACTTTTTGATGAATTCCCTCAAGATGTTTTCTTGAGAAAGCTGTATTTTTCATTTATTTTGAAGGAAAATTTCCCTGGATATAAAACTCAAGGTTGGTGAATTTTTTGCTTTCAACATTTTAAATAATTAATTCTGTTCATACTTTCAAGGTTCCTGATGAGAAGTCTTTTGAAATAGTTTTTTTTTTTTTCCTACTGAAAAGCAGCAGGTTATACAACCCCAAAATATGCAGCTTTGATGTAATGATTTTGTGGGACTGAAGGTAACTGAGAAGAGGCAAATACAAAAAAAAAAAAAAAAAAACAAACCAAAAAACTCCTTACTGTCCACTAAAACACAAAAGTTAAAGGTGTACGCTCTGCCTTCTCTACCAAAAAAGACAGACTTTACTCATGAGAGAAAACTCTAACCCAGAGATTGTACCAGAGAAATCTAAAAAACATACTTTACTCACTAGTCCTTATCTTCCCTTACTTTTCTAATATATTTATCATCCCACCACATACTGTCTTGGGAACTTAAAAACAAAACAAAACAAAACTTGTTCCTTTATCTCCCCATTCTCTAAAAATGCGTCATTCTTATGTTAAAATAGTATAGAAACCTAAGTTCTAACTGCTACTTTGAGTTAGTGGTATTTTGAGCATTCCCACAGGTAATTTATTAGTTTTGTTTGTTTTTCTCTTGTTCATCTGCTTTTTCTCAGACTATCAGGCTAATTCAACTAAACTCAGATGTATAAAAGGAAAAACAGTGTCTTCCCTTATGTTACGGAGGGAAAAAAATGTATTTTTCTCTGACTTACTTCAAGATCACAGCGTTTTAAAAAAGTGAATGAATTAATAAATAAAATACAACAGAGGAATATAGTCTGAAGCAGGAAAAAAAGGTTGCCTGTCTAGAGTCAGTTTAAACTTAAAATTTTAAATTTTAGTTTGAATGTATGACTTATTTTTCATCCTGTTTTTTCAATCTCACTCCTTTTTTTCTTTCTTTTCTATTTATTCTGATTGGTGGTACCTGCAATTTTGGCATCTGTCAATTGCTGACTTTCATGAATTTTGGAAAATGTTAAGTAAGCTATTATTACTTTTAATGTTTTTTCTACTTTCTCTTCTCATTCTTATACTTCAATTATATTAGTTATATTTCAATGTGGACCTTCTATTGACATATCTTCAACTTTATTCATTCTGTTCTTGATTTTTCAAGTCTGATGTTGAGTCCATCAAAGATAACTCTTCGTTTCTGTTACTATGTTTTCTATCTTTTTTCTTTTAAGACATATTTATTTATTCACACAAAACTGGGGTATAGGCCAGAGTTGGGGGGGGGGGTGAAAGGATTCACCAGAGACAGAGTGAGGTGTAGAACATGCAGATCTAAGAAGTACACTGCTGAGAGGAGAGGTCTGCCATGCCATGTGGATCACCACCTGGGGGCGGGGATCTAACGCTCACTGAAGCGCTGCAACTAGCTTGCAGTGCTATGCTTCAACCCACTAACCCACTACACCACCAGGGAGGGTCCATTTCCATCTTAATTATTCCATCTTTCATTATTTCTTGGTGTTTCCATTTCTCTGTTTACATAACTCATCTCTTCTGAATATTTTTTCCATTAGAACTGTTGTTACACTAAGCATAATTTCAATTCTCTGTCTCAATATTCTAATATTAATTATTACAATAACCATACCCAAGCCTGTTACTGATATTTTTATTTCTCACACTGCTTATTTTCCTGACCTTTTGGCATAAAATTGTTTTGTGAAGGCTAGACATGCTATATCCAGTAAAGAAATTGAGGTAAATTAGCCTTTAGTGTCAGAATTCATATTAAACTGGCCAGAAGTTGAGCTCTAGCTTCAAGTGCCTGAGGCTGAATTCAATATTGGTGTCTTTGTTTTTGTCTCCTTTTTATGGGCTCTGAGTTTCCCTGTGTACTCTCCTTCAGAGAGAGTCTGTGTCTTGTAACTCTTTCAGCTGCAATCTGTTATTATATTGGCTCTGCTTGTGTGATGTTATGGTGTGAGGGAGAGGGGGTGTTCAATAACCCTGTGATTAAATCTTACTATTTTAGTAAACCAGTCTCTAGATTGTGACTTTCACAAGTGAATTTTTGAAAGTGATTTAAGTTTTGTTTTATTTTATTTCCTTAAATCTCTTATCCTGTTGACTATAAGATGAGTAGAAGGCTCCAGGTGACTAGATTGGAAGGTAGACCCTTATCTCAGCTGGGTTGAGTTTCTGGCAAAGTCCATTCACTTGGAGGGTGAGCAGTTGCTATGAAGTGCATTTCTCTGGGTGTATTTCATGATAGTTATCCTTTCCTCCTGCTCCCAGAATTCATAAGGGGGATCTTCCTCTGGTTTTCATTCACTGTGAATACCTTGTAAAATTCCTGGGGGTTAAAGCCTATACACGTGTGTGTGTGTGTGTGTGTGTGTGTGTGTCTTTAAGACTGTAGTTACCCAAAGTATCTCACTCTCATCTTCATTCACACTCAAGCTCCAGCAATTTTTTTCAAAGTTTACCATTTAAATGTTATTACCAGTTCTGGTTCCAGTCACTTCCTAGGTAAGCAGATCTCAGCTGGGATTCTCTGGATTTATGTTTCTACAGATTGTGTATTGGAACTTCACTCTGTAACCTCAGTTCTCTGATGAGTTCATGAAAAGTTACTAGCTTTTAGTTTACTCAGGAAACAGCGGTAACTTCTAAGCTTTCACAATGTGAGAGCTGAATTTGGAATTTGCCCCATAACTGAATTTTTAATTCTTATTCATAGTAAGTTTGTTCTTAAGGGGGTTACTTCACAGTATTGATAACAGATAAATGTATGTACTGCATCATTCAGTAATGTCAGTCATTGTCAAATTCCTCTCCTATACTGTCTTTATTTTTTTCCATTGAACAAATTGCTATTGTGGGCCTGTGGAAATAAGAATCCTCATTCCTCAATATATTCATGAAATTCTCCAAAAAATACACTTCAGAAGCAGAAACAACTATACCAAGTTTTATCATTTTTGCACACCTAAACATTTCATCATTTGCTATTAATAGTTTTCCATGAAGTGAAAGACACTGCCTTAATAGTTGCCCAAGGATTATTAAGTCAAAGAATACATTAGCGAGCATGGTATTTTGAATTTCTTTACACAGAATAAGTTATAGGTTGTCAAGAAAATTTGTTGAAAAGTTCATCATTTTCAGATTTAGGAGTGGCAATCGAAATCTATAAAACCTTGAATCATCACTAGAAAAAAGATATCCCACTAAATAAAAACATTACTTGGTGCTAGGAAGCTGTCAGTTTCCTCAGTTCGTTTAACAAAAATGAACATTTTTCCTTTCGGTTAAAATCAAGAAAATTTGTCCAGGGTATAATAATTGAATGCAAAAAAGGAGAAGAAATAGAAGGTATTCTCTCCTTACACCTGAGCAATGAATCATTGAGGTATCATGTAAAATGTTAAAATTTTGCTTTGACTTGATATTTTATTGTGTTTACAGATCAAGCCACTGCTCAGTCTTTATGAGTAAAAGAAATGTAAAGGTTTTAGCAATATGAATATCAGCTTTACACACACACACACACTTCAAAGAGTCAGCAAAAATTTGCTAAGTAATCAATGAAATGCTGAAGATTTGAAAAATCCTAATTTTCATTTTCTCTTATGAATGATGGACATTTATCTTTAGAAACAGATTACAGGAAAGTAAAGTCTCCATTAACTTTTTATATAAGACTATGGCGATCAAATTCTCAAACAGGAACAAACAGGTTTTTCTAAGCATAAGGTTTATGCTTGCCTTACTTTAGATTGGCAGGGCAGGAAATCAAGGTGAAGTTTTTTTCCTCTAGCAACCATCAATGATGCCACCATGAGAAAATTTGGAGGGAGTATTTTTTGAATTAGGTAAAGCTCAGTAACCCTCGAAAGTGCTGTAGGGTATGGAGAACACCACTGTCAAATGTTCAAGCAACTCGTGTTGATTCAAGTGTAATTGATCAGGAGCAATATATGAAATAACTTGGTACAAAAGACAAAAGCCTGAGGCTACTTCATGTATTGTTTGTGGTTTATTGTATAAAACAGAGGAAGTCCCATATTCTCATCCTACACTAGCCCCTCTCTGCTGTCTCCTTTTAGTATAAATAAAAGATTGCAAGTTTCTTGATGGAAACATCCTGTCTTCCAGTGGGTGCACACTGATAGTCTAATGATCTGTGGAACAGAGAAGGGCTCTGTGGCAGCTTTGACCTTCAAGCCCCAGGTTCTCTGTAACTTCAAGTCTTTCATGACCCAGGACTCTAAAAATTGTTGTAATTTGCATCTAGCATCTAAAAAGTGAAAAGATTGTATAAACAACAAAAGTTTATTGATTTCATGAAATGTGTTAGTATGGCTAAAATTAAACAATAAAGATACAAATCAATAGTAGTCTTCCTGGAGACTTTTGTTTGTAAATTCATGTCAGCTCTCTGATGAGTGTGTGTTTTCTTCCCCATCACCAGGTGTTTATGTGCATTGTCTTCTGCTAAAGGAGCCATGCAAATACTATCAAGTTTGCTACTACATGAAGTAATGGGCTTGTAGGGTTAATTCAGGAAGGTTATTGCCCAACAGCCACATGGCAGTCATATCTCATCACCTTCAGCAGGAATAATTTATAGTTTAATCTTACATGCAGGCGTATTAAATTAGTATTACTCATCAGAACCACTTATTAATAAAACAAGCCGAATTAGCCACTGGAGAATCACATTTGGAAATTCAATGACAATTTTACATTTTTAATAAAGCCTCAGAAATATTATTGCAGAGCAGGTGGTACAAAGAACTATGGTCAAATTTGACATTCATTAATATTTGAAGTTTGGAACGTGACAGAGGTGAAAATTGATATTGATTTCTTTCCTCTAATATTTGGAGGAATTCTAAAAGGTAAATAAAATGAGATAACAAGACATATCAAGTCTCACTGATTTTTTTTTTGATCACCCCCTCCCCACATGAGAACACATATCACTCCTTCGCTTACCGTGTTTTGAATAATTCAGTGCCCATAGTCTTTCCAGTTCAATGCATTATAAAATACACTCAAGCTGAGTTTCAATCATATTAGACTGAAAGCTGAATTTTTTATGAAGGATTATTTAAAACAAAATGCGTCTTGAGCCCAACAGCCTTTGAAACCAAACAATCCTGGGAGTTCAGTAAGGAAATGTCAACACTGTGGAGAATTTTTCGATTCAGAAAATTAAAGGAATCCTGTTTGATGTATATTAATCATATCAATATTAACAAGCTTCTGCTGGATTTCAGCACTGATTTGAGAGTTGAGGTATTATTGGTCTTGTATTTTAACTAGTTGTGAAAGCACTCAGAGAGTTGTTCTTGGGTTGAACTTGACCTGCCTCTGGGAATGCTTTCTGTTCCATCCATTTTGAAAAGCTTTATTCAAGTGGATTTCTCTATCTTACTTTATTTTTTATCACTTGTGTCCCTTGGGAAAATGAGAGATGCTCAAATATGTAGATATTAACATTGCAGATGCTTTCTTTGGTAATAATGTCTCCTACTCTTTGATCTTTAAAAATTAAAGTATACTATTGACCATCCATTTAACTTAAAAGTAACTTGATTTTACTGATAGAACTGGATTGGGATGCTAGAAAGTCAGATAATTGCAAATTTCCTCTTAAGTAATAGCTTTATGTTAGGAAACTTTAATTGTTCAACATTAGATCATGGAGTTTTCTTCCTATGATTTTCAAATTATTAGTCAACATTGCTCTCAATGGGATATACAATTAAATTATTATCAGTTATCAGCCTTTCTCTCTAGGATAAGTCTCCATCTTATATTTCAATTAAACATAGGTCCACATAGGTCCATTTTCTTAGGAGTAGTGAATCTATTTCATAATGTAAGATGATTGAATGGCCGAACAATCTCTAATGAACATAATATATAATTCCAAGAGACCTCTATCTAAGGCTGTCTAAATCTTATACCTTCCTAATAATCTATTACTCCAATACTGTGGAATCCATCAAACTGGACTATTTTTTAAAAAGATTTATTTATTCATTTATGCATACAGAGCTGGGGTACAGGCAGAGGTGCAACGGTGGTGAGAGGCTTCACCAGACACAGAGTGGGGAGCAGAACAAGCTGATCAATGAAGTACACTGCTGAGGGGAGCAATGGGCAGGTCACAAGAGGTCTGCCACACCATGTGGGTCACCTCCAGGGCTCAGGATCAAACTAGCACTGAAGCAGCTGTGGCTGGCTTACAGTGCTGTGTCCTTACCCATTGCGCCATCAGGGAGGGCCCAAACTGGACTGTTTTTTAGGCTAAGCTAGAAACACAAAATGAGGTGAAGAACTAAGGCAAATGACCCAAGAAGAAGGAGGAGGAGGTGGGGAGGAGCAAAAACACTTCGCAAATTTCATGCCTTCGCCCCCCTCCCATATTCTCTGTACTATACAAGGGGAAAACATTGGGTCAGAATTTCTTTCACTTCCACCCATTATTAGCCTGGGTCTTTAAAAAAAAAAATGTAGCCCTCAATCTAAACAAACAAACATTAAAAATGTACTTTAGAAATCTAGTAAACAAGCACACCACAGTCAAACAAAAGAAAGCTTACCCATACTTATTTATAGTGGCCTTCTTTTTAGAGAGAGAAAAAGAGAATGCTCAAAACTTTGACTTAGCCGAACTTAGGATAGCTACTCTTCTTTCCTAACATAAGTGCATATAGAACTTGAGTGAAGCTTCCCAAAATGCTATGTCCAAAAGCAGGTTAAGAAAGTGTTCTGAAGCTGGATAAAGAAAACTACTAAAAGGTACAGTGTAATTTCTCTGCCCCACCCTCAGGAAGGATGGAGCGAGGCAGGAAGGTAAAGCTAGGAATTGTAACAGTATGAAGCTAATAAGAACTGGGAAAAGGCTGAGGGAAGCAGCAGCAGCAGCAGAAAAAGCAGATAGTGGAGGAGGCTAAGCATGGAGGAGGCACATGGAGCAGAGTGTGAAGAAGCAGTTCTTCCTTCTTGGCCTTGGACTTAAACCAAG
The DNA here is from genome assembly GCF_000260355.1 of Condylura cristata. NCBI lineage: Eukaryota > Metazoa > Chordata > Mammalia > Eulipotyphla > Talpidae > Condylura > Condylura cristata. The sequence goes on from NW_004567107.1 coordinate 30,614,419, forward strand.
GACTTGGGGAACGTAGGAGGAGACATTTGAAACAGATGTGGATGTATTTATTTTTATTTTGATTTCACTCTTTTCCTTCCAGACTTGCCTGGCCCCTTCTGCCCCCTTCCTATGGGTCAACACAGAAGGTGACTTAGACTGCTGGCAGGCTTTTCTAGCTTTTGGCCTGCTAAGATTCAACCCTGTTTGGCTGGGCATTTGCCTGTGAGGGGAAAGGTAACTTTGGGTGCTTGACTTGGAAGCTACATTCTTTTTTCTTTCTCTTCTCTCTGTTGTACATTGATTTTATTGAAGTTCTTTTCTATTGAAGGTCTTACACACTAGAATATGTTTTGTCTTGACATGGTATATAGCAGAACCCATTTAGAATAGAATGCTATGGGGGTACCAGGGTGCATCTTACACTGCCCCAAAACAAAGGTGGAAGTTCCTTCTCAAATCAAGGCCCAACAATTTATCTGGGTAATGAGAAGACAATGGGCCACTTCAGTTAGCTTCCTTTTGTACTTATTTAAATTTTAGACATCATTTTAAAATATTTAATCAGTGTGCTTGTTTTTTTTTTTTTTAATTTCACAAAAGCCAAGTTGATAGCTATTTTTCCCCTTTCACAAATGTGGAAATAGTCTTGGTATAGCATTAACATTTTTTTTTCTAAATTATTAAAGCTGCAAATGTGGGATTGGACTTCAAATTCCTTAAGTCTAAATCAACTATTTTCATTATGTCTTGGCTACTTTCTAAACCTCTGATTAAGAAAAGAGGATAGCCTGAAGGTTTGAGCACTGAAAACATCTAGAAGTCACTAAAGATATTGGGATTATAGTGGAGTTTCACTTGTAGTGGATTTGATTTGCATTCTTGTACTTAGTTTCTTTTCTGCACAACTGTCAAGAAAAATGAAAGAAATAGGGTAATATTTGCATATGCAACTAATCAAAGCAGAATTGCTTTTAAATTTTAACAAAAAGATTCTTTTGTGATCTCAGGTTAACATCTTTATTCCTAAATGGGACATAAATAACATTTACTAGCTAACATTATTTGCAGCAGACAAGACCATTTACAGTTTATCATCTAGGAGATGACTATTTGTCTCACTGAGTATGCTAACAGAGAAAAAAAGGCTGATACTGAGTTCTCATTTTATAAGAGTGAATTTAAATTAACTTCAGTTGCCAGAATTAATGAAACTGGCTAAATGATGCAAAGGTATTCCACAGGGTATTTTATTTTAATTAGAGATAGAAATGGGAGTCATTAGAGGTTTTCTAACATGTTGCATTCTATTAGTCTCCTATGTTTTAAATCTAGGAATATAAATGAAAACTAAAAAAAAAGTTAACCACTTTAGTTCAGTTTTTAGTATCTATCAGCTCTGCATTTATATTGTGTGAATAATAAAAAATCTGAATAAACAATACATTTTCAAATATACAGATACAAGCAGTGAATGTTATTAAAAGGTGTGCATCTGTTTACTCATAGGTAACCCAGTCATATAAATGAAATTACTATAATTCAACCATTATGTATTGCTATACAAATGTTTAATATTAAAAAGAATGCCCATAATAGTTCTGGGTATATCTGCAAATTTTAATCAAGATAAAGTTATATCATAATCTAAAACTTTTAAATAGGTATTTAATTGATACTGAAAAACTACATACTTTAAAAATTAGGCCTTCAAATCATTCTACAAGCAAAGTTAAATTTATCTATTCACATTTCATAAATTTCAAATTTCACATAAGGAGCTTGAAAGTTGCCGCTTCATCCTAATAAGATTTGTCTGTGACTTGTCTTTTCTTTCTCTTAACAGTGATTTTCACAGAACAGAAATTTTCAATTTTCATAAAGCCTGTTTAGCTTTTCAAGTCTTTCCTTCATGGTCTAAGTCATGGATGTTTCTAAAATGTCATCAACCTCCCCAAGGTCATCTAGGTTTTCTCTTATTATCTCCTAGGAACTTCATAGTTCTTTTTTTTTTTTTTTAACAAAAAGATATATTTTATTTATTTTTGCATAGAAGAACTGTGGTGTAGCCTAAAGGTGCAGGTGGTAAGAGGATTCACCAGATACAGAATAGGAAACAAAATAGATCTACTGAAATATACTGCTGAGGGGAGCAGTGGGCAAGACAGGAGGGGTCTGCTGTATGGTGGGGAGGTAGCTTGTGGGCAAGGATCAATCTCAGGCCACAGCCTTGATAGCTTTGAGACTTAACCCATATGCTACCAGGGAATACCCAGAATGTTATAGTACTACATTTTACGCTTAGGTCTGTGATCCGTCCTCCGTCCTGAGGTCAAAAGTAAAAGGTGTTGAGAAATAAAATAGAACTCCTATATAATATTTACATCCTCAGCTTCTTCTATATATTTTAAGTTTTGTTAGATACTTAGTTTCAGTTTCTTAACATTAGATTTGGTAACAATGGATTTGATAACATGATTTTAAGTTTATGTACATTAACAGTATTGGATCAGTAGTATAAATTTACATCCTCTATCATTCCTAGATTATCTAATAGAACAATATTAAATTTCCTATATTCTCCATCTTCTTAATATTTAGGGTATCTGTATATGTATGTGTAAAATGAAATATTTATTTTGTACATATAAAGATATATTTTTGAGTTGCTATCTTTTTTCCTTGGTCTATAATACTTTACTATTTTCTAATACTTTTTTTTTAAAGATTTATTTTTTATTTATTCATACAGAACTGGGGTACAGGCCAGAGATGCGGAGGGTGAGAGAATTCACCAGAGACAGAGTGGGGAACAGAATAGGCAGATCGATGAAGTAAACTGCTGAGGGGAGCAGCGGGCGGGTCAGGAGAGGTCTGCCAAGCCATGTGGTCACCTCCGGGGCAGGCTGAGATCGAACTCATGAGGAAGTGGCTTAAGCTTCTTTGTGCTGTGCTTTAACCCGCTACGACACCAGGGAGAGCCTATTTTCTAATACTTTTAATTAAGATTTTTGCTTTGTTTTCTTCTTAACTTAATTATATTTTCTATTCTAAATTATTCTATTTCCTCTGATATCTATTTGTTCACTTTATTGCTTTGCTAGAACTTTCCTGAGGTTTTTTTGTTTGTTTTTTAATCTTAAATAATATAATAGCTTATTTGTACATCATTTTGTGTCTTTTTCCTTCTCAGTTGTAACCCCCGTGGGTTTCCCATCACCAAATCACCCGTGTGCCATCACCACAGTCCAGTGCATTTCCCTCCCGCCACTGTTTTTTGACCCCATTCCCGACTCACCCCCTTAAAATGTCTCTGGTATATACCTGTTCATTATTATTGTTATTTTCTCACCTGGTCCGTTATACTCCTGGTATGAGTGAAACCATCTGGTATTTTTCCTTTTTTTTTCTGGCTTATTTCACTAAGGTTTTTTTTTTTTTTTTTTTTTTTTTTTGCTGAGCAATATTCAATTTGTGTATCTACCACATCTTTTTAATCCCATCATCCACTTTTGGGCATTTGGCTTGTTTCTATGTCTTATAAATAAAGCAGCAATAAACATGAGGGGTGCAGGTATCTTTTTGATTCAGTGTTTTTGTGTCTTTTGGGTAGATACCTAGGAGTGGGGTTGCTGGGTCATATGGAAGCTCCATTTTTAGCAGTTTGTGGAATCTCCAAACAGTTTTCCATAGTGGTTGTACTAGTTTGCATTCCTACCAGAAGTGCAAGAACTTTCCTGAGTTTTAAAAATTTTGTTCTACTTATTTTCTTATTTAAATACAGAACTTGATTTTATAGAATTGTTTCTGTTACAGATTTTCTTAGCCCTTCAGATGTCATTTCCTCCCCTCCAAATTGCTATCATGAATGTCTATTTAAAAAAGGGGATTCAAAATGGTCTTTCAATTGTCCTCACACTTCTCTGTGTACACATGGGTATATTTGTATTATTGACCAAGATACTGAAGTCTCACAGTGTTATAGCAAATACATTACAACTAGGTCATTATAAATCATATGTCATAGTTGTCATGTTGGAGCGATAGTGTTACAGCTCTTGCTTTACAGCCAAAGTATTACAGCAAAAGTCACAGTGTTACAGCAAACAGCTCAGTGGCAGTAGGGGACAAGTTACTGTCTCAGGGGACTCTTGAGCTAAATGCCCAAGGGTAATTATTTAAGCAAAAGGGGCAGGGCTTGTTATGCTTTATGCAAATAAGGTTTTCAATCAGTGCAATTCTGATCAGTGAAAAGTTTTTCAAATGGTGATTGGTCCCATTTCAATCCTGGGCTAGTCTTCCATTTTCTTTTTTCTTTGTGCTCTACTTATGCTCAAACATGGGGGATCCTGGACATATTTGGAACCTGACCCTCAATAAACTCCCTGCTCTATTTGTTTACTACCTAGAAGTGAAATGTTTTCATGTCTGTTTGTTTTATTAGTGTATGATTTCAGTCTGTTGATCACCCTTTCCAGTGCCCATGTAGAGTTTTATTATATTTTATTAATGCTATATTATAAATTGTGTTTATTAATATGATAATTATTTATGATAAAATGTGATTTATTTATTAAATTTTCTCTAATGATAAAGGGCTGTTGTTTCAGTCTAATTTTTGGCTCATATATTAGACTAACGTGCTTAAACGTGAAACAAAGAGGGAAAATAGTTTTTTAAAATACTCAAGGAACCCGTCACATAACTCAGAAGTGTTTCTAGCTAGTGACATCTGCTTTGATTCTGTCATAGGCAGAGAAAGTTTATTGCCTCAGAAAGTGACTGTCTTATGTTTGTGTGGCATAAAAAAAAAAGCGCTAGAAAAGATATATATCCCTAGATATAGTCACACTACACACAGCAGAAAATTACCACTGTTGAACACTATAGTGATCCAAGAATTTGCCATTGTGGTGTCTGTCATTAGCATCCTCTCCATGAACAACTCCCTGTGCTCCTTTGAGAGTGCACATGGAGTCCACAATCAATGTAGTGGGAGTTATAGACACTTGTAAGCCTATGTACAATGGAAAGGTGAAATTAACAAGCATTGACCAAGTCTGTGACTGCATGTCCTAGGAAAATAGTTAAATAATAGGGATATGAAGAATCAGACAAATGTTCATTTGGCATAAATCCAATAAAGATGCTTCTTAGTAATGTGGGGGTGGAGTGGGGAATGGGATCAAAAACGGGGGGGGGAAGGGAGGGAAATGCACGGGACTATGGTGGTGGCACAGGGGTGATTTGGTGATGGGAAACCCGTGGGGATTACAATTGAGATGAAAAAAAAATGTGAAAAATGATGTAAAAATAAACTTTTTAATAAAAAAAAAAGATGCTTCTTAGTAAGAAACAAACAAAAAATTTGCAAAAATAGAGCCCTAGAGTAGTGCTGCTGTAACCTATCCATAGCATCAAAACAAAGAAGCACACACATAACACATACATCAGGAAACCACTTCACATCAGGGCCTCAATGTGCTTAAATGGTCCTCAAATTGCATAGAGTAGGTTGATAAATGTTCTTTATGAGTTGGATCCATCAAACAATGTGGTCATTAACTGAATGAGAAGGGTTAGCTCTGATACCATGAGTTATTGAATGCTCAGGGAATCTCAAATTCTGAACAAATTGCATGATTAAAAAACAAGCCAAAACAGGTTAAAAGTTTGATCCTTGCTTATAGCAAACAATAAAAAAGAAAAGATATCCCAAGTTGCAGAGTCTGCAAACTCTGGGAAGACTCTTATATTGTCTTTTCTTTTAGAACTTTAGTTGTCCATAGACATTGCACTATCTATCTATTAACAGGTAAGAAGGCATTTTTGCAAATATCTGCACAGAAGCTTCAAGGCCTACTTTGGAAACTAACTTCATTTATTTTGTGAATAATTACCAGCATTTGTTTTTTACTTAATATGTTTATTTTCTTTATTGAGGTAACTGGTTTCTAGTTTTTATTGTCTGCATCAGAATTCTCCAGCAGTTTTTTTTTTTTTCTGAATTGGCAGTGAAATGAGTAGGTCAAGATAGAATTTGTGTCAGTTACCTTAAGTCCGATATTTTGTTATTTTCCATAACCCATTAAAATGGGGAGAAGAGAAGTAGCTAAGAAAAAAAGAATCTGTGCTGACCTAGTGACCTAGATGCACAGATTATGAGTTGGATTGTTCTGGATTGCTCATATTGTAGATGAGGAAGTGAGATGCTCAAAGAGGAAAGTGATCCTGCCATCATCGACTGAGGGGATCCTTGGCTTCTGTAGAAAGGTGACAAGATACCAACGAAACATTATATACCCCTTTACCTTAAAATGTGGAGCACGATCATAGACTTTGGAGATCTTGACCTCTCCTTGTTTTCTTTTTTACATCCTCATGGACCTTATTGTTTTAATTGATTTACAGACGTGAACTTCCAATAAATTGTTGGAAGATTGCTGGTAAAGAAAGCCTAAATCAATATAATGCTAACATCCTTAGGTATGAGTCACAGGGCAAGCGGATAGCTCCTAGGGTCAAACTAGAATAGGAAAAGTCTCTGAGGAACAAGGAAGGTTCCAGAGATGAAGGCAATAAATCCCAAAGACCCCCAGAAGTAGGGGCAACTGTACAGTCCAGAACAAGGATGATAAAGAAAAGGGACTCTAAAATAAGTGCTGAGATGAAAGATGTAATTCTGGGCACAGAGACATTAAGACAAGAGTGAGAGAGACCACAGAGAACTAACCAGTCACAATGATACTGATGGGGCTTTCAAATAATTAGAGAAAGAAGGTCTATTCCCTGAGGCACAACTACACAGCAGGTTCCTTGCCCTTACCTGGCCTAGTTCCACTGACTTGAGTCCCACTTTGTTTTTAATTCCTTTTCTCCTCAATAAACTTTCCCTTATATATGTTTCTCTAAAAAAATTTGCCTCTTTTCTCTTCTTTCCTGAAAGTCAGCAAAGCAGCTTTGTTAGACACCAGCAGAGGTGGTCTAGGGGTTAGGACTCAGCTGCCACCACAGCCTGGGGTCATTTCCTGGCTGGGGAATGAGACCTGAAATGATAGTATTACCTTGGTGTGGTAACACACTTCTGAAGCAGTGTGAAACTGTGCCTCTGAATCATATACAGTGCTATGCACCACCATCACCCCCGTTTAAAAAAAAAAAAAAAAGATCCACTTAAACTTAACTGAATGTTATGCCTCTAATGACCTGCATAGTAAAAATTTTAATTCGGAAAGAAAAATTATACTAATACTACCTAATGTACGTGACCTGCTGGTTAAGAGCACTGACTCTGAAGTCAGTTTGTGTAGGCCATTTTTCCAGTTCTACCAGTTCTGAGTGGTGGGACCTCAGGAGAGTTACTTAAATTTTCGGGTTTATTATTCATCTAAAAAAAAACAATGGCAGTGAATGCACCCATTAAGTAGGTTTGCTGTGGAAAGTGTTCATGCATGTAAGGTGCTTATAATTACATACTATTCTAAGTCTTTTAAAGTTAGCTTTGTTGTTGATGCTACTAGTCTAATTCTATTAGTGGTCCTTGGAAAGTTCCTGCAGTGCTGACTGACTTTTCTTTTTGTTGTATATTCTCTATATTCCACTTAAGATTTCCATCAAATCCTGAAGATGACTTCAAATATTTTAGACCACTATACCTGTTTTATCACAGCAAAAGTGAAAGGAGCTTTGGTTTACCTTGAGCCATAAACCAGATTATTTATTTTCTCCCTTTACACTTTGGTAAACATGCATGTAAAAATGAGTCCCTGGGGCCCCAATATCCAGAATCTGTAACACTTCACTCTCAGGCACAGTTGTTGGTACTTTAGGGACCAAAAATATGTCAATTGAGCCATTAAGGAATATGAGCAGTGATTTCTATTAACCGGTTGAACATATAAAACTTTTATATCACAACTTTCTGAGAAATACTCAGCTCTAAGATGTGATTAACACTTTTCCTATCACATAGAACTTTCACACGTAGTGTATCTTTCACCTTAAATACATTTTCTAAATAATGGCAACAATGAGTACTCCTCACTTCCTCCATAAAGCATCAACATTGAATATATTCAACATGATTAGTTAAAATATGTCTGATTGCATCTGACATAACCCTTAGATCTTTTGTTTCCATACTCCCTGAAATATTATGTGGAACAGAAAGACAAGTTGTTCTAAAAGACTAACACAATGAAGTTTGTCATATTATTGCTAATTTAGTAACAAGTAGGCATACAAACCAAAAAAAAAAAAAAGTAATTTAAAGGGAACTCTCTATCTTTCTCTTTTCTGGGAGCAAAAGGCAAGAGAAGATGATTTTAGCACAAACATCTGGTAAAAATGCTAAGGAGAGTTTTGCCTTAGCTATTAGAGTGAAAAGCATCATGCCTTGCTCTAAAACCTACTCTTTAAATCACTAGCCCTCCCATCACCATAAGCCTCAAATGATTACAGATCTGTTCCTCTACTTATAATTGACTCACTCCAACTACAGACCTTAAGTGACTGTACTTTGGACATTCTTGTGTGGCTTGCAAAAAGAAAACAACAGAGAATAAAAGAAGACCTTCTCTGACATGATGGAGCTTGCATTGTTTGGGAACGTCCATAGAAATAATGGTAGAAATAGAAATAGAAATAAACAGAAGATATTTTCTATTTTTATTTTTATTGTATGATATATTTAAAAGTTGGGTATTGCCATAAAGAGAATAGACTAAGTTAAATATAACAAATTGTGACTAATTTAGGCTATGATGATAACTTCTTAAAAATTTAGAGATGAGTACTGACTAATAGAGTTAAAAAATATTCTGGAAATAGTATTTAAAAAGTGGAAGCAGTCATGTAGATACCCTGGTTATTAACCATGATTAAGGGCCAAAAAGGAACTCAAGATTAAATCATGAGATAATCAAATCAGTTTATACCACTGTATCCTAACTTCAGCTATACATGGATCATTTCTTATGGTGAGTGAGACATATATTCCAAAAGAAATAGTTGATTGGAAATTACATTGGAAATTCTGACTGAAACTCTTGACAAGCACACAACCCTATTAAAGATCACAACCATTGTTTTTAAAGTTTCACTCTGGCAATAACTTGCAGACATTTACCAGGGGTGTTTAATATCCTCTCCAAAATACTGGGCAGAGAAGAACAAATGTTCTACCATGTCTGCAATGTGAACCTAGTGTCTCACAATTGAAAATTGGCTGGAGCTTACCCTGCTGACTGCTTTGCCAGCAGTCCAGCATTTAAAGCCTTGAATTCCTGTCCGTTCATCTGTACTTGTGTTTATGTCTCTCACTTAAGCAGTTTTCAACACACTTCTGTGGTTCTTTTGATATAGTGAATGTGCAGGTGTATGTCTGACTATGCCAGGAACTGTGCCCAGATCTGGTCTTTATTGCTAAAACAGACATCTTTGAGTATTTGAATCATTGCATATGCCATATTTACTCTTGTGTAGGTAGGCCAATTTTCCTCCAGCTAAAGATATAATTTAAAATTATTTCTCCCTGCTTACTCCTCCACTTTTCCCCATTGCTTATGCTAAATAATTCAGCTCACTACTCCAAAAGGGAGTGTGAGTCACCCAACCCTTCTGTAGTCTTTCAGGGTTAGAGAGAAGGTCATAATATGCCAAAAAAGTCTATTCTCAACAAACTTAGAGAAAAATTTCTGGTTATCTATCACAACAGAGTGAAATAATTGCATCAACTGCAACAAGGTTTTATTTTTATTTTGATCATATTTCCTGGAAAATAGACACAATCTGGGAAGACTAGTTAGGTAAGGGAGTGAAAAATTCATTGTGGGTAGCCTGCTTCTAAAGTCTCTGAATCTCAGGTTTGAAACCTTTGCAATTATGAATTGGAAATCCATGTGTTATGTAATGCATTTCTGGAAAAATGCCCAAGACATATATGTACTCTATGAAGATCTAATGCTAACATTAATCTATTGAAATGGTATATTAGAAAAATGATTTGTGTACATCTTAAAGGAAAGTATATTTTCTGAGAGAAGTTAGTGGATTGAAATGCAAAAAATGACTCCATCCTCTAAACATACCTTCCAGCTACCACATCAACCAATAAGATAAGTTGGTACACCTTTGCAGAATGCTGAGTGATTGCTGTGCCTTTTTTATTATTATTATTATTTTTTTTTTTTGCCCAGGGGAAAGCATTTTCCAAATCGTGTGCAGGTGTCTAAGAAAGACTACCTAAAAGGAAAAAAGCTGACTTCTCCTTTTTCAGCCCCAGATGACTCTTTTCATATATAAGCTAATTTATTTTTTTTAATACTAGTTCATTTTTCAAATACAACAAAAACTAAGCTCCTGTTTATCCCAGGGGGTTATTTGGTTAAACTTTATACATCACATTGTGACTGCCTTAATATTTTACTTCACAAGTCATATCATCTTTTATCTTTTATTTATAGTGATTTTCATATTCATTTCTCAACTGAGGCAGGTACTTTAGGGAGAGCTAGCACTGATCTCTAATCTTTTCTCTCTCTCTTTTGGGAATGCATACCTTTTGACCCTGAAGTAAACACAACATTTTTTTTTTTTAAGAGAAAAAGCAGGAGTTTGGGTCAGTTATTCTTTTTAACCTGCTAGAGAGAATCTGCTTTTGTCACTCAGTAGGTGACTTGGCTTTAAATAAAACTAGAATCTCACTATTTTGTTTAAGTGCATTTGTCTTCAGAAGAGATGGAAGCTGACTTGTATGTTTTATGTAGCTGACTACTGATTATTAACAGGTGAGAGTGACAAGTTCTAAAGAGTGTATTAAAAGACATAGGTGATGAGAAATTAAATGCTCCTTGCCAAGTACAAATGAATTCATTGGTAGAACTGAGCGTCAAGGCCAATACATTCATAATTACATGTTAAGGAATCTAAATCCCATCTAGTTCTACTGTGAAGCAGCCAAGGGGAATTGCAAATCAAAGTATATATAGAGCTCAGCTTGTTGGCAGCCACTAGAGCCGGGTTTCTCATTTCATGAGCTGCCAGTAGGGGCAGAGTGGAACTCCAGACTGGGAATTCAAGCGACTCAGTCGCTTTGGGGTTGAGTCTTCCAGATCAACGTTCACCAGCTTGCACCAGAGCCAGCAGCTGAATTTAGACTTTTAAATGCAAATAAAATCAACTTAGGACTCTTCAACTTCAGCTTCCCTTTGAAGTCAAATTGCTGCTCCTTAAGGCTTTATTTTCTGCACAACCAGTATTCTCTTAATACAACTGGCATGTTTTCCTTCTCTTTCCAATTTCTTTTTGGTCTCCTCATACCTTTTTGGGCCTGTTCATCTGTTCCATTTCCTCACTCCCTAGGAGAAACATAGACAATGTCTTCTGGAATGCCTCAGAATCAAAGATATTCTCTATATGATACTTGCTAAATATTATTATCATGCTCTATGTAGGTCTTTTTCTTGAATGCATATTGAGAAATACCATCACCTTTCACTGCTTCTGGCATGATAACAAATTAGTGCACCTCTAAGGAAAGCCCTAGAGAGAACAAACAGAGTTATATTAAGAGTTCTTGATTTAAAAAAGGGGATATGAACATTGGAACTGAGGTCTGTAACCAGCTAACTGCAAACATTTGAGCAAACCACTTAGCTCCCTGGACCTTGGTTTACTCAAGTAACATGAGGTGTCTGGTGTAAACAATACCTTCAATCTCTTCTAGATCTAAAATTCTATGATATATATAAAAGATGGAACACTCTCTCATTAACAACATCCTGATTTTCTTTCTTTATCTAGTTAGAGATCTTTGTCACATTTCAGCTTGATGTCTCTTTCCTAAATAACTTCTGGAAAGAAGTGGAAGGCCCTTACAGGGTTAATTTATTAGCTTTTGGTTTAGATTCCTCTGGCACATCATGCCCGGCCTTAACATTTTACACTGTAAGCCATATCATCTTTTATCTTTTATTTATAGTGATCCTCACATTAATTTCTCAATAGCAGCTGGTGAGGCAGAAGGGACCAGTCATTGATCTTCCGATTTATCTGCTACTCTTACATATCCTGAGGTCGAGGCAGCCTGCAGAGATTGATGGGGCACTGGCACCCACCCAGCAGCTGCGTGCTTCTCATGCATGAAAATCAACCACAGGAAACCGAAATTCAACAATTGGCAGCAATATCAGCCACCTCTGTAATAAATATAACAGGGCATACTTTAATAATTGAATGGGGTGTCTGGAATATGGTGCAGAAAAAAATCCCAAGTATAAGTGGGCCGGTGGAGCTTTGCACTGACCAAGGGGAGTATGTTTTCTGATGGGGGTGCAAGTGGGGAGGCTATTTGCAGAAACTAATATACAGCAAACATTCTTCTTCCTTGATTTTTAGCAAGTCATGATACAGAGTAAGCGCTATTCCTTAATTTTCTGTTAAGTATACTTTTTTAGGTATATATATATATATATATATATATATATATATATACTATATATATAGTAAGAAAAACTACAGCTTGCAGATAGGTTATTGTTCAACAATATAAAAGAAAATGAATGGTCCATTGAGTTACACCTACTACAGTTGTGCTCGGAAACTTGAATCACTTACAGGTTCTTACAGGGTCAGAGCACTGACTGAGTCTTAATGAAGATCTTGATTTTGTGTCATGACTGAGTAGTGGCCTTCAACAGGCCTAGCCCTGGTCTCAGTTTGAATCCACAAGATCTTTAAGGCACAAGCATTGGGGCATAACTGATTTTTCTTGCCGCCTGTCATTGGGAGTGTGCTGGCTGGTGCAGGCTATTTCAAATGGCGGCAATGGCTGGCATTCCACCTACCTGCATGCCTAAGTGTTTGCAGCCCCATCGGGACAAGTAGTGATGGTTCTCCCACCTCACCACTCCAGGGTATGCAGTCCACTGGGTATTTAACAGCAGGTAGCCCCTTGCTGGAGCAAGCTCTAACAATAGGCAACCACAAGACCCCTGGCTCCTGGACTGGGCAGCTTGGAAGTGTTAGGCCTTGCTGGGGCAGCTCCAGGAGGCCCACTGAGTGCCAAGCCAATATGACAGACTCCAAGCACAGCCCACCCTGCAGCAGCAGGGACCCACGAGCCAGCACTGCTGCATGTTCCTCATCCTGCATTACCATACCTGGCCCCACAGAGGCTGGCTGTACTAACCATAAACCTGAGCTTCAGGACAGATTGCATCTGTGCAGGGACCAGATTTCCCCTCCTAGATGGCAAATGGACCAATCAAATGAGAGTTCAGTTTCAAGCATGATGATGAATTGAGAAATTATTCGGATCAAGAAATGGAAGTGAGCTGATTTATTAACTAGCACCCATCGGATGCTCATTGAAAATGGTCCAATCAGGCTTATAGAATGGAGGACCATGAGAAGGATATGAGGCATGGCAGGAGCCAGTTGATGCATTCTGCACCTAGCCTCTGAAGAAAGGATTCTGCTTCCGGTGTCTAAAGAGAGAAGAACTCAGCCGACGGCCTCTGGGGTAGAAGCATTGAGCAGATGACCTCCATGGAATTCAGCAGATCCGCAGACCTCTGCAGAACTTCAGACACTCAGCCGCTGCACCTGCCTCCAACCCTGCTTCTGACACTGAATGCAGAAAGCTCTGCTGGCCTGGTTCATGTCTCAAAAAGATCTGGCTGTTATTGGTTTCTGCTAGTACTTCACAAAGAGGAGTTTGTTATTGGTAGAGGGCAACGAATCACAGAGAGCTATAACACTGGTGTTTCTGACTCTGCCTCCTGGTGACTGCTGGTGACCAGTATCGCAGAGCATTGCTAAACAGTATTGCTGACAAGTGACCCCAAGCCCCCATGCCCGGTCATCTTTGAGAGCTGCCCACCACTTCAGACCATCCAGCACCACCTCCTGTTTTTAATCTGGTCCAGTTCTGTCCAACCTGATCTTCAGACTGTGTGGGCTGCTGTAGTGCCAACTCGGTGGCCCCACCTGTGAGCACCCCCAGCTGCCTCGAATTGGACCCTGGTACATTGCTGACTGGCATGCCACCAGTGTCAGACTCTTGATGATGGGACAGCACCATCTTGCATGAGTGGGCTTTTGAAGGGTTTACTAGGCACTATGGATGCTACTTGGAGTGAGAAAGCTGGCCACTGTGACCTTGGAAACTCTTCCTCCCTGCCCCCCAGTCTCCTGTTGGTTAAATAAGTCCCATTGTGTGTGTCTGAGCGGTCTTGCAATTGTTAGCACATGGCTGAGAACCCACCAGTGGTGACTTGTTCTCCACCTTGGGACTGACCTTTGGCATTGTTTTAGCACAGTTTTAAGTTGAGTTGAGCCACTGACAGCTGTTTAGCCCTGAGCTAGTTACCTCTTCCCATTGCTGCTTCTCAGTTAACCTTTTCTGACTAAGCTCAGGTGTTGCGGGTTTATTTGATCATCAGCTTTGTGTCTGTCTAGATTAAAACTTACCTGCTAAGGCTAGGCTCTTTCTTTTATTGTTCATGCTTGGGAAAACAAATGCTAACAGTGTTGACGCAGCAGAGTTTCCTGTTAGGCCACATCTAGAGTGCTGTGATGGCATGAGAGGAAAGAGCCTATAGCTCTTTAGAACTCCAAGGAAGCAAAGCATTCCCAATATCAGCCTGAAAAAATAGTCCATCCCCTTGGTTATTATTCAGTATTCAAACTAAATAGACACACATATTATCCTGGCAGTTTTTTTTTTTTTTTTTAACAGAGTGACTAATAATGCCCTCCAGGTATAAATTGAAGTGTCATGCTGCTCAGAAATTTCATACACAGAATAGCCTGGAAACTATTTATTTCTAACAAAACATGTTATGGAGATTCTGAGTGTGCATGGGGTTTGAACAATGTTGAGATTTTCACAGATACAGCTTCACAAAGAGTTCTACCCATTGTGTACTTTGTCTTTTTCATCTGATGAGCAGAATTGAGTCAATCCCTTTAAGTATTTAAATAATAAATATATCAGATGACTTAATCTCATATGGGACCACTGTCTGATATAAATCGACAGACAATAAAAAATGTATAATTTTTCCAGTAGGATTGAACTATTTATACATTTTTGTTTCTCTTTGCCCCACTCAATTGAATGCTATTTTCCCTATTAGCTCTCTAACCAGGCTTTATCCCATAGTTAATAATAGATATTCATAAATAAAATTCAAGTGGAAACTTGCTTCCAAGCAGAAAGTAAGACACATATAATGTAGTATCGTCTTATGCAAAGCAGGTCAAACTCAGTATGAACTGATGAACTGATTTGTATCATTTTCCTAAGTGTTATTATTAATAGTGTAGTTGAAATAGGCACAAGAATAATAGTGATAAAGCAGCAGTAATGATATGCATATTCATCAGCACATCAATATCTTTAAGATATTTGTAAGGCATTGTCTCAACTTCATAGTCAGATCAATCCTGGAGGATAGATAGCAGAAGAAACCAATGTCCTTATTTTCATTACATCCATGAAAAGACTAAATTTCAAGACTATTGAGCTATTCACCCAACTAAGTAGCCAGAGACTACTAGTCTCCTAGTCTAGTCTCCTCTCTATGAACTGATGAGACATATCATAGAGTAACAACACCAGTAAGTAAAAACTTAGGAACACATATCCCAAGAACTCTTGGTAATAGTTGTTTAGGTAACTATCCATATTTTTGCATGAAGATACTGAGAGACCATCCAAACAAGAATTTATAGACTTGGTAAAATGTGTCAATAAGGATTGGCGGGCATGTAAGTAATTTAAAAAATAGAATCTGTATGATATATAATTTGGTATTTGACTAGTTTTAATCTGAAAGTAAAAGAGTGTCTTGAGGCTGCTTAAAAACACATATTCCCTAAAGAATGCCAGGTGAACCTTATCCATATTTATGTGGACATGCAGAATTTATGTGAAATTCTTCTTAGTGTTTCCATCTAAAATATCATCTTCTATGAAACAGGAACATTGCAATGTATGACTAATTTGTGGAAACAGGCTTCTGGGGAGATTTAGTTGGGTTCCATCTTCAGACAAATCACTTAATAGTAACCTTATGAAAGATGATATATTATGAAGGATCAGGATAATTGAGTATTAAGGCAGACTTAATCCAGGAGAGGGGAACTTTGCAATCACAACTCTCCCCGGCACCTGGATTACTGGCTGGGGATCTGTATGACTCTCCATGTCTGTCGGAAACTGGCTCCATACAGTAGCTCTCAGAGACCCTGGGGTCAGGGGTAGGGGTCAGCCTGAACCTGAACAAATCTCTTCCATGAGAATCATGATTTATAGGTATATAATTTAGGCAGCCAGAGGATGCTACTCAGTAAAATTTAATCATTTTCACAAATCTTTTAAGAGTAACCAAAAAATTATCTAAGCAACCTCAGCTTGGGACTCTTATATAGATTTGGGGGGTCTGTTGAACTTGATGTGAAAAGTCCTTTGAAAACAGATGTTCTTATCTGTTTGGGGGCATATTTATCCCCTGTAGGAGAGTTGTCATTCAAAGAACATTAAATAAATTAAAAAGAAATTGAGTAAAGATTACAACACTTGAAAAGGCTTAAATACAGAAGCATTTCAAATATCAGGTTTAGGATTGCCAGTATGGTTTCCTAATCTCTTAATTATCTGAGGGCACATGTACACCCTTTTTGGGGGGGCACCTTTTCTTGGGTATTGGGGGATAATTGGAAATGTCAGTTAAACATAACAAATAAAGAGAATATTCTTTGATATTTGAGAGCATAGTATACATGGAGAACTACTGTACATGGTTAACAATTTGTTTTTAATCAAATCAGAACATTTCATAATTCTAAGAAATTTGATGGCAATAATGATTCACTTGAGCATTTGTTTCCTACAATCACTAGAACTGCATTTTCTTTGAAAAACAAGAATTTCTGTGCATATCTTGTTTACTAAAGTGATACCAACAAATCTCTCAACTTCCACAAGAACTTCCAGTTTTCTTCTACTCCTGTAACTATGGCTGCACAACCTCCATGTGCATGAAATGTTAGGAAGGTATCTCACCAGTCAACAGCAGCCTGCATTATCACCAGATGCCACTGTCACCACTGGGTATAAGTGCATTAGAGAAACATGCTGCACCTCTGACGGGCCCCTGGGGTTATGAACCTCAAGCATAGTGAAACCTAAGATGGTCTGGTAGGGTAAATTATATTTTTTCCTTTCTATAACACATAATGGTAAAGTGATATCAAAAACTATTGCTGAAATGTCAGTGAATATTGTTTTGTTATTAAGAGTCCCATCTCCCACAAGAACCAAGATACATGTTTTGAAGGCAGGAAATTAAACTAGCAGATACCATTCTGGACTCAGCTTTCCTGTTATTTGATGTTTCTGTTGAGAAAAACTTCTGTTCTTAACTGTTTCTTAACAGACTTATTAAACTGTAATTAACATATAATAAACAACACATACTGTAGTAATCAACCTGATAAATTTGTAAAATACACATATACCTATGAAACTATCAACATAATCAAAAAATGAAATTCTTTCTCAGAAGTTTCTTGCTCCAATGAGAACTTCCCCTTTCACTTTTCTTTTTTCCTATTCCACACCTCAGGGTGTCCTTTGGTCTGCATTCTTTCACCACAGATGTATTTACATTTCTGGAAATTCATGTAAGTGGATTTATACAAAGTGGCCCCTTTTCCTTGTTTGTTGATGAAGGCTTGGATTGCTAGTGTCTCATTATAGTTAAATATGGATACCATGAACATTCAGATATAAGTATTTATATAAACACATGATTTTATTTTCGGTGGATAAATAGCTAGTTGTAGAAAACTTGGATCTTAAGGTGATATATATTTAGATTTTAAAGCCTCTGCTAAACTGATTTCTGAAATGATTGTATCATTTTCCTTCCAACAAGCAGTATAAAGGAATTCCAGTTAATTTATATGCTCACCAACACTTGGTGTGGTTACACTTTTCTAATTTAGGCATTAAGTGGCTGTTTAATGATATCCTATGATTTTAATTTTCATGGACAGAATAATTTGATTATATGCAGCAACTTCACATACTTACCGCCATCTCTATGTGTCTTTGGTGAGATCTCTTTTCAAACATTTTTGCCCAAGTTTTAATTTTTTTCAATTTTTTAAATTATAGTTTTAAGGGCTTTATATATGATATAAACCCAAGTATTTTTCTGGTTATGATTTGTAAAAATTGTCTTCTGGTATATGTGTGTGTATGTATACGCATGTAAATGTTTATGTATATAGGTGTGTGTATATAACTGTCCTACCTTCCTGTTAAATTGACCCTTTTATCACTATCAACTGTTCTTTTTTGTCAATTTTTGAGTAAAGTCTATTTTGTTTAATATGTGCACTCTGTAGCCCTAAATTCTTTTCAGAATATATTTTTAAATTCTTTCATTTTTCAACCCATGTGTATTTCAGATAAGGAGACATTTTGATCTTCATCTTTAAGCTTTCATATTAATTATCACCATGTTCAGAGTTTTCTTCACTTTTGCTATCATGAAGAATTGACAAAATGTTCTACTCAAGCTGAGACGTCTTTTCTCTCTCCTCTAAATGGACTTTCTTTCTCTTGGAATGTGTCAGCCAAGGTTACATGGATGAGCTTTCTTGAAGGAGGTTAATATACTTTTGAGACTCAAGAACTCTGGTATGCTTTTCAATTCTATAGAAGCATAATAGTGTGTTGGCAAATAGCTTTGTGATAAAATTTCTAAAAAGAAGTTTGAGCCTGATATTAAACTTAAGTCACTGTATTAAGTATTTTAGAGGAAGAATAGATTGATCGGTCCTAGGTCCTAGATCCTTAGCTCATCCTTGTTCATTAAGTCATCTCCCCCTACTAATTTATGAGATCTAATGATTTAAGAGATCATTAAGTGATCTCCCCCAACTGATTTATAAGCTTATTATAGAAAAAGAACTATATTTTATAGCTTTTGTTACTCCTTCAACATTTAATCATGCATAGAACAGCAGATGTCAGATGAAGAGTACCAATTTGTTTTAAACAACAAGAGTACAGTAGGTTTCCATTTCTCTCTGGTAAATGAGGCTACATGCTGAAGACTGAATTTCAAAGCTTTCTTTACCTTGAATCCATAGTTCTAGAAATAGTTTATATAGCTAATTCTTCCTGTGTAACTCTAAGACTATACTATCAAAGTATGGTCTTCAGTTTTTTTCAGTGCAAAAATTTTAATAATTAAATTGAAATAAATTGCTTTTCAAAAAAAATCTTCTACCAAAGTAAAGCATAAAGGTCAAAAAGTCAAATTAATACGGAATTTGTGACTGTTATAAGTGATAAAGAACTATGACAAGAAATATCACAGTGCTGATGGCTATTATCATCTTTTCACTTTCTATTACAGTTGTTTATATTATTTTCATGGAATTTCACTGAAGTTATCAAGACTTTTGTAATAGTCAAATTCAAAAAAAAAAAAAAAAAACAATCCCTTAAAATGCCAGTACAAAGAAAAATGAGTCAGATTGCAAAATTTTTTAGACAAGTTGACAACATATATTCTTTGTTCATTTCTCTTTTTGAGAGAAATTTATTTTATTCACACCCACCTGTACAGTATACTAAAAAAAAAGAAAAACATACAGCCGATCACCTTCTAATGATAAAAAGAACAAGAGACAATCTTATCCCAGGAAATGTTTCAATATCACTCTTAATAATGTATAGAACATCCAAGCTGAAGATCAGCAAGAAAACAGAGCACTTGAACAATACCATAAACCACATATACAGAATATTCCATCATGAACAAATAGAATTTATTTAAGAAAATTCAGCATATGGAATTCAATATATGTGATATACAATAGTCACAAGGCTATTCAAGTAGATACAGAAGGATAAAGGAAAAATCACATGACCATTCAATTAGGTACAGAAAAGTTGTTTGACATATTTCAATATGCTTTCATGATAAAATCACTCCAGGAGTAGAAGGATATTACCTCAACATAACAAAGACCATCCATGAAAAGCCCACCACTAAATCATATCAATAGGGGAAAACTGGATTTGTTCCAAGATTTGGAATAAAGAAAAGAGACCCACTTCTACACAACATAGTGATAGTGTTAGTAGCTATAGCAGTTAAATAAGAAAACCAAGTGACAAACCTCTAAATCAGAGTTGCTGTTCAGTGAGTATGAAGTTTCAGTTGTGAAAGATGAAATGTTTTAAAGAATTGCTGTGCATGAACATGCATGTAGATTACAATGCTATACTTAACTTACAAGTTTGTTAAGAGGGGAGATTTTGTATTGTGTTTTTGTTGTTGATTTGGAATTTTGCCACATTTAAAAAGTCTCCCTGGACTGACTAGATGAGGAGGAGACAGATGTAGCTCCCCAGGGACCAGGTTCAGAATGACTACATATTTGATTTCATGTTCTGATGTTATTGTCTTTAAAATTCCTAATAATTATATTTTTGAATGTGTGATATTGTAAATGAAGTTGGTGGGGTTATGGAACTCTGAGCAGAAGAGTTAAGTGCAATGGGTGTGCCTGCCATCATTCTGACTGCCCCATTCATATATACATTCATATATAGTGCTACTCTACTTGTTACATGATTTCCATACCATACTTGTTTTGTTCTCATTTGGAGTCTTTCTAAGTTCCCATGCATCATGAATCCTAAGTCTACTAAGTTACCTCTGGGAAGGGTCACATCTTTAATTTGGAAAGAAAACAATTGTGTTGTAAGAAGCAAGAATGACCAGTGAATCCCTTCTTAACTGTTGTTACTTCCCACATTAGCCAATCATGTATATGCTAAAAAGAATGACAGATGTGAAAGAGTACAACTCAGTTTCTTTTCCTTTTAGTCTGGTCCTTACCCATCAGTAAATGGAAAGCAGGTTGGTAGAATCTTTACATATCAAGGGGCTAAATAAAAGCAGATGATTGGCTTTGTATAAGGTTCCTACTGTTTTGGTTAAAAAAGAAAATAAATACATGTGTATATGTAATTACAAACCAGAATTTTGCATATGAGGTAAATGTTTTATATTTGCATGCAAACCTGGAATTACGTGATGTAAAAAGGAAAGGTCAGATACTAATGTTTTTAATTTTTCTTCAGAAAAACATCAAATGTCAAATAAAAAATATGCATGGCAAGTTGAGAACCACACAAGAAAAGAAAAGGCTTTATGTTTATTTCACTAATTTTATAAGAGGGCTTTAACAAAAAGCAAACCTTAAGTGGCTTAAAAAGCAGAGATGTATTCTTTCACAATTCTGAACACTAGAAGTCTGAAATCAAGGAGTCAGCAGGGTCATGTCAGTTGGAAATTCCTAGGAAACACTCTTTTTGCTTCTTGTAGCTTCTGGTGGTTGCTGAAATGTTCCTTGGTAGTGAAACCACCTTACCACAGCCTCTGCTTCTATAGTCATGGGGCCATCTTCCATCTATTTGTGTTCCTCCAAATCCCTTTCGTCTCTTACATACAACAGTTATTGGAGTTGGGCTCTCCTTAATCTGGTATGATTTCATCTTAAATATATCTGAAGTGGGGACCTATTTGGTCACATTTCCAGTTTGCAGATAGACATGAATAGGGAAAGGTATAATTAAATCAGTCCAACACTTTTGTGTGTGCCTAGAACTGGGGTGTTAAGTCAGAGGTGCAGGGAGTAAGAGGATTCACCAGAGACAATATGAGGAGCAGAATAGCCAAAATGACTTAAAGACACTGCTGAGGGCAACAACAGGGAGACAGGAGAGGTCTGCTGTACTTTGTGGGTCAGCTCCCTGGCTGGGGTTTGAACTGAGGCGATTGAGATGATAGTTCTGAAATTTAATCACTAGGCTACCAGGGAGGCCCTCAGTGCAAATGCTTTTAACATCACTTTTTTCTGTGCATTTAAAAAAATATTTATTTATTTATGCATACAGAACTGGTGTATAAGCCAGAGGTGCAGGGGCGGCAAGAGGCTCACCAGAGATAGAGTAGGGAGCAGAACAGACAGACTGACAAAGTATACTACTAAAGGGAGCAGCGGGTGGGTCAGGAGAGTTCTGCTGCGCCATGGGGATCACCTCTGGGGTCAATCTAACTCACACTGAAGTGGCTGTAGCCAGCTTTCAGTGCTGCATGCTAACCCGTTGCACCACCAGGAAGGGCCTTTCTTTGCATTTTTGAACAAGAGGTCCTGCATTTTAATTTTTCACTGTGACATTACATGTGTCACTTTTTTAATATATAAATCCCATTATTGGAAAATTTGACATAGAGTCAGGTAGGTCTGCTAACTGAACTCTAGAATTATACAGAATTACCCACTTGGTTACAAGTTGGTTGTCAGCAAATGCATGTGGAAGAGGCAAGTTCAGCCTACATAGCATCAGGAACAGAGAACATGTGGCCCTAAGCAGCCTTACTGCTTATAGAAGATGGAAAGAAGAGCTATGCAAAAGGTAGCCAAATATATCACTTTGCCTATTCATTTCAGTACATAAAAGGACAGCTAGTTTATATTAATCAAATTCCTTTCATAAGGAGGTAATATTAAGAATGAAGAAAAAATGTTGGCTGATATTCCTCTTTTCAAATCCCTTAGCCCTTTGAATTATTCCAGTAAGCCCAACATCACTGGAGTATGGTTATGCCTTATAATTGCCCTCAAGAAAAATATCAGAAGATTATCAGGAATAGTCCTCTTCCATTTTATGAGGGTGCTTATTTGGATTTCCTCTTGGAACTACTGGTGGACGAATACAATTTTCACTCCAGAAGTCTCTGATATATAGGTGGGGGAAAAATGTTCTAATTAAATTAGCTGCAAGGCTTTTCATTTTCAAGGTGACAACCAATACTCTAGTTTTCAGCCATCCTGAGTTGTATCTAATCACAGAAATTTGATGAGGTTTAATGACAAATAAAGTACACAACTGAATTATATATTTATCAAATATATAATTTGATAAATTGTATATATATAATACATAATATATCTTATATTAATTTTATAAAATTAAAGAATCATAGTTTTGTCCCAAGTTTTAAATTAAACCTTTGACATTATCAGATTACTTAGGGAGAAATGAAAAAGCACATTGTAAACCTTTTTACAAATGAAGGGTCCAGTTTGCTTAATTTTGCATTCAAATTTCCTTATCATTGTCCATTAAAAATATAAAGTCACAACACCCATAAATAATCCTCCCAAATGTCATATTTGTTTCCTGCTCATTTGCGGATTTCTCAGGGCTTTCTGGTATTTGCATTCTAGACTTTTCTCACGGATAGGTATGAGCCTTTCAGGGTCTCAGCTGTTTTATCAGGTCATCAAAGCTCTCCTGAACCACCAAGAATCATCTAGCCCCTACACCTGGAATAGTTAGAGGCCAGTTTTTATTCACAGAACCTAGTACAGAATGAGTCAATAGAACATAGAAGAAAGTCAACAACTTCTGAGAAAAAAAAATCTTTGTTTTTTATCCTCACTAGGAGATCTATTAGGCTATGCCATTTATCTGAATATTTTGACCTAGCAATTTAGCACTGAGAGGATGCTTTTGGATTGATGTTCACTTGATGCTATAAGTTTGCCATGTACAATGCTCTGTACCTCGGCCTCTACCCTACATGGACACTTAATTTACAGTCCCTCTTTGATCACTCTGTGGCTCACACTTCAGTACTGAACTGATTATGGGTTCTGTCTAATGACATTTTGTCTGTAGTCTCTTGATGTGTAGGCTTTACAACCTTGTGCCATTGTGGTCAATTTTATGACCTCCTGCTTTGTAGAGAAACTTTCTCATTCACATGAAATTGACAAATCAAAATCACCTTGGGTCCACAGGTAATGAGTTAGTTGAGCCTATGGTGAATCACCTGTGCCAGTGCCAACAAGTAAAATTTATTTCCCTACAATTGAGAGTTTTCTGCCCTAGAAAACTCCAGTATATCCTAATGTTCAGTTCCAGCTAAAGGTCTCTGCATACGATAGTCCCTCCTGGTGTCTTCATTCTGTTTGTCATTTGCTCAGCCACCTTTATGAAATCCTTAGAACCTGTGATTATTACCTCATTTGGGAAATAAAGGTCTTTGCAGATATAATTAAAGCTCCTAACATGAGATTTTCGGGGCCTCCCTGTTGGCACAGGGGGTTAAAGCTCAACACTCTGGTGTTTGATCACCAGCCAGGTAGATAACCCACATGGCATGGCCTCTCCTACCTTTTCCACTTCTCCCCTCAGCAGTATATTTCAGTACATGTGCTTTTTCTGCTCTATCTCTAGCAAATCCTCTCACCCCCACACCTCTGGTCTACACCGCAGTTCTTGTATGCATAAATAAATAAAATAAATCTTAAAAAATGGGGTTTACAACTTGCATTCTTCTAGTGGGCCCTAGATACAGTAAATGTCCTTATAGGAGAAGGGAAGAGGAATATTTGAGACAAAAGAGAAGATATGATTAGACATAACAGACAGAGGGTGATATAAAGATAGAAACAGTGACTGAGTGATGTGGTCATAAGTCATGGAAGTTGACCACACTCAGAAGCTGAAAAAAAGCCAGTAGTAACTTCTTCCCAGAATATCTGTGCATCCTGATGTCACCTTAATTTCAAATTTGGCCTCCAGAATTATCAGAGGGTAAATTTCTTTTACATAAAGCCTCCAAGCTATGGTAGGGCAGGCACAAGACACCTATTAAGAGGTAATAAACCTTTCTCCAGGTTTCTACCATTTATTGCACAAACCCACCTTACACTAATATTCTTTCAATCTATCAAAAGTCACCACATTCCACCACCCATAATAGACCAAGACACAAAACCATTTTCTCTGTGAGAACCAGTACATCTTGAACATGATGTTTTATCTCCAGTATTATTATCCTTTCTTTTTGTTCTAAATATACCCAGGCAATGCACAAAATTTTAAGGGTTTTTAGTGACCTTGCAGTAAATACAACATACTTATTCTATCTAAATTTGGAAGATGTTAAGAATGAAAAGACTAAAGATGGAGGTCAAAATATTCCTGTTAGAGTTGATAACCTGACTGAGAACTCCAATATGAATGACAGCCAAATGATTCCATAACCGAACTCCCAAAATGGGCAGAATCGTCAACTCATAACACACAGATTGCAGAAACAGATGAAACCCACTTGTACTTTTAAGAGGAGAGAATTAGTCAATGCAAACATGACCAGTTAATTCTTATCAAACTGTATGTCACCTATAAACTAAACCATAATTCTTTTCCCATATAAGTCACTCGACCATCTAAGAACAAATGAAAAAACGAAGCTGAAATTACCCTAAGGAGCTCTCTTGGCTTGACTTAAACACAGGAACAAAATAGGAGCATTTCTTTCCCCCCCTCCCCTCTAAAAATTCATAAAAAGAAAGTACTTTAACCCTGACATATTTGTAGTACACTAATAGCTAGTCAGGAAGCTTGTGGAAAAAAAAAATCCTGATTAAGCTGCTAATAAATCTCTTTGGAAATAGACCTTCCTACATGTCTCAAAAAGAGTATGTAGAACTTTGTTTCAGAATTTTCTCACTAAAATCATACACAATTTCTTTACTATTCCAGCCAAGCAGATCCTGTGATCTAGCCCTACCCTCATAGTGGCTTTTCTTGGATTAGGCATAGAGGCATAGTGGAAAGAATATTATAAGCACTGACATTTTCTAGAGGTGAACTTTCAACACCAACTTTTTTTTTTGTTTGTATCTGTAGAGTGATAATAAATAATATGCACATAACTTTTTATTCCAATCTTATTTTTTGTCGCTAACCTTTTATATGAAGTAATATTCTAAAGGAGAGTCAACAGATGAAAAGAAGTAGTCCCTGGCCTCCAGGCATGGTGCCTAAGAGAAGACAAGGGATATGTAAAAATATAATTAAAAACTGAGCCAACTGCAAAGGACAGGCATGCAAAATGTGCAATGCAAACAAAAAGCAGAGTGTGATTACAACACTAAACAAAAAGAGATCATATGCAAATTTTGTTTTATAGAATGAAGTGAGTTTTCCAGGTGCACAACAGAGAGAAAGGGATTTTTGGTGGAGGGAAAAGCATACTGAAAGATAGTAAATTGTTAATATAATTCTAAGAAGGTAGGTAGGAAATAGGAGAGATGATTGGCTGAGATATAGTCATCATGAATATCTTGAAACACAAAGCCATTGAACAAGGACTCCAGAGATGATCAAATTTACTTCAGTGGAAATTCTGAGTATCAATTGAAGGGGGATGATATAAGAGTAACTCCCACAAGAGGTACTGGGAATCCACCATGAAAACCAGAGGACACACTTAAAAGATATCCAAGAAACAGAATAAAATAGACTTGATCGGTAAGTCAACTTATCAGTAAGTAATCAACAGGAAGGAACAGTGTTAATCTCAGGATTTCTTCTTGTTTTGAGCATTACATGTTGAAATATTTAATATGTTATCCATATAACAATATTAAAAGAGTCTAGTAGTTACAAATGCTATTTCAGTCATTGGTTTTATTTGATTTATTTGGGGATATCTCTGAGTTCTCTTACCCAACTATTCCATCAAATAAATTATTAATCCTCTGAAGGATTAAATTATTTTGGGACTGACTGAGCCTTCATCTATTCACACTTTGATGATCTCACTATCTTAGTGTTAACAGTCTTTCAGTCTGTAAGAAAAGTTTATCCACTTTGTATTTGTTCCTTGAATGCCTGCCCTTAGTCAATTTTTCTGTTTCAAGTCCAGTAGTCCACTTAGTCTCTTTCTAATTGTAGAAATAATGCATATGTCATATAAGATTTTATTTTACTTATTTTAACTGTACAACTCAGTGGCATTATATATATTCGCAATGTTGTCCAACCATCATTATTAGCCATCTCCAGAACATTGTAGTCATCTCAAAATTAAACTTTGTACCCGTTAAAGAAAAATATCCTAAAATTCACTCATCTTGTCACCCAGCAACTACTATTATACTTTCTGTTTCTATGAATTTTCCCTTTCAAAATATCTCAATTAAGTGAAGCCATACAATATTTGCCTTTTTTGTGTCTGGTTTATTTCCCTTAGCATAAATAAATAAACACATACATACATACATACATATATATAAATGTGACAGATATAGATGTATTTATGTATGCATGTATACATACACACAAAATGTGATGTACATACATACATACATAAATATATCTATAGCTGTCACATTTTGTATATTCATTTATCCACCTGTGACTATTCAAGATGTTTATGCTAATTTAAAATAATATAATAGTTTTTTATTCATCATTTTGTGCATTTTTTTCATCTCAGTTGTAATCCCCGTGAGCTTCCCATCACTAAATCACCCATATGCCATCGCCATAATCCAGTGCATTTCCCTGCCCCCACTGTTTTTGATTCTATTCCCTACTCCACCCTCACAAAATGTCTCTGGTATATAGCTGTTCATTATTATTACTATTTTCTCACCTGGTCCATTATACTCCTGATATGAGTGAAACCATCTTGTAATTTTTTTTTTTCTTTCTGGCTTATTTCACTAACCATGATCTTCTCCAGAGCCATTCATGTTGCTGCAAAAGACAGTTGTTTATTTATTTATTTATTTATTTATTTTGGTTGCTGAGTAATATTCCATTGTGCATATGTACTACATCTTTTTAATCTAGTCATCCACTTTTGGGCACTTGGGCTGTTTCCATGTTGTTTCAATTGTAAATAAAGCTACAATAAACATGGAGGTGCAGGTATCTTTTTGAATCAGTGTTTTTGTGTCTTCTGGGTAGATACCTGGGAGTGGGATTTCTGGGTCAAAGGGAAGCTCCATGTTAAGCAGTTTGAGAAACCCCCAAACATTTTTCCATGGTGGCTGTACTAGTTTGCATTCTCAACCAGCAGTGCAGAAGCGTTCCTTTTTTTCCACATCCTCGCCAACATTTGTTGTTGCCAGTGCCATTTACACTGATGTGAGGTGGTATTTCATTGTGTGTTTTTTTTTTTAAAGATTTATTTATTCATACAGAACTGGAGTACAGCCAGAGTTGCAGGGGCAGTGAGAGGCTTCACCAGAGACAGAGTGGGGAGCAGAACAGGCAGATCGACGAAGTACACTGCTGAGGGGAGCAGCGGGCGGGTCAGGAGAGGTCTGCCACACCATGTGGTCACCTCCGGGGCAGGCAGGGATCGAACTCATGCGGAAGTGGCTTTCGATTCTTAGTGCTGCGCTTTAACCTGCTGCGCCACCAGGGAGGGCCTCATTGTGGTTTTAATTTGCATCTCCCACATTACAAGTGATGTTGAACATTTTTTCATATGCTTGATGGCCATCTGCATTTCCTCTTTGGAGAAGTGTCTTTTTAGCTCTTCTGCCCATTTTTGGTGGGGTTGTTTATATTTGTTGAATTTCATCAGTTCTCCACATATTTTTGTGATCAATCCTTTATCACTAGTTTTGTGTGAGAAAATTTTTTCTCACTCAGTGGAATGTCTGTTTTTTTGTAATGTCTTTTTGCTGTACAGAAGTGCTTTAACTTGATGGGCCCCCTCTATTTATCCTTGCCTTCACTATTGTTAAATTGGGTGCTCTATCTTTAAAGATATCACTAAAGTGTATGTCGTGTAGTGTTTGGTCCATCTTTGCTTCCAGGTATTTTATAGTTTCTGTTCTTATGTCTAGGTCTTCAATCCACTTCGAGTTGATTTTTGTGTATGGTGTGAGGTAGTGATCTAGTTTAATTTTATTTGCATGTAGCTTCCCAGTTTTCCCAGCACCACTTGCTTTCTTTATTCCATTGTATCTACTTCGCTCCATTGTCAAAGATTAGCTGCCCATAAACCTGTGGGTTTATATATGGGTTTTCTATCTGAATCCACTGGTCAGTATGTCTGTTCTTGTGCAGTACCATGCAGTTTTTATTATTATGGCTTTGTAGTATAGCTTGAAGTTTGGGATTATAATGCCTCGATTCTCTTCATTAGGGAGATTGGTCTGAAGTTTTCTTTTTTGTGCGTTTTCTTTGTTAGGTTTTAGGATTAGTGTGATGTTGGCTTCGGGTGGTAGTTTTCCTTTTTCGATTTTTTTGGATAAGTCTGTGTAGAAGAGGCACTAGTTCTTTTCTGAATGTTTGGTAAAATTCATCTGTAAGTCCACCTGGTCCTGGCCTTTTATAATTGGGGAGGGTTTTGATTACTTCTTCAATTTCCTTGCTTTTAATTGGCCTGTTTAGTTGTTCTATTTCTTCTTTATCTAGCTTCGGGTGATTGTAGAGTTGAAGGAATTTGTCCATTTCTGCTAAATTGTCAAACATGTTCACATATAGTTGTTCTTAGTATTCTCTGATTATTCTTTTGATTTCTGCTGGGATTGTTGTGATTTCTCTTTTGTTTATGACTCTGTTTATTTGTTCTTTCTCTTGTTTTTTCTTTGTGAGCCTGGCTAGTGTCCTGTCTATCTTGTTTATTTTTTCGAAGAACCAACTTTTGGTTTCATTGATTTTTGGGACTGTTTTCCTAGCTTCCCTTTCATTTATATCTGATTTGATGTTCATTATTTCTTGTCTCCTACTGGCTTTTGGTTTATTTTGTTGTTCTTTTTCCAGTTCTTTAATGTGGGATGTTAGGTTGTTTCTTTGAGGTTTTTCTTGTTTCTTTATGAGAGGCTATATTGCTATATATTTTCCCCTTATAGCTGCTTTTAATGTGCCCCATAAGTTCTGGAGACTTGTATCACATTGTCATTCTTCTCAAGGTATTTTTTAATTTCTTCTTTGATCTCTTCATTGATCAAGTGTTCCTCCAGTAGTGTGGGTTTCAGTCCCCATGTGGTAGATGGGCTTTTTGCTATCTTCACATGGTTTATTTCTAGTTTTACTCCTTCATGGTCTGAGAAAATGGTAGTCGATCTTAGTGTATCTATTGATATTAATCTTGTGACCCAGTATGTGGTCAGTCCTAGAGAATGATCCATCTGGATTTGAGAAAAATGTGTACTCAGATTTTCTGGGGTGCAGTATTCTATAGATGTCCACTATACCCATGTTGTCCAGGTCCTTGTTCAGAGCTTTAGTGTCTTTGCTTATTTTTTGTCTTGTTGATCTGTCCATTGTGGAGAGTGGTGTGTTGAAGTCTCCTAGTATGTATGTGTTTTCTCTGATATACATTTTCATAGATGACAATAGTTTCCTGATATATTTTGGTGCTCCTTCATTTGGTGCATATATGTTGATGATTGTTTTGTCTTCTTAATCATAATGTAGTAGCCCTCTGTGTCTCTTTTAACATTTTCTAGTTTAAAGTCTATTTTATCTGATCTAAGGATAACTGTTCCTGCTTTCCTATTTGGTCCATTTGCTTATAGGATTGTTTTTCATCCTTTTATTTTCAATCTGTTTTTATCTTTTGTATTTAATGTGTTTCCTATAGGCAACTGAATATTGGGTTCTGTTCTTTTTAATCCATCCTGCAACTCTCTGTCTTTTTATTGATGAGTTTAAACCATTTACATTTAGAGGTAATACTGATATACTGGCACCTATATTTGCCATTGGGGGGGTACTTTTGTATTTTTTTATTATTATTTTTTAATAAAAAGTTTATTTTTACATCATTTTGCACATTTTTTTTCATCCACTGGTCTGTATGTCTATTCTTATTCCAGTACCATGCAGTTTTGATTATTATGGCTTTGTAGTACAGCTTGAAGTTTGGGATTGTAATGC
>NW_004567107.1:30650530-30658397 GCF_000260355.1 Condylura cristata
GTTAAAACTTGTAGTAAGTGAGTCTATAGTCCGTTTTCAGTCCTCAATTCCTATGCCGGCTTGGACGCGGTGATCTTGGCCTCGGCGTCTTTACTCTGCCGCCATCTTCCGGAAGTCCTACTTTTGTATTTTTATTCCTTGTTTTGAACTCTTCTTGTTCATTCTTCTGTTGGATTTGGTTTGAGGGATTCTTATAGTATTTTTTGGATGGGGGTTTAGTCATGACAAAATTGTGAAGTTTCTGTTTGTCTGAGAATGTCCTTATTCTTTCTTCATAGAGGAAGGAGAGCTTTGCAGGATAGAGTACCCTTGGTTGGCATTTGATGCGTTGGAGTTTGTTGAGTATGTCCCTCCACTCTCTTCTTGCCTGTAGTGTTTTTTTTTTTCAGAGAAGTCTGATGTCAGTCTGATTGGTTTCCCTTTATAGGTTATTTGTTTCTTCCCTCTTGTCATTCTTATTAACTTTTCCTTATCTTGCATTCTTGGTAGTTTTACTATGATATATCTTGATATATTTCTCCTATTCTTGTGGTAGCTTGGTGTTCTTATTTCTTGGATGTCTACTTTCATCTCCTTCTTCACATTAGGGAAATTCTATTATCTCTGTGAATATTTTCTCTATTCCTTGGCCTTTCTTTTCACCTTCTGGGATACTTATAACTGATCATTTCCTTTCATCATGGTGTCATATAGCTCTTGAAGTGTTTCTTCATTCCTTTTCCTTTTTATTACGCTTTTCCTTTTCTAATTCTCTTTATTTCTGTGTCTTTGAGGGTACTGATTCATTCTTCCATTTCATCTACTCTGTTTTCATTACTTTTCCCTGCATTCCTTATCTCTTCTAGTGGCCTTTCATCTCCTGCATTTCTTCTATTTCCTTTTTTAAAGTCTCATTTTCTTTCTTCAATTCATTGATTGCTTGTCTCATATCTTTTTTTTTATTTTTCATTTCTTTCATTCATTTCCTTGTTTGTATTTTTCAGTTCCTTGATGGCTTGCTTCATATAATTTTTTTTTTCCTTCTCATCTTCTTTTTGTTTGTTTATCATGATGATTCTGAATTCTCTATCTGGTAGGTTGAGCAGTTCTATTTGTTTGGTGCTTTCTGGTGACTGATCTTTTTGTGGTGACTTTTTCCCCTGTGGACTTGCTTGGATATTTGCTTGTCTTCTTTTCTCTATCATATATTTTCTAATACTTTCTATTCACTGAGACATGGTGTTGCTATTATTGACCAGCATTTTTTGGGGGGGATGTTCTTTCTGGAATGGCTGAGGGACTTCCAGAAACTTCAGTTGTGTAGGATATTCTGAGTTGTGCTTTGTTTCAATATCTCCTGTTTTCCAGCCCCCACTGTGTGGAACTGTGTTTGTCCTCTCAGGCAGTAACAGTCAGGGGTCTCTTGTGTTGTTCAGCTTCTTCTGGTAACACGTTGAGTCCTTGTCCCTGGAAGGTGCCTGTTGCTCTTTGTAGCCTTCTGATATCCCGGGTTCCCTCTATGCTTGGATGTGCCCGTGGGGTGTTGGGTGGCTTAGAAGTGCTGTAGGTCTCCCTGCAGCGGGGCCTGTGTTTGATCTGGTCACTGTTTTTTGTTTGTTTGTTTGTTTTTTACTTTCTGAGCACTGTGAGCCTTTGTGGCTCACAAGTCTTCAGGCCTCTGCTGTGGGGGCAGGTGATGCAAAGGGGAAGGGAGTACCAGAAGGGCTGCAAGCCTCTCAGATAAGCTGGCTGTCAGTCCTCCCTCTGAGCCTCCAGGGTTCAAGCAGTCTCCCTGAGCAGTCTTTCCCTGCCATTGGGGTCATAGAGCTGAGTTGTCTCTCTTTAATTCTATGATGTTTGGACACTGCAGAACAAGACCAATACCACCACTGCGATGTCAATGGGCTGCTTGACTGCAACACCTCAGCAGGAACTCAGGACCCACAAACCACAAACCTCCAGTGGCATCTCCCCAAGACGTTGGTCACAGGTGAAGGCCCAAAAAACAACCAAAGCTGAGGAGCAAGCAGTGGCTAGAGAGAATGCCATGGAAGGTAATGGCCATCCTTTGCCATCTCCACCTGTCAACAGAGGAATTCTCTCTTCCACTAGACCTTCTCCAGGGCCTCTGGATCTCCATCTCACACCCAGACAAGACAGCGTGGGTGAGTAGCCCCAGGTGCCACCCACAAGCACCCCAGAAGACCCTATTGGGGAGGAGCAGCCTCCCAGGGAGCCTGATGTGCAGGTGGCGGTTCTCTCCACCCCAGCCCAACGCCGCTTCTCCACATCCAAGGGGTCCACAGCAGAAAGCGTAGGGTCCGCAAATTCCTCGATATCCCAAAAGGTGGAACCGGGGACAGAGACTTCAGGAAGGAAATCCGGGGGCTCCCGCCTCAACTGAATCTGCAGGCAGAAGGACCTGCAAGTGGAAAACATCTTTGGTCTTGAAACCACCACTGCCCGGGCAGCTACCGCTGCTGTGGGAGAGAGGTGAGATGCCCCCACCACCTAAGCTGCCCTGTCTGGCTGTGCCTAGTAACCTGGGCACCCAGGAGGACCCTGAGGGGGAGCAGGTCAAGAGCTCAGAGGCTGCTGTGGCTACTGCAGACCCTAGTGCCACTCAACCTCCATTTTCCCTCTCCTCACTACCCCTGGCCACTCCGCAACTCCCTGATACTTTCCCCATGCTGGCCGACATATCTGTCAGGCCAGTGGTGTCCGATGTTCCACCTCGGACTGTCCTCAGTCCGTCTCCTGTTGCCGCCGATTCCTTAATACCAGGTAGCTGTAATCCAATCTGGAAGATCGTAGGGAGTAACACCATCAATTTGTACATCGTGACAACATCAGCGATGTCCATAACTCCTGTACTGCAGGTCTCCTCGACCCTTCTCCAGCCCTGTCCCTGTGAAAATGACTCCCCAGTGCCCATGTGTGTGGATTCTCCCCCTCCTGTTGTCCTACCTTCCAGTTCCCCTGGCCCTTCTACCAAGAACCCTATGTCTGCTGTCCTGCCCACCAGTCCCATGGCTGGCCCCTCCACCGCCACAGCCAAGGACTCTGATGAGATCATCTATATGGACACCACGCTGCCCTCCCTGCCTGTCCTTTTCAGACAGGCTGCACAGCCCAGTCAGGGATCTCAGTCATTGGCACAAGTTACCAGCACGCAGCACAAGTGTGCTGCCAAAGGCCATTCCACCACTGAAGGCCCCGAGAGGGCCCCCATAAATTTGAATGGTTCCGTTAGCTCCCATACCTCCCCTCTCAAATCTGATAAGAAACATCAGGCAGCCTCTCCCTCCTTGGCCCCTGCCTGCTCCAACCTGCCCAAATGGGCTCTAAGGCCTCTACCACCTCAGCAGGTAGCAACTGGGCACCTGTCTCTGACAACCAAACTGAGGATACAGAGACACCCTCTCTCCCAGGCTGTCACATCCAAGTTAAAAAATATGGTATCACACTACTAAGAGTCGGGAGAAACACTGCTACTGCTCCTCCACTTTAGAATACATCATGTCATTTCATTAATTTTGAAGCTTCACTTTGTCACTGTTTAGTTTTATTTACTCTATGGAGGAAGCGGGTGGTAACACAGAGCACACAGCAGTGATTCTGAAAGGGACCACTCAGATTGAAACAGTCACTCCTCAGCCTATTAGCTCTGCATCCCTGTAAAAACTGTCCCGATGCTGCTGTTTCAAACCTGTGAACTGATAAAAAGACAATACCTATTTCACGGACTTGCTTTTTAAGATGAAAGTCATCAGGCATTTTCAGCCATTAGAGTCCAAATGCAGAAAAGAGCTCATGAAATATGAGCTGTTATTATTTTTTGATCAAAACACTATGCATACTAATTTCTGGATTTTCTCTCTGCCAGAAACTGTGTCCCCACACACATTCTGCCCTTCCTTTTCCTTGTACATTTCACCTTCCCTCAATGTTACTGGCGCACAACCAAGGAGAGCACCCAGGTATAATCTGGGCCCGAATGCAGAGAGAGGGCAGGAGGGAAAAAGAAAGAGGCAGGCACCACAGATCAGGTGGCTGACAAAAGAAAGAGGCAGACACCCCAGGTAAGGTGGAAGGAAAAGCAAGAGGCAGGCACCGATATTAAGTACCCATAAAAGCAAGCGGCAGTTACCACAGATTAGGTGGCGGAGAAAAGCAAGAGGCAGACATGTCAGATTAGGTGGCTGACAAAAGAAAGGGGCAGGCACCCCAGATTAGGTGGCTGGCAAAAAAAAGAGGCAGGCAACCAGAGTCGGTGGCTGAGAAAAGCAAGAGGTAGACACCCAGAGTAGGTGGCTGGCAAAAGAAAGAGGCAGGCACCCAGATCCGGTGGCTGCGAAAAGCAAGAGGTAGACACCCCAGAGTAGGTGGCTGAGAAAAGCAAAAGGCAGGCACGCCAGATTAGGTGGCTGACAATAAAAGAGGCAGGCGCCCAGATTAGGTGGCTGGAAAAGGAAGAGGCAGGCACCCCACATTAGGTGGCTGACAGAAGAAAGAGGCAGGCACCCCATATTTGTTGGCTGACAAAAGAGGCTGGCACCCCAGGTTAGGTGGCTGAGAAAAGTAAGAGGCAGAAACCCCAGATTTGGTGGCTGAGTAAAGAAAGTGGCAGGCACCCCAGATAGGTGGCAGGAGAATAGAGGTTGGAGGGGCTTTGAAAGGAAGGAGGTACAACTGCCTAACTATTATGGAAGGCACAAATTTATGAGCAAGTCCTCAGGACTAAAATTTACAAACATGGTAAAAGGGTCTTCAAGGTAGATGAAAAAGTAATTAAAACTTGGTTTTAAGTACTGATAGTAAGTTTAGCAAGTCACTGTAGCACATGACATTTTACCTCTCTTGGGCATTTGACACTTTATCTTGTCATTGCCTATCTCAGACTTAACACTTTCTTTTGCTTCCTAAGACCTTCAAATTACTTGTTTCCAACATGTTTCTTTGGTAAAACACACCTCACTTTATTAGCGTTTTTAAGTCATGACAGATTTTATCTTGAATGTTTGGCTGAAGAAGTGAAGGCATTCACTGGGAGAAGAGTATCCCTTTCCTAAGGGAATAAAATGGAGTGTGTCATTGTTTGCTTCTTTCTTTTCTTTTTTTGTGAAGAGAATTTGAGTGTGGAGCAGCCAAGTAGTGTTGTTAGGGGAGAGAAAATGCAATGGTAGAGGAGATCCTGGAGAGAGTGTGCGAGTATTAAACCTGAGAGGATTGCTGATCGATTATTTTGATAAGTAGGCCACTGGACATTGTGTGTCACTTCTCTTTGGACAGAGGAATCTGAGGGCCTGGACCCATGGATGAAGAGGTAGGAGTGGAGTGTTGTTGTGGTTTGGGAAGAGCTAGAGTGACAGAATTCAGAGCCTTTTTGAGGCAGTAAATGTGGGTGGATGAGGCCTTTGGAGACGAAGGGTTTGTGAAGGTCACCCGGGTAGCTTTGTTAGAGATTTTGTTTTGAGAGAGAAGATGGAAATAAAAATCCAAAAGATGAAGCACCCAAGAGTCCAGAGGTGGTTTTCTGCATCTGAAGGATATTGTTGAACTGTAACCAGTGTGGAGGCATTTTCAGTGTGACTTTCACAAGGGTGGTGGGTAACTACCCAGGGTGACTTCTAGAAGGATCTGATGGGGCAAACAAGTCTGGTAGCAGTAAGGGTAAGAGAAAAACAGCAGGATTCAGTGGGCATGGAATTGGGGTGGGGGCGGTAAGAAAGAGATGTATGAAGCTGGCACAGAAGGTTTATTTTTTCCCAGAAGAAGTACAGAATATAATGGAAGAACAAGGAAGAAATGGGTAAAAGAGCAGTTGAACAATGAACATGAGATTATTCCCCTTGTGTATGGATGTTCTGGCTGGGCATCGACACCCATCACAGAGATCTGAGAGGGAAAAGTTTTACCAGCATATGTGGTAAGAACCAAATAGGTAGTTCCTGTGCCAATGACAATGGTATCTTTACCTGCCACATGGAGCATTATCCTGGGCTCCTCAAGGTGATTCTTGATGGGCTTGATGAGCTTGGGCCAACTCAGTCTTCTGTGATAAAGCCCAAGAGACCTGCCATGCCTGTTTGTGTTGACTGAGGGAAAAGGGGACAGACCTACCTTGGGGTGTCAGAGAAGGGAAATAAACCCTCTACACTCCTTGTTGTCCCCAGTTGGGACAGCGCCAGGGCAGTAAGCAAAGTGTTGGCCAATGCTTAGCCCAGTGACCAGTCTGAAACATGACCCTGTAGGTTGTGTTCCTTGCTGCTCTAGTCTAGGGTCTGGTGTTGTTATAGATTTAGTGTCACTGCCAGAAGCTTAGCTTTCTCTTTGTCATGGGCCTCCTTGTCACCCTGTTGCTGTTTATCTCAATTATTATCTCATTAAATGCCACGCTCAAGAGATCTGTGTGTGCGGTATCCTGTGCTTGGTATCAGCAGAAATTGTGGAAGACAGGATGACACAGATATCATGCAAAGCCATATATATCATAAGCCTGAGTGAGATATTTCAGTTTCTTAGTGTGGGTGGAGGAGTCCTCAGAAAAGATCTCAAATGATTTTCACTTGGGAAATTCAGCCATAGAGAACAGAACATGGACCAGAACCACACCTTTAACACAGCCTCTTTCCACAAAAGGAAAAGGGTGTGGGGCTTTGGTTTTGGAGTGGATGTGAGATGCAGTAGGAGAGCAGGGGAGAGAGAAAGGAGAGGGAGGGAGGGGTTTATGGGACATTTGGTGGTGCTGGTTGAGTGGATGGAGAAGCCAGAAAAGCAGTAAGTTAGGCACAGGCAAGTGAAGCTGGGCTTGAGAGTGATATTTTTTTTTAATGATATAGACTTTCATTATTTCTTTTACCATGGTTTTAAGTCTATAGCTACTTTTGGTAACAGCTCGTTTTTTTCCTATGAGATCAAGCAAGTAATTGTAAAATTGTACAATCTGAACAGTTATCAGAGGAACCTGGATAAGGTCACTCTTCTTTTTTTTTTAATTTTTTTATAACAGTTTATTTTTACATCATTTTGTACATTTTTTTTCCATCTATTGTAATCCCTGCGAGTTTCCCATCACCAAGTCACCCATGTTCCATCAACATAATCCCGTGCACTTCCCTCCCCACCCCCCGTTTTTGATCCCATTCCCCACTACACCCCCACAAAATGTCTCTGGTATATGGCTGTTCATTATTCTTGTTATTTTCTTGCCTGGTCCATTATACTCCTGCTATGAGTGAAACCATCCGGTATTTTGACCAAAAAGTCAAGCTGCCATTTTCTGGCCACCTGGAGCTATTATTTAAATGATATTGAGAGCAGAAAGTTTGCATAAAAAATGAGGTATTGAGGCAAAACTTCAGTTTGTAGTCCAGCAGATGCATAGAGGAAGAAGGTATCCCAAAGCAGTGGCAGAATCAGGCTGGGAATTGACAGTCCTTATGACTAGTCTGACCCATCCCTTCCAGTGGAAACTAGACTCACAAAAACAGTGTCCTATAAATCTGAGACCCATCCCACAGTAGGCCAGCAGGGGAATGCCACGTCCCATAAACTGGGGCTGGCATTCAGCAGATCAAGGGAAGTTAAGCAGAGGGTATGTCTGTACGTCCTGCCTAATACCAGAAAAGAACACCTTGGAGAGACAAGCGTCCTTGTCACCTCTGAGGATCAGTGGATCCACTGGCATGAACCCACAAAATTTCCCAGAACAGTCAGTGACAGGCAGTCGATTAGCTCCAACAAAGGTCGGACAGCCAAGGACAGAAGGCTGAGGAAAAATTTCCCGGGAAACAGGGTCTAGGCAAAGACACAGGTCTGTGACCAGTGTTGGGCATGTGGCATCTGCAATGGTGGAATGGGCTCCTTGGAACTGGAGGGTGACCCC
>NW_004567107.1:30660324-30677447 GCF_000260355.1 Condylura cristata
AGAGCTCTTTCTACCAGGCACAAATTTGTTCCAAAGTTGAGCATGATAGCAGTGGGTACCACTGTACTGATTTTGATGATTCCTCACACGTTTTATTTGGAGCAACAATGCCCATGAGAGACCATTTGTTCCATAATGAATGCTTTTACAATGCACCCCAGAACTTTGACTTGAAACATACATATACCCATATAGTTCTCTATGTCAGAAGTATAAAACACATTCCACTGTGCAGGAAAAAATGAGTCAGCAAGTCTCTGTATCTTCCCTTTTCCAACAAGGACAATCAACATTCCTTAGCTCTGGACCACATCAGTACAATCCCTAAGTATTCATCATCGTTGTGTGTGTAGTAACAATTTTCCACTGTGTTTCTCTTAAGAGAAAACTTGAGATCACATTTAGAGTGCATCCAGAAATTCCAGGATAATGTACCCATCTCAAGATCCTTAAAATTGATTTTCTCTGCAAAATCCCTTTTGCCATTTAAATTGATATTCACAGGTTCTTTGGACTAGGATGTGGGCATTTGGGATGAGGATTATTAATTCTAACACAAAGTAGATAAATTTCATGATGTAGGATGAAGCCTAAAGAAATAACTCGTCCCAGGTCTTACACTGTTTAATGATAGCGATTTAAACTCTGACCATGTGAATTTAGGGCAGACCCAAAACCTTTATTAGCCTGTTTTCTAAACCTTTTTTAGCCTGTTTTCTATACCACATATCCACTGTGTTCTCAATCACATTCTTGGTGAAGAAGTTAGTAGTCATACTTAGGTTTCAAGAACCCCTCAGATAAAATACTATTTTTGTTTACTGCTCCACTTTGTTCGCAAGGTGCATTATGGACTCTACTCAGAGTAGAAGAGGCCAGAAAACTGTTATTGAGGCTTAATAACACTTTGTTTTGCACTTGGTAATGGGGGATTCTCTAATAGAAGATACCACTAACTGGACTCTTTACCACTGCAAACATTTAAACAAGTAACTGCAAAAATATAGAGATGCCGGGGACTTTGTGAACTAAGGGAAGTCCAAATTTAAACGTTTATCAAATTTATGTAACATGCCTACCGGGAAGGAAGGTGGGTGCAGTGTCCATGCTGCGGTACCACAGACTATCAGGTCATAGCGCTGCAGCAACCCACCTTGGGAAACCGGCCACACTGACCAGCTGAGTTGCTTGGGGAAGTTGGAGGTAGAGAGATGGCCCAGTGAAGAATCTGGAGGTGCTGAAAAGAACGGCAGAGGGGCCTAAGGGAAAGTGGGAGGTGGTCCCTGCTTTTCTGCAGGCTCTGTCCTTAGGGGCTGGAGGATTGAGGGCACCTGCAGTATTGCAGTTATCGGCATCACAGATGTTGTCATGATGTAGGAATTGATGCTGTTACTCCCTGTGATCTTCCAAACAGAATTATAGCTCCCTGGTATTAAGGAATTGGTAGCAACAGGAAGTGGACTGAAGACAGTTCAAGGCGGAACAACAGACACCACTGGCCTGACAGATATGTCGGCCAGCATGAGGAAGGTAGCAGGGAGCTGCGGAGTGGCCAGGGGTAGTGAGAAGAGGGATGAGGGAGGCTGAGTGGCACTAGGGTCTGCAGTAGCAACGGCAGCCTCTGAGCTCTTGACTTGCTGTCCCACAATGTCCTCCCAGGTGCCCGGGGCAGCTTAGGTGGTGGGGGCATCTCACCTCTCTCCCACTGCAGCGGCAGCTGCCCGGGCAGTGTTTCAAGGCCAAAGATGTTTTCCCCTGCAGGCCCTTCTGCCTGCAGATTCAGTTGAGGCGGGAGCCCCCGGATTTCCTCCCTGAAGTCTTTGTCCCCGGCTCCACCTTCTGAGATACCGAGGAGTTTGCAGACCCTACGCCTTCTGCTGTGGACCCCTTGGATGAGGAGAAGCGGCATTGGGCTGGGGTGGAGAGAACCGCGATCTGCACATCGGGCTCCTGGGAGGGTGCTCCTCCCCAACAGGGTCTACCGGGGAGCTCCTGGGCGGCACCTGGGGCTCCTCACCCACGCTCTTGTCTGGGTGTGGGATGGAGATCCCAGAGGTCCTGGAGAAGGCCTAGTGGAAGAGAGAACTCTGCTGTTCACAGGTGGAGATGGCAAAGGCTGGCGATCACCTTCCACAGCATTCTCTCTAGCCACTGCTTCCTCTTTTGCTTTGGTTGTCTTTTAGACCTTCGCCTGTGGCCAACGTCTTGGGGAGATGCCACTGGAGGCTTGTGGTTTGTGGGTCCCGAGTTCTTGCTGAGGTATTGCAGTCAAGACAGCCTGTTGATATCACAGTGGTGGTATTGGTCTCACTCTACATTGTCCAAACATCGAATTTTGAGCAGACAGGACAGGTTTCCTCCGGGGTCACCCAGGTACATCATGGGGAGATTCCCCACACGGGACCACAGGCTGGATATTATCAGGTATTCCCTTCTGGGGGCTATTTGAAAGCCAGGCAATTGTTGGCTCAAGTACCTGGGAGCCGGTCAGGGGGCAGGAACCATGCTGGAGCTGGGGATGGAGCTAGAGCTGGTGGGTTGAGCCATGTAGGCAGAGCTGCATGGCGGTTGTGTAGTCCAGGTGGGTGCTGGCATAGCAGGGT
Organism: Condylura cristata; assembly: GCF_000260355.1. NCBI lineage: Eukaryota > Metazoa > Chordata > Mammalia > Eulipotyphla > Talpidae > Condylura > Condylura cristata. Next base: position 30,662,928 of record NW_004567107.1, read on the forward strand.
CTGGTGGCAGGACACAGAAATTTGCTAGGAAATTGCCCATTTAGGGCTGTTTGTGTACCTAATGCTCAGTGTCCAGTAAGAAGCTTGGAGAGCTGCTCTTCTGCTTTTCTCCACTCTGGAGAGCGGAGTGGAGTATAATGGCTGCCTCAGCCATTGAGACATGGAGTGCTAAACCCTGCCCATGTGTGGACAAGTCTGGCAGATGGCATCCTTGGTTCCCCAACTGCCCCACATCTGATGCCATCACCTTTATCTTTTGGAAAGTCCACGACAGGGCGTTGGACTCCTGCCCTTTACCTTTTGACATGACCTGCAGACCCGCATGAGCCCCTGCTGCACTTTCTTGTGACATTTCCATCAGGTATCCAGTTTGTGCTTCATCTTGAGGGTGGTCATAGGTGTAGAAGCAGCTCTCCTAGTTTCTAACTCTATTCTGGATTGTTTGGTGCACAAAAAGCTCTCAATGGGCAATTTACTTTGTATATTCCCTCCTGTGTCCACCGTGGGCCCCTACTCAGCCAGTGCCCACCTGGACTACCCAGCGGCCATGTTCTCCACCTGTGTGGCTCCACCAGCAGCTAGGGCCGAGCCCCAGCTCCAACTCTGGCTCCTTCCCGCTGGCCTGTTCCCAGGCACTTGACCGGACAAAAATTGCTTACCTCCCCTGGTGTCCCTTGGAGACCACCAAAGAAACCTGTCCTGTCTGCTCCAATTTCTATGATTATTGCACACTGCAGAGCCAACTCTATACCACCAATATGACGAAAACGTACTCTCTTGACTTCAACACCTAAGCAAGGGTCAAGAAACCAGAAACATCCAGTGGCATCTATCCAAGACCTTACCCAGAGGTGAAGGCCCCAGAAAAACTGAAGACTGCAAAGGAGGATGATATCCCTAGAGAGTACTCTCAGGAAGATGATCACCAGCCTTTGCCATCTTCACCGTGAGCACCAGAGTTCTCACTTCCAGGAGATGTTCTCCAGGGCCTTTGGATCTCCAATCCCACACCGAGAAAAGAAAGCCTGGTTGAGAAGAACCAGGTGCCTCTGAGGAGCTCCCAGAAGACCCTGTTGGAGATGAGCTGCTTCCCAAGAAGCCTGATCAGGATGAAGTTATTTTCTCTACCCCAGCCCAACACCACTTCCTGTTACCAAAGTAGCCAACAGAAGAAGTTTGGGTGGAGAATAGCAGCAGAGCTCTGCAAATCCCTAGTATCTCCAAAGGCAATACCGGGACAAAGTCTTCAGAGAGCAAATCTAGCTCTCACTTCAGAATCTGCTAGCAGTAAGGCCTGCAAGTGAAAAATACCTGTGCCAATGCAAGCACCACTGCTCTGGCCTGTACAGCAGCTTTGGGATAGAGGTGAGAAGCCCACAACATCTAAGCTGCATCGTCTGGCTGTGCTTCATACCAGGGCACCTGGGAGGATACTGAGGGGCAGCAGGTAAGAGCTCAGAGGCTGCAGTGGCCACTGCATTCCCTGGTGCTATTCAGCCTCCATTTTCCCTCTCCTCACTACCCCTGGCCACTCTGCAGCTCCCTGCTACTTTCCCCATATCTGACATATCTGTCAGGCCATGAGTGGTTTCTGTTGTTCCATCTGGGACAGGACATACCAGTCATGTTGTAGGAGGCACTGTCCTCAGTCTGCCTCCTGTTGTTGCTGATTCTTTGATCCCAAATTGTTGTAATCCCGTTTGTAAGATCCCAGTGAATAACACAACCCATTTCTACATTGTAACAACATCTATTATACCTAAAATCCCCATACCTCAGGGCCTCTCAACCCTTCTCCAGTCCCATCCCTATGAAAATGACTACTCAGTACCCATGTGTGTGGATTCTCCCCCTCCCATTGTCCTACCTTCCATTCTCCTGGCCCTTCTACCAAGACCCCTATGTCTGCTGTCCTGCCCCCAAGTCCCATGCCATCCCTTCCACCACCACATCCAAGGACTCTGATAATGTCATCAATATGGACACTTCTTCCCTGTCACTGGCTGTTATTTTCAGACCTGCCTCATTAGCCCAAGTTCACTGCAGTACATAGCACAAGCATGCTGCCTGCCAAAAGGTCATCCCTCAAAGTCCACACACATTGAAAGCTCCTGAGAGAGTGCCCAGAAATTTGAATTGTCCTGTCAGCCCCCATAACTCCCCTCCAAAATCTGATGACAAACAGCAGGCAGCCTTCTCCCTCTTGGCTCCTACTTGTAGCCTGCCCACCACGGGGTATAAGCCTTTTCACAACTTAGCAGGCAGCACTTCAGCACCTGCCTTTGAAACCATACTGAAGATATGGACACTGCCCGACCCTCCCAGGCAGTCACCTTTTTACCTCCCCCTGACCTCTAGAGTCATAGCCCACAATACACAATGACGCCATCTTTAATAACATACCAACCAGGGACAACATGGGCTCAAACCAGGTCTCTACTAGTGTGCCTACAAAAGCAGACAGAAAACCAACTGATTCTATTCTCTCAGGCCTAGTAGTCATCACTCCACCTCAGTTGGGAACCCAATCTGCCTCTTGTTGCTGCTGATTCTTTGATACCAGGCAGCAGTAATCCCATTTGGAAAATCACACTGAGTAACACCAGTTCCCAAAGATGGTGTAAGGTGGAGCTGCAGCTATAACAGAAGGTGGGATGCACAAGGCCTGACCATCTGGAGCCTGTGGCACCTCCAACAGTCTCCCCAAGTGCTACGTCCCCAGGATCCAGCAAGATGCGGCAGAGGCCTGCCTGCTACTGCTGACGTGATGCTGGTAGTCAGGGGCAATGTCCTGCACTGGCCTGGTCAGTAGAACAGCTGCTGTCCACAGAGAGTGATCCATGTATATGGCTTCCTTATAAAGAACCCCAACATGGCCATGGATGAATGTCATCTTGTTCTACAGAAAATAATCCCCAAGATGGCAATAAGCCTGCCCTGGGTACTCATGAATCTATCACTGCCATGATCCCAGGCTATATGAATTCATGAGATCTCAGGGCAGAGGTTTATTGGACCCAAAACAAGATTGGGAGAATCCTCAGCAGGACCAGGACAGAATTTTGCCCTGAGATGCACCCGAGGTTCTTATAATCAAGTGGGGTCTATCTGTTAGCATTACAGATGACCTGGATTAGTTCAAAGCTGGGTAGTATAAAGGAGAGGCAGAACAACAAAATAACTCCAGAAAAACCCGAGATAAAATTACCTATATTAAATCTGCACTAAGCTGTTAATGACTAATATCAGAGATTTTCTTAAAAGTAGGTTTTCCGAGGGTTAGCAGCAAGATGGAGGCAGAGTGAAAATGCTGAAATCATTACACCCAAGCTCACACAGGAATATAAGACTAAAAGCAGACTACAGACTTACATACTGGGAGTTTCAACCCAAATGAGAGCATCCTGGACTCCCTAGAAGGAAGATAGCTAGAGATTGGGGAGCTTTAAAGGGGAGCTTTGATCCTGGAGCACCCCGGTGCTAGGAAGTGCCATAAACTGTAGGCTGTTTGGCCCCTTGCTTAAGCCCTTGAGGTGAAGAGGGACAGTTTAGCTCAGTGAGTCGAATCCAAGGTGCGGAGAAAGAACTGCTCCGAGTGGGTACATAAGGCCTGGGAGGAGTGGAGGAGGAACTGGACTGTGGCATCCACAAAATTTATAGCCTTTCTAGTGCTCCCTACACCCCCTGTAACCCCTCTCCCCCCACAGCACAGGACTGAGCACCATTGAGGTGTGGTCAGAACTTGGTGCCATTTTTAAGGTGGGGTTACCAAGACTCACAAAGCCCAGGAGGTAACAGGGGGAAAAAATACATATATATACACATATAGAGAGAGAGGACTCAACCACAGGCCCAACCCTGAGAAACTGCAACAATTGACCTGGAGACTTGCTTCTGGTCTACCTGCTTACTGAATCTACTTTAAAAAATCTGTGGTAAAACCCTGGAGTTAGAAACAACTCAGCTCTGTGAGAGAACCCCAAGTGGTGAGGAAAGACTGCTCAGGGAGAAACTGCTTGGAGAAACTACAAAGAGCCCTGGAGGCACTGAGTGAGGACTGGCAACTTGCTCAGCTGGGAGATTTGCAGCCCTTCTGGAACTCCCTGCACTCCTGCAGAGGCCTGAAGATTTGTGAATCAGAAAGGCTCACAGTGCTCACAAACGAAACTGGTGACTGGCTCAACCATAGGCCCAGTTGCAGGGAGAGCTACAACACTTCTAATGTGCTACTCCCACCACAGACACATCCAAGCAAAGGGGGAATCTGGAACATCAGAATGCTACAAAGAGCAACAGGCACCTTCCAGAGACAAGGACTCAACATGTTACTGGAAGAAGCTGAACAACACAAGAGACCCCAGACTATGACTGCCTGAGAGGACAGACACAACTCTACACAGTGGGGGCTGGAAAAACAGGAGATATTGAAACAAAGCACAACTCAGAATATCCTCCACAACTGAAGTGCCTGGAAGTCCCTCAGCATCCCAGAAAGAAAATTAAAAAAAAAAAAAAAAAAAAAGCCAGTCAGTATAAGCAACACTGTGTCTCAAGGAATAGAAAGTATTAGAAAATACACGATAGGGAAAAGAAGACAAACAAATCCCCAAGCAAGTCCACAGGGCAAAATGTCACCATAAAAAGATCAGTCACCAGAAAGCACCAAAGAAGTAGAAGAAATGCTCAGCATACCATAGAGAATTCAGAATCATGATAAACAAAAAGATGAGAAGAAAAAAAAATGATTTGAGGTAAGTCATTGAGGAGTTGAAGAATGTAAACAAGGAAATGAATGAAATGAAAAAAAATTATATGAGACGAGCAATCAACGAACTGAAAAAATAAGACATTAAAAAAGGAAATAGAAGAAATTCAAGAGATTAAAAGGACACTAGAGAAGATAAAGAATGCAGGGAAAAGTAATGAAAACAGAAAAGATGAAATTTAAGAATGAATCAGTACCCTCAAAGACACAGAAATAAAGAGAATTAGAAAAGGAAAAGAGAAATAAAAAGGAAAAGGAATGGAGAAACACTTCAAGAGCTATCTGACACCATGATGAAAGGAAATTATCAGAGTTATAAGTATCCCAGAAGGTGAAAAGGCCAAGGAATAGAGAAAATATTCACAGAGATAATAGAATTTCCCTAATGTGAAGGAGATGAAAGTAGACATCCAAGAAACAAGAAGAACACCAAGTTACCATGACAATAGGAGAAATACAGCAAGACATAACATAGTAAAACTACCAAGAATACAAGACAAGAAAAGATAATGAGAATGACAAGAGGGAAGAAACAAATAACCTATAAAGAGAAACCAATAAAGGTGACATCAGGCTTCTCTGAAAAAAACACTACAGGCAAGAAGAGTGGAAGGACATACTCAACAAACTCCAGGATGCTCTATCCTGCAAAGCTCTCCTTCCTCTATGAAGAAAGAGTAAGGTCATTTTCAGACAAACAGAAACTCCATAATTTTGTCATGACTAAACCCCCACTCCAAAAAATACTACAAGAAGCCCTCCAACCAAATCCAACAGAAGATTGAACAAGAACAGTTAAAAAGAAGTAATAAAAATACGAAAGGACAAAAAAAAAATTGGCAAATATAGGTGCCAGTATAACAGTAATATTTCTAAATGTAAATGGCTTAAACTCATCAATAGAAAGACAGAGAGTTGCAGGATGGATTAAAAACACAACCCAGCATTCTGCTGTCTACAGGAAACACATATAAATACAAAGATAAAAGCAGATAGAAAATAAAAGGATAGAAAACAATTCTACAAGCAAATGGACCAAAAAAGAAGGCAGGAACAGCTATACTTATATCAGATAAAATAGACTTCAAACTAGAAAATGTTAAAAGAGACACAGAAGGGCAATACATTATGATTAAGGGGACAATACAACAAGAAGACATAACAATCACCAACATATATGCACCAAATGAAGGAGCACCAAAATATATCAGGAAACTACTGTCATCTATGAAAACATGTATCAGAGAAAATACATACATACTAGCAGACCTCAACATGCCATTCTCCACAATGGACAGATCAACAAGACAAAAAATAAGCAAAGACACTAAAGCTCTGAACAAGGACCTGGATAACATGGGTCTAACAGACATCTATAGAATATTGCACCCCAGAAAATCTGAGTACACATTTTTCTCAAATCCACAAGGATCATTCTCTAGATTTGACCATATACTGGATCACAAGATAAATATCAATAGATAACACTAAGATCGAAATCATACCAACTATTTTCTCAGACCATGAAGGAGTCAAACTAGAAATAAACCATGTGAAGAAAGGAAGAAGCCCACCTACCACGTGGAGACTGAAACCCACACTACTGGAGGACCATTGGATCAATGGAGAGATCAAAGAAGAAATTAAAAAATACCTTAGAAGAATGACAATGATGACACAAGTCTCCAAAACTTATGGGACACATTAAAAGCAGTTATAAGCATCCGGCAAGATGGTGGCAGAGTGAAGACGCTGAAATCACTACACCCAAGCTCACAAAGGAATATAAACCTAAAAACAGACTGCAGACTTACATTCTACGAGTTGCAACCCAAATGAGAGAAACTTGGACTCACCAGAAGGAAGATAACTGAAGGAGACTCAGTCATTGGGGAGCTTGAAAGGGTAGCTCCAATCAGGGGGCACCCAGACGTTCAGAATGCGGCAGGCTGCAGGCGCTTTGCCCTTCACCAAAGACCTGGAGGTGAAGAGGGAAGGACTGCTCAGCTTGGTAAGTGAAGCAGGAAAGACTGCAGTTCTGATCTCAGAGTGCCCAAGTGCCCAGGCGTTAGGCAAAGGCATGGACAGCTCAAGTTGAGAACGGGAAGGATGGTTGCAGAGTAAAGGCACCAAAATCACTATGTCCAAGCTCACCAAGGTATATAAGACTAAAAACAGACCATAGACTTACATACATACTTACATACAACCTAAATGAGAACACCCTCGACTTACTCGAAGGAAGATAACTGAGGGAGAATAGGTGATTGGGGAGATCCAGTAGGGGACTTCGAACTGGGAGCGCCCAGGTGCCCAGGTGCTAGGAAGTGCCTCGGATGGATGAGCAGAACCCTGCAGCTTTTATCTGATCTGGGAGCTCCCAGGTGCCAGGCACTAGTGCCATAGACAAAGGCTTCCTGTTCATTCTGCTTGGTGAGTGGGACCCAAGCTGTGGTAAAAGAATGTGCAAGTGGGCAGATAGAGCCCTGGAGGTGAGGAGGAAGATTTGGTGACTGGGGCAGCTGCAAGGCTTGCAACCCTTTCCCCCACCACCACAAGCATAGGCCTAGATGCTTGTGCCTTCCATTAGTCACTAAAGCGGGGCCAGCAAGTTCACAAAGCCCCAGAGATAAAAGGGAAAAACAAACACAAGTTAGATTGAATCAAAACAGGCCCATAAGCAATCCCCCAAGTGATGGAGAGAGACTGCTCAGGGAGAGACTGCTCTGAGTGGGTACAAAGAGCCCTGGAGGCCCTAAGGGAGGACTGGCAGCCTGAACAGCTGGGAGGCATGCAGAATTAGGACTCAAGGTTTTACAGGACAGCAGTGGTCAGAAGACTTGTGAGCCAGTGAGACACTGCCTTGCAAGTCTCACAGTGCTCAGAAAGTAAACAAAAACAGTGACTGGCTCAACCACAGGCTCAGCTGCAACACTTGTAATGTGCACCACCCCCCACAGCTGCATCCAAGCATAGAAGTAACCCAGGACATTGGAAGGCTACAAAGAGCAACAGGCACCTTCCAGAGATAAGGATTCAATATGTTACCAAAAGAAGCTGAACACCACAAGAGACTCCTGACTGTCACTGGCAGAGATGACAGACACAATTCCACACAGTAGGGGCTAGAAAAACAGGAGATATTGAAATAAAACAAGGATCAGAATACCCTCCACAACTGAAGTGTGCCATCCAAGAAAGAACATGCACAAAGAATGCCAGTCAATAATAGCAACACCATGTATCAATGAATAGAAAGTATTAGAAAATACATGATAGGGAAAAAAAGACAAACAAATACCCAAGCAAGTCCACAGGGCAAAATGTCATCAGAAGATCAATCACCAGAAAGCACAAAAGAAATAGAAGAACTGCTCAGCCTACCAGATAGAGAATTCAGAATCATCATGATAAACAAACAAAAAGAAGATGAGAAGGAAAAAAAAATGATTTGAGGTAAGCCATCGAGGAGCTGAAGAATGCAAACAAGGAAATGAATAAAAGAAATGAAAAAGAAAAAAAAAGATATGAGACAAGAAATCAATGAAACAAAGAAAGAAAATGAGATATTAAAAAAGGAAATAGAAGAAATGCAGGAGATGAAAAGGACACTAGAGGAGATAAAGAATGCTGGGGAAAGTAATGAAAACAGAATAGATGAAATGGAAGAATGAATCAGCTCCCTCAAAGACACAGAAATAAAGAGAATTAAAACAGAAAAAAGAGAGAAATAAAAGGGAAAAGGAATGGAGAAACACTTCAAGAGCTATCTGACATCATTAGGAAAGGAAATACCAGAGTGAGTTATCGGCATCCCAGAAGAGAAAGGCCGAGGAATAGATAAAATATTCACAGAGATAATAGAAGAGAACTCCCCTAATATGAAGAAGGAGATGAAAGTAAATATCCAAAAAGCAAGAAGAACACCAAACTACCATGACAATAGGAGAAATACAGCAAGACATAACATAGTTAAACTACCAAGAATACAAGACAAGGAAAAGATAATGAGAATGACAAGAGGGAAGAAACAAATAACCTATAAAGGGAAACCTATCAGGGTGACATCGGACTTCTCACAAGAAACATTATGGGCAAAAAGAGAGTGGAGAGATATATTCAACACTCCAAAGTATTAAATGCCAACCAAGAATACTCTATCCTGTGAAGCTCTCCTCCCTCTACGAAGAACAAGGACACTTTCAGACAAACAGAAACTCCACAATTTTGTGATGACTATAATCCAAGAAATAATACAAGAAACCCTCAAAGTCCAACAGAAAAATGAACAGGAACAGTTCAAAACAAGGAATCAAAATACAAATGGACCAAAATGGGAAATGTAGGTGCCAGTATATCAATATTATCTCTAAATGTAAATGGCTTAAATTCATCAATAAAAAGACACAGATTTGCAGGATGGGTCAGAAAATAGAATCCAACGTTCTGCTGTCTGCAGGAAATACATCTAAATACAAAAGATAAAAGCAGATTGAAAATAAACGAATGAAAAACAATCCTATAAGCAAATGGACCAAAAAAGAAGGCAGGAACAGCTACACTTACATCAGATAAAATAGACTTCAAACTAGAAAATGTTAAAAGAGATGCAGAAGGCCACTTCATTATGATTAAGGGGACCATACAACAAGAAGACATAACAATCACATATATGCACCAAATGAAGGAGCACCAAAATATATCAGGAAACTACTGTCATCTATGAAAATGTATATCAGAGAAAATACATACATACTAGGAGAATTCAACACACCACTCTCCACAATGGACAGACCAACAAGACAAAAAAAAAATAATAATAAGCAAAGACATTAAAGCCCTGAACAAGGACCTGGACAACAGGGGTCTAGTGGACATCTATAGAATACTGCACCGCAGTAAAATCTGAGTACACATTTTTCTCAAATCCACAAGGATCATTCTCTAGATTTGACCATATACTGGGTCACAAGATAAATAACAATAGATACAGTAAGATCAAAATCATACCAACTATTTTCTCTGACCATGAAGGAATCAAACTAGAAATAAACCATATGAGGAAGACAAGAAGCCCACCTACCACATGGAGACTGAAACCCACACTACTGGAGAACCATTGGATCAATAGAGAGATCAAAGAAGAAATCAAAAAATACCTTGATGAGAATGACAATGAGGACACAAGTCTCAAAACCTACGGCACATTAAAAGCAGTTATAAGAAGACAATATATTGAATATATTGCAATACAGGCTCACATAAGGAAACAAGATACAACCTAATGTCCCACCTTAAAGAACTGGAAAAACAACAACAAAATGACCCAAAACCCAGTAGGAGACAGGAAATAATAAGTCAAGTCAGAAATAAATGGAACTAAGAAATCATTCCCAAAAATCAATGAAACCAAAAGTTGGTTCTTCAAAAAACAATAAACAAGATAGACAGGACACTAGCCAGGCTTACAAAGAAAAAACAAGAGAAAGCACAAATAAACAGAATCAGAAACGAAAGAGGAGAAATCACAACAGTCCCAGAAAAATCAAAAGAATAATCAGAGAATGCTATGAACAACTATATGCGAACAAGTTCGACAATTTAGCAGAAATGGACAAATTCCTACAACTCTATACAACCACCCAAAGCTAGATAAAGAAGAAATAGAACAACTGAACAAGCCAATTACAAGCAAGTAAACTGAAGAAGTAATCAAAACTCTCCCCAAAAATGAAAGCCCAGGACCAGATGGATTTACAAATGTATTTTACTGAATGTTCAGAAAAGAACTAGTCCCTATTCTACACAGACTTTTCCAAAAAATTGAAAAAGAAGGAAAACTACCACATACTTTCTATGAAGCCAACATCACACTAATATCAAAACCTAACAATGAAAACACACAAAAAAGAAAACTTCAGACCAATCTCCCTAATGAACACTGATGCAAAAATCCTCAACAAAATCTTGGCCAAAGAATCCAACAATGTATTAAAAGAATAATACACCATGACCAAGTGGGCTTTATCCCAGGAGCACAAGGATGTTTCAACATCAGAAGATCAATTAATGTAATCCATCACAACAACCAACAGAAAAATAAAAACCACATTATCATACCAGTAGATGTAGAGAAGGCATCAACAAAGCAACAAGTTATGTTTAAGGCTCTCGAAATCCTCAAAATAGAAGGAACATACCTCAACATGATAAAAGCCATATATGACAAACCAAAAGCCAATATTATCCTCAATGGAGAAAAGCCGAAAGCCTTTCCCTTGAGATCAGGACAGGGTGTCCACTCTCACCACTGCTCTTCAACATAACATTAAATATTCTAGCCAGAGCAATAAGACAGGAAAAAGACATACAAGAAATCCAAATAGGAAAAGAAGAAGTAAAACTGTCCTTATTTGTTGATGATATGTTAATCTATATGAAAAACCCTAAAAATGCCACAAAGAAACTAATCAAAACCATCAACCAGTTTAGCAAGATAGCAGGATATAAAATCAGCACACAAAAATCAGAGACTTTCCTACACACAAACAACCAATCAGATGAAACAGAAATAAAAAAAAAATCCCCTTTTCAATTAAAACAAAAAGAATCAAATACCTGGTAATCAACCTAACAAAAGAGGTAAAAGACCAATACAAATAAAATTACAAAACACTGTTAAAAGAAATACAAGAAGACACCATGAAATGGAGAGACATCCCCTGCTCATGGATTGGGAGAATTAACATCATCAAAATGGCCATCCTGCCAAAAGCAATATACAGATTTAACACCATCCCAAAAAAAGTCTCAATGACAGTCATCAAGAAATAGAAAAAATATTGATGAGATTCATATGGAACAACAAAAGAAATAATCAGAGAATACTATGAGCAACTATATGCAAACAAGTTTGACAATTTAGCAGAAATGGACAAATTCCTACAACTCTATACAACTACCCAAAACTAGATAAAAAGAAATAGAACAACTAAACAAGCCAATTACAAGCAAGGAAACTAAAGAAGTAATCAAACCCTCCCCAAAAATAAAATCCCAGGACCAGATGGATTTACAAATGAATTTTACTTATTGTTCAGAAAAGAACTAGTGCCTATTCTACACACACTATCCAAATAAATAAATAAATAAATAAACACATGTATTTTGCAGCAACATGGATGAAACTGGAAAAGATCATGCTTAGTGAAATAAAAGCCAGAAAGAAAAGGAAAAAAATACCAGATAGTTTCTCCCATAACAGGAATATAATGGAACAGGTGAGAAAATAATGATAATGATGAACAGCTATAGACCCGAGACATTTTGTGGGGGTGGAGTGGTGAATGGGATCAAAAATAGTCGGGGAGAGGGAAATGCACTGGACTATGGTGATGGCACATGGGTGATTTGGTGATGGAACCCCAAGGGATTTGCAACTGAGATGGAAAAATGCACAAAATGATGTAAAAATAAACTATTAAAAAAAAGCAGTTATATGAGGGAAACAAATAGCAATACAGGCTCACATAAAGAAACAAGAAACTACTCAAAGAAACAACCTAATATGTCCCACCTTAAAGAACTGGAAAAACAACAACAAAATGACCCAAAAGACAGTAGGAGACAGGAAATAATAAGTCAAGTCAGAAATAAATGAAATGGAACTAAGAAATCAATCCCAAAAATCAATGAAACCAAAAGTTGGTTCTTCAAAAAGATAAACAAGATAGACAGGACACTAGCCAGGCTCACAAAGAAAAAAACAAGAGAAAGCACAAATGAACAGAACCATAAATGAAAGAGGAGAAATCACAACAGTCCCAGCAGAAATCAAAAGAATAATCAGAAAATACTATGAACAACTATATGCGAACAAGTTCGACAATTTAGCAGAAATGGACAACTCTATACAACAATCCAAAGCTAGATAAAGAAGAAATAGAACAACTAAACAGGCCAATTAAAAGCAAGGGAATTGAAGAAGTAATCAAAACCCTCCCCAAATATAAAATCCCAGGACCAGATGGATTTACATCTGAGCATTCAGAAAACAACTAGTGCCTATTCTACAGACTCATCAAAAAAAATTGAAAAAGGAAGAAAACTACCAAATACTTTCTATGAAGCCAACATCACACTAAGACCAAAACCTAACAAAGAAAACACACACACAAAAAAGGAAACTTCAGACCAATCTCCCTAATGAAGAGAATGGAGGCATTACAATCCCAAACTTCAAGCTATACGATAAAGCCATAATAATAAAAACTGCATCGTACTGGAACAAGAACAGACATACGGACCAGTGGATTCAGATAGAAAACCCAGATATAAACCCACAGGTTTATGGGCAGCTGGTCTTTGACAAAGGAGCAAAGAAGATACAGTGGAACAAAGAAAGTTCGTTCAGCAAGTGGTGCTGGGAAAACTGGGAACTAAATGCAAAAATTGAGACTAGATCACTACCTCACACCATACACAAAAATCAACTCGAAGTGGATTGAAGACCTAGACATAAGAACAGAAACCATAAAATACCTGGAAGCAAAGATGGGCCAAACACTACACGACATACACTTCAGTGATATCTTTAAAGATAGAGCACCCAATTCAACGATAGTGAAGGCAAGGATAAATACAGGGGACTACATCAAGTTAAAACACTTCTGTAAAGCCAAAGAGATATTACAAAAAACAAACAGACATCCCACTGATTGGAAAATATTTTCTCACACAAAACTAGCAATAAAGGATTGATCACAAAAATATATGGAGAACTGATGAAACTCAACAAAAAATAAACAACTCCATCAAAAATTGGGCAGAAGAGCTAAAAAGACACTTCTCCAAAGAGGAAATGCAGATGACCAACATGCATATGAAAAAATGTTCAACATCACTTGTAATGTGGGAGATGCAAATTAAAACCACAATGAGATACCACCTCACATCAGTGAGAATGACACATCTTAAAAAAACTAGCAACAACAAATGTTGGCGAGGATGTAGAGAAAAAGGAATTCTTTTGCACTGCTTGTGGGAATGCAAACTAATACAGCCACTATGGAAAACTGGAGGTTCCTCAAACTGCTTATGGAGCTTCCATATGACCTAGCAATCCCACTCCTAGGTATCTACCAAAAAGACACAAAACACTGATTCAAAAACACTGATTCAAAAAGATACCTGAACCCAAATGTTTATTGCCTCTTTATTTACAATTGGAAACACATGGAAACAGCCCATGCCCAAAAGTGGATGATTGGATGAAAAAGATGTGGATATATACACAATGAAATATTACACAGCAACCAAAAAAAAAGTAACATATGCCTTTTGCAGCAACATGGATGGAGCTGGAGAAGATCATGCTTAGTGAGATAAGCCAGAACGAAAAGGAAAAATACCAGATGGTTTCACTCATAACAGGAGTATAATGGACCAGGGGAGGAAATAATAGTAATAATGAACAGCTATATACCAGAGACATTTCATGGGGTAGAGTGGGAAATGGGATCTAAACAGTGGGGGGAGAGAAATGAAATGGACTATGGTGAGGCCACAAGGGTGATTTGGCTATGGGAAGCCCAAGGGGATTACAACTGAGATGGAAAATTGCACAAAATGATGTAAAAATAAATTATATTCATTAAAAAATTAGGTTTTCTAGACATAAGAACGGAAACCATAAAATACCTAGAAGCAAAGATGGGTCAAACACTACACGACATACACTTCAGCGACATCTTTAA
>NW_004567107.1:30678077-30681021 GCF_000260355.1 Condylura cristata
ATATTACTCAGCAACCAAAAAGAGAAACACATGTCTTTTGCAGCAACTTGGATGGAGCTGGAAAAGATCATGCTTAGTGAGATAAGTCAGAAAGAGAAAGAAAAATACTGGATGGTTTCACTCATAGCAGGAGTGTAATGGACCAGGAGAGAAAATAACAAAACTAATGAACAGCCATATACCAGAGACATTTTGTGGGAGTGGAGTGGGGAATGGGATCAAAAACGAGGGGCAGGGGGAGGGAGGGAAATGCACGGGACTATGGTGGTGGCACATGGGTGATGTGGTGATGGGAAACCCGCGGGGATTACAATCGAGATGGAAAAAAAAATGTGCAAAATGATGTAAAAATAAACTTTTGTAATAATTAAAAAAAAGATAATAAAGTATTAAAGCCAAAAAAAATTAGGTTTTCATAAGATGGAGAAAAAATGAAATTTTCTAGGCAAAACATGAGTTTGACAGAGCTGTACTGAGTGCAGTACGGGTGAAAAGCACAAGCTCAGTTCATTACTTAATTGCCACTTGCATAATTCTAGGCCAGCTTATAGGAATTTGAAAACATAGGGTTCGTTCCATTACCTAAATTAGGGAAGAGGACAATCCCTCAAAAACATATTTTTGCTTCCTTGAAGTTTTACTGTTTGCATCAAATATATATCAAGCTTTGCCAGAAGCATGAGCAACTTACTTACATTTATTATTTGTATAATATTTTGCATTTAGACCTATTAACAATCACATGGGTAGTGCTTGCACTATGACAGGCACTTAGTAAATATTAACTGACATATCTCATCATAGCAACCCTAAGGTAGGGTTTATTGACAATCACTTTAAGAAACTGAGACCCAGAGATGTTAAATAGTTCCCCCAATGTTAGCCAGCATGAAGATGGCAAAATCCCAGGGTTTAAAACCAGACTTTTATCACATTAATGTGTTAATCTAGTATCAGGTGGTAGTTACAGAAAGCACTAAAATGACAAGAATCTTGCTCCTTCACTTTTTCACCTGGAGAGTTTATGAACTTTACCCAAGGTAAAAGATTTCAGAAAACTGTTATTGAGGCTAAGAGAAGGCCTTCCCTCTAGGTTTGCACTCGGTACTGGAGGATTATCTCATAGAAGATACCACTCACTGAAGTCATGACCTCTGCACATATTTAAACAAGTAACAGCATGAAAGTAGAGATGATAAGATGACCTAAGGCAGGTACAAATTCGAACATTACTTTATCAAATTTATGTGAAGACAAGAGAACTTGCCTACCGGGAATGGAGAAGGCTCAGTTTGCATTCGTGGGATATCACAGACCACCAGTTTATGTAGCACTGCAGCAAACCACTCTGAAAACCAGCCAGGAGGACTAGCTGAGTGACGATGGGGAAGATGGTGGTGCAGAGATACTGGACAGATGGCAGAGAGTAGGGCCTGCGGGTCCTGAATAGAATTGGGGAGGTCCTAAAAGGGGAGGTGGGTTCCATCCTATTCCGCAGGCTTTGTCCTTAGGGACCCGTGAGGGGAGAGGGGAGCAGAGCACAATGGCTGCTGAAGCAATGGAGACAGGAGTGCTAAACCATCCAGTAGGGGGTAAGTCTGGCAGAAGGCATCCTGGGGTTCCCAACAGTTCCCACAGAGAGACCCATCTGATGTCATCACCGATATCATTTGGGAGAGTCCAGGACAGGGTTGCGGACTCTTGAACTTTGCCCTTTGACATGACACCGAATCTCTTGGCCCCTTCTGTACTTCCTTTGGGATGTCCCAAGAATATCACCATCCCCCAGGTAAACAGTTTGTGCTGCATCTCGAGTGGCAAAATCAAGAAAGCCAAGGGGCTTTTCAATCTAAGAGAGATCAGCTAGAGAGAAGGGCTCATGAACCCCGGCTACCCTTTCATCCCCTGCAAGCTTTCTGAGGGGGCAGAGGAGGGTCATTCTGTGAGTGGTTATGACGACTTGGCATTTAGAATGGAGAGTCAGGTGTGGGATTTTGAAGTAGCTCAAGCTGAGGCTGCGGTCTGGTCAGGTTGAGGAGGCTGGAGCTGAAGGGGAAGGAACAAAGTGTCAATCAGGTCAGAGTTGAGGTGTTGAGGGGGATGATGATAGAGACCCCGGGATATCAGAGAAGGAAGTGAAGGACCCAGTGGAGAGGCAGTTTCTTATCTGAAGAACAGGAATCAGAGGGTTAAATCAAGGAGTCTTGGGAGCTACAAGAACTTGGAAGTAACTTTGTGGGATAAGCAGGCTGGCTTTAAGGGATTTCTGACCATTTTCCATTGCATGGACAGAAGTTGTTGAGGTCAGTAAGGACCAAAAAGTCAAGCTTCCATTTTCTGGCCACCTGGAGCTATTATTTAAATGATATTGAGAGCAGACAGTTTGCATAAAAAATGAGGTATTGAGGCAAAACTTCAGTTTGCAGTCCAGCAGATGCATAGAAGAAGAAGACATCCCAAAGCGGTGGCAGAATCAGGCTGGGAATTGACAGTCCTTATGACTAGTCTGACCGATCCCTTCCAGTGGAAACTAGACTCACAAAAACAGTGTCCCATAAATTTGAGACCCATCCCTTCAGAAGGCCAGCAGGGGAATGCCACGTCCCATAAACTGGGGCTGGCATTCAGCAGGTCAAGGGAAGTTAAGCAGAGGGTATGTCTGTATGTCCTGTCTAATACCAGAAAAGAACACCTTGGAGAGACAAGCGTCCTTGTCACCTCTGAGGATCAGTGGATCCACTGGCATGAACCCACAAAATTTCCCAGAACAGTCAGTGACAGGCAGTTGATTAACTCCACCAAAGGTCGGACAGCCAAGGACAGAAGGCTGAGGAAAAATTTCCCAGGAAACAGGGTCTAGGCAAAGACACAGGTCTGTGACCAGTGTTGGGCATGTGGCATCTGCAATGGTGGAATGGGCTCCTTGGAACTGGAGGGTGACCCC